>NC_092096.1:63481277-63559297 GCF_045679555.1 Salvelinus alpinus | reverse complement strand
ATTTATTCCAGCAACTTCTCAACCCAACCACACTCTCTATGGATCTGTAACATACAGTACAGTACACCTTGGTCTGCAAACACACACACACACACACACACACACACACACACACACACACACACACACACACACACACACACACACATACCCACACACACACACACACATACCCACACACACACACACACACATACCCACACACACACACACACACACACACACACACTTCACAACATTTGCCATGTGTGGGTATTCAGTGGCCAAGGTGGTTACGGGCTAGCCAACAGCAATCCCAACACAGGCTATCCAACAGCAAGCCCACAGCAACATCTCGGTGAATGACAGCAGCAACTCTGTTGTCTTTCTGGTGTAATGTAACACATAAGATAAATAAGGACATTTTCACACTTGGTCATTTTCAGACAATTTCTGTGAACTCGGTGTAGTTCGCTTATTTTTGTGTGCAGATTGACCACTCCAAGGCAACTCAGACCCTCAAGTTCAATTCACTCCCCACTGAGTTCAGTTCACTTGAATCCAATGTCCGGTTCCCTTTTTTAGGACAATGTGAACACAAAGCTCCTCAGGTTTGCTTGTCATTACTCCCGCACCACACGCTAGACTACTACAACACCGTTTACCCTGACATAACCTCTCACACTAGACTACTGACATAACCCTCACACTAGACTACTGACATAACCCTCGCACTAGACTACTGACATAACCCCTCACACTAGACTACTGACATAACCCCTCACACTAGACTACTGACATAACCCCTCACACTAGACTACTGACATAACCCCTCACACTAGACTACTGACATAACCCCTCACACTAGACTACTGACATAACCCCTCACACTAGACTACTGCAACACTGTTCCCCCTGACATAACCCTCACACTAGACTACTGACATAACCCCTCACACTAGACTACTGACATAACCCCTCACACCAGACTACTGCAACACTGTTTGTCCTGACATAACCCCTCACACTAGACTACAGACATAACCCCTTACATTAGACTCCTGACATAACCCCTCACACTAGACTCCTGCAACACTGTGTCCCTCACATTGGTGCCTCATTTTTTATTTTTTATTTCACATTTATTTAACCGGGTAGGCCAGTTGAGAAAAAGTTCTCATTTACAAATGCTACCTGGCCAAGATAAAGCAGAGCAGTGTGACAAAAACAACAACACAGAGTTACACATGGAATAAACAAAGTCAAATAACACAAAGTCAATAACACAATAGAAAAAGTCTATATACAGTGTGTGCAAATGGCGTAATGAGGTAAGGCAATAAATAGGCAATAGCTGCAGCGATCGGTAAGCTGCACAGATAGCTGATGCTTAAAATTAGTGAGGCTCCAACTTTTTTCAATTCATTCTGGTCATTAGCAGCGGAGAACTGTAAGGAAAGGCGGCCAAAGGGGGTGTTGGCTTTGGGGATGACCTGTGAGGTATACCTGCTGGAGCGCATGCTACGGGTGGGTGTTGTTATCGTGACCAGTGAGCTGAGATAGGGCACAGCTTTACCTAGCAGAGACTTATAGATGACCTGGAGTCAGTGGGTCTGGCGATGAATACGTAGCGAGGGCCAGCCAACGAGAGCAAACAGGTCGCAGTGGTGGGTGGTATATGGGTCTTTGGTGACAAAATGGATGGCACTGTGATAGACTGCATCCAGTTTGCTGAGTAGAGTGTTGGAAGCTGTTTCATAAATGACATCGCCGAAGTCGAGGATTGGTAGGATAGACCGTTTTACGAGGGTATGTTTAGCAGTGTGAGTGAAGGAGGCTTTGTGACGAAATAGAAAGCCGATTCTAGATTTAATTTTGGATTGGAGATGTTTGATGTGAGTCTGGAAGGAGAGTTTACATTCTAACCAAAAACCTAGGAATTTGTAGTTGTCCACATATTCTAAGTCAGAACCGTCCAGAGTGGTGATGCTAGTCGGGCGGGCGGGCGGGTGCAAGCAGCGATTGGTTGAAGAGCATGCATTTAGTTTTAGTAGAGTTTAAGAGCAAATGGAGGCAACGGAAGGAGTGTTGTTTGGCATTGAAGCTCGTTTGGAGGTTTGTTCAAACCGTAGCGTGACACTACGACAACATCCAGTGAAATTGCAGAGCGCGAAATTCAAAATACAAAAAATCTCAATATTAAACATTCATGAAAATGCAAGTGTCTTACATTGTTTATAAGCTTAACTTCTTGATAATCCAACCGCGCTGTCAGACTTCAAAAAGGCTTTACGGCGAAAGCATACCATGCGATTATCTGAGGACAGCGCCCCACATCAAAATACTTTTCCAAACCAGCACAGGCGTCACAAAATCCCAAATAGGGATCAAATAAATCACTTACCTTTGAAGATCTTCCTCTGTTTGCAATCCCAAGGGTCCCAGCTACACAATTAACGGTTGTTTTGTTCGATAAAGTCCTTCTTTATTTCCCCAAAAAGTCAGTTTATTTGGCGCGCTTGATTCAGTAATCCACTCGTTCAACAGGCATACAAACGAATCCAAAAAGTTACCGGTAAAGATCGTCCAAACAAGTCAAACGATGTTTCTAATTAATCCTTAGCTACTCTAATATCTAAATAAATTATACTATTTTAGACGGAGAATAGTATGTTCAATAGGGAAGATATATAACAAAGAGCATGTACCTCATTCACGAGCTAAACAAGACTACATTTCTAACGAGGGACACCTTGGAAAAACTACAACTACGTGTTCATTTTTCAAAAAACAAGCCCGAAAGCCTTTCAAAAGACTGTTGACATCTAGCGGAAGCTATAGGAACTGCAATCTGGGTCCTATTTATTTGTTTTTCCCATAGGCTAGCGTTGAAATGGCCTGTGACCTCCCCCCAAAAATTGGGATAGATTTTCCTCAGGTTTTCGCCTGACATAGCAGTTCTGTTATACTCACAGACATTATTAAACATCAGAGTGTTTTCTATCCAATGCTACCAATTATATGCATATTCTAGCTTCTGAGCCTGAGTAACAGGCAGTTTACTTTGGACACGTCATTCATCTGAACTTCCGAACACTGCCCCCGAGCCTTAAGAGGCTAACACAGTGTCCGAAGAAGGGCCAGATGTATACAGAATGGTGTCATCTGCCTAGAGGTCGAACCAAGAATCACCCGCAGCAAGAGCTACATCGTTGATATATACAGAGAAAATAGTCGGCCAGGGAATTGAACCCTGTGGTACCCCCATGGAGACTGCCAGAGGTCTGGACAACAGGCCCTCCGATTTGACACACTGAACTCTATCTGAGAAGTAGTTGGTGAACCAGGCGAGGCAGTCATTTGAGAAACCAAGGCTGTTGACTCGGCAGACAAGAATACAGTGATTGACAGAGTCGAAAGCCTTGGCCAGGTTGATGAAGACGGCTGCACAGTACTGTCTTTTATCGATGGCGGTTATGATATTGTTTAGGACCTTGAGCGTGGCTGAGGTGCACCCATGACCAGCTCGGAAACCAGCTTGCACAGCGGAGAAGGTACGGTGGGATTCGAAATGGTCAGTGATCTGCTTGTTAACCTCTCAGGGGGTGTGGGATGCTACCTTCCCACCTGGCCAACATCCAGTGAAATTGCAGCGCGCCAAATTCAAAAACAGAAATACGCGTTATAAAAATTCATAAAACATACAAGTGTTATACATTTTGAAGATGTTTGAAGATGAACTTCTTGTTAATCCAACCATGGTGTCAGATTTCAAAAAGGCTTTACGGCAAAAGCACACCATGAGATTATCTGAGAACAGCGCCCAGCAGACAAATCATTACAAACAGTTACCAGCCAAGTAGAAGAGTTACACAAGTCAGAAGTAGTGATTAAATTAATCACTTACCTTTGATGATCTTCATATGGTTGCACTCACAAGACTCCCATTTACTCTATACATGTTAGTTTTGTTTGATTAAGTCCCTCTTTATATCCAAAAACATCAGTTTTGTTCACGCGTTTTCTTCAGTAATCCACAGGCTCAAAGGCAATCACAAAAGCCTGAAGAAAAATCCGAAAAGTATCAGTAAAGTTTGTAGAAACATGTCAAACAATGTTTATAATCAATCCTCAGGTTGTTTTTAGTCATAATAATCAATAATATTTCAACCGGACAAAAGCTTCGTCAATAGAAAAGGAAAACAAGAAAGGTGTGCTCTCGGCCGCATGCATGAAAAACCTCTGAGACACTGAATGGTCCACTCATTCAAAGTGGTCTTTCTCCCTCATTTTTCAGAATACAAGCCTGAAACTATTTCTAAAGACTGTTGACGTCTAGTGGAAGCCATGGGAAGTGCAATTTGAGTCCTAAGTCAATGGAATCTGTATAAGCAGTCAGTGGAAAACTACAAAAATAAAAAAATCCCACTTCCTGGATGGATTTTTCTCAGGTTCTCGCCTGCCATATCAGTTCTGTTATACACACAGACATTATTCTAACAGTTTTGGAAACTTTAGAGTGTTTTCTATGCAAATGTAAATTATATGCATATCCTAGCTTATGGGACTGAGACACAGGCAGTTTACTTTGGGCACGCTTTTCATCCGGAGGTGAAAATAGTGCCCCCTACCCTAGTGAGGTTAGTGGCTTTCGAAGACTTTAGAAAGGCAGGGCAAAATGGATATAGGTCTGTAACAGTTTGCGTCTAGATTGTCACCGCCTTTGAAGAGGGTGATGACCGCGGCAGCTTTCCAATCTTTAGGAATCTCGGACGATACGAAAGAGAGGTTGAACAGACTGGTAATAGGGGTTGCAACAATGGCGGCGGATAATTTTAGAAAGAGAGGGTCCAGATTGTCTAGCCCAGCTGATTTGTACGGGTCCAGGTTTTGCAGCTCTTTCAGAACATCTGCTATCTGGATTTGGGTGAAGGAGAAGCTTAGGAGGCTTATTTCAGGAACAGTGAAGGCTGTCCTCAACAGATATGAGCTGTCCACACTGGGACACACTGGGACACACTGGGCCACACTGGGACACACTGGGCCACACTGGGACACACTGGGACACACTGGGACAATGTCTTGGGGGACAATATGTAGCTGATTAGCAAGAACATATCAGCCCAGTGTGGGCATGTTTGCAGGGACACACACACAGTAAACTGACCTGAGATCAGCAGGGTGAGATACAACAACGTTTCCATCACTGTGAAATTCAAAGGATATATGATTAAAATGAATGCACTTCAAGGTTGCAACACTTTACCAATGCAAACTGTCTTTCTCCTTCTTTACTGATATGATGTGACAGGACAGGTGAAGGTAATGCTCCCCACATAGAGGGTTATCACCTGTTCAGAGACAGGAACAATCAGTGATTGTTAGGTTAGGTTTCTAAAGTATTGGAAATAATTAGTGATGAAAAACCTCAACATAACGTCTCCAGAGAAACATCAAGGGTTAGAACACATGGTTGATTATTCTACACTGGAACCTTCAAATGGGGAATAAATAAAGTATTAAATTAAAGTCAAGAAACAGGATCCCCTGAACAGGATTCCTGTGGTCACACACTGCCTGACTTTAAACACAATGAAAACACAATGAAGGGTTTTGAACACAAGACAGAGGATATCACACAATTTGAATTTGTGTTCAAAGAATTTTGGAAATGTACCATTTCATCTAAAATTGGCACCAACTTTTAAAATATTTATATTTAAATACATTTCACGACAATATAGTTGCTAGATTTCCAACATGATTATACAATCCAAAATGGCCTCACCTGTTGTTTGAAGGTAACTCTCTCTCTCTCCGCGTCTCTCCGGTTTTGCCCTATAAACCTTACACTGTTCCTAATTTCTTTCAATGTGTTATTTATATACAAAAACAACTGTGCCGTGACATTCATCCCACTGGATAAGGGGTTGGACAGAACCAGAGAAGGAAACAGCTAGAGAGGTGGCACAGAATATTTGCATGTGATGATGCTCTTGATCCCAAGGAGATAACCCAGTCCTCTAGACAGACATATCGCCCAGAAATGTTCTCATTGTACAGAAAAGGACCCAACTCCACACGTCCAAAAATGAAGGTTTGTGTTGTTTTAAGTATTGTTCAGGTCAGTGAGGCCTGAATTGAGTGACACTCCCAGGTAAAGCCACTTCACTAGAAGAGGGCTGGAGGTACACCACAGAGACAGGCATTAACCCAGCTGCCCTGGTCTCAGCTCTCACTCCCTGAAAATGAGATTAACCAATAGCACCTGGGTATAAATATGTATGTTCTCAAGGTGGTTATTTTGTTTTGCTTTGGTAAAAAGGAATAAAGCCCTACATTAACTCCTGGTTCATTGGGTGTTCTGTCCTCTCTCTCTCTTCTGTCACTGAGTTCTCTGCCCCCTCTCTCCTCTGTCACTGAGTTCTCTGCCCCCTCTCTCTCCTCTGTCACTGAGTTCTCTGCCCACTCTCTTTCCTCTGTCACTGAGTTCTCTGCCCCCTCTCTTTCCTCTGTCACTGAGTTCTCTGCCCACTCTCTCTCTTCTGTCACTGAGTTCTCTGCCCCCTCTCTTTCCTCTGTCACTGAGTTCTCTGCCCACTCTCTCTCTTCTGTCACTGAGTTCTCTGCCCCCTCTCTTTCCTCTGTCACTGAGTTCTCTGCCCACTCTCTCTCTTCTGTCACTGAGTTCTCTGCCCCCTCTCTCTCCTCTGTCACTGAGTTCTCTGCCCACTCTCTCTCTTCTGTCACTGAGGTCTCTGCCCCCTCTCTTTCCTCTGTCACTGAGTTCTCTGCCCACTGTCTCCTCTGTCACTGAGTTCTCTGCCCCCTCTCTCTCCTCTGTCACCAAGTTCTCTGCCCAGTCTCTCTCCTATGTCACTGAGTTCTCTGCCCACTGTCTCTCCTCTGTCACTGAGTTCTCTGCCCTCTCTCTCCTCTGTCACTGAGTTCTCTGCCCCCTCTCTTTCCTCTGTCACTGAGTTCTCTGCCCACTGTCTCCTCTGTCACTGAGTTCTCTGCCCCCTCTCTCTCCTCTGTCACCAAGTTCTCTGCCCACTCTCTCTCCTCTGTCACTGAGTTCTCTGCCCACTGTCTCTCCTCTGTCACTGAGTTCTCTGCCCTCTCTCTCCTCTGTCACTGAGTTCTGCCCACTCTCTCTCCTCTGTCACTGAGTTCTCTGCCCACTCTCTCTCCTCTGTCACTGAGTTCTCTGCCCTCTCTCTCCTCTGTCACTGAGTTCTCTGCCCACTCTCTCTCCTCTGTCACTGAGTTCTCTGCCCTCTCTCTCCTCTGTCACTGAGTTCTCTGCCCACTCTCTCTCCTCTGTCACTGAGTTCTCTGCCCCCTCTCTCTCCTCTGTCACTGAGTTCTCTGCCCACTCTCTCCTCTGTCACTGAGTTCTCTGCCCACTCTCTCTCCTCTGTCACTGAATTCTCTGCCCACTCTCTCTCTCTTCTGTCACTGAGTTCTCTGCCCACTCTCTCTCTCTTATGTCACTGAGTTCTCTGCCCCCTCTCTCTCCTCTGTCACTGAGTTCTCTTCCCACTCTCTCTCCTCTGTCACTGAGTTCTCTGCCCCCTCTCTCTCCTCTGTCACTGAGTTCTCTGCCCTCTCTCTCCTCTGTCACTGAGTTCTCTGGCCACTCTCTCTCCTCTGCCACTGAGTTCTCTGCCCTCTCTCTCCTCTGTCACTGAGTTCTCTGCCCCCTCTCTCTCCTCTGTCACTGAGTTCTCTGCCCCCTCTCTCTCCTCTGTCACTGAGTTCTCTGCCCTCTCTCTCCTCTGTCACTGAGTTCTCTGCCCACTCTCTCTCCTCTGTCACAGAGTTCTCTGCCCTCTCTCTCCTCTGTCACTGAGTTCTCTGCCCACTCTCCCCTCTGTCACTGAGTTCTCTGCCCACTCTCTCTCATCTGTCACTGAGTTCTCTGCCCACTCTCTCCTCTGTCACTGAGTTCTCTGCCCTCTTTTTCCTCTGTCACTGAGTTCTCTGCCCTCTCTCTCCTCTGTCACTGAGTTCTCTGCCCACTCTCTCTCCTCTGTCACTGAGTTCTCTGCCCCCTCTCTCTCCTCTGTCACTGAGTTCTCTGCCCACTCTCTCTCCTCTGTCACTGAGTTCTCTGCCCCCTCTCTCTCCTCTGTCACTGAGTTCTCTGCCCACTCTCTCTCCTCTGTCACTAAGTTCTCTGCCCTCTCTCTCCTCTGTCACTGAGTTCTCTGCCCACTCTCTCTCCTCTGTCACTGAGTTCTCTGCCCACTCACTCTCCTCTGTCACTGAGTTCTCTGCACACTCTCTCTCCTCTGTCACTTAGTTCTCTGCCCTCTCTCTCCTCTGTTACTGAGTTCTCTGCCCTCTCTCTCCTCTGTCATTACTCTGTCATATAAAACCATTTCCACAGAGGGTTCTACATGGAACCCAAAATGGTTTTACCAGGGCAAAAAGTGTTTTACCTGGAACCAGGAAGTGTTCTTCAAAGGGTTCTCCTATGGAGACAGCCGAACAACCCTTGTGTAATGTTTTTTCTGAATGTAGGATCAACTCCCCCCTGTCCAAGTCATTTAATTCATTATGATCTGATAGGCCAAGGTGACAGGTACACCTTGTGCTGGGGACAATAAAAGGCCACTCTAAAATGTTTCCCAATCATGTGAAATCCATTGACTAGGGCCTTACTTATTTATGTCAATTGACTGATTTCCTTATATGAACTGTAACTGAGTAAAATCAATGAAATATTATATTTCTGTTCAGACTATTATAGACTATAGTATAAAATAGAATATTTCCATTGTTTACCTTTTATCCAAAAGTGACAGAGGTCAAGCATACATTTTCCATATTGGTGGCCTCAGAGGAAACAAACTAACAATCCTGGCATTGAAAGCACCATGTTCTACAAACTGAGCCACACAGAACCACAACACACATGAGAGTTGTCAAGAGGCCACAAACAGATCTGAGACCAGGTTAGTTACTGATGTCACATCATTGTGTGTTGCAGGAAATATCCTGGGTCTGACTTGATGTGGTAAAGTTCCCCTCTGTCTGGTTTGAGGAAGTTATGTAAAACGTAACTAAAACTCTGGTCAGAAGGACATGGTTCTAACTGGTACCAGTGTATCAGAGTCCTGAAGAGAGGAGTTGATTACACATTATGTCTAGATGTCTTTATCATTAAGGTAAAATGTGTCAAATAAACATTAAAATAATATTAAGTTGAAACTTGAAAATCACAACTGTAGACTTATACTGTCAATCTGCAAGTATTTATTTGATCATCAGAAAAGACATCTTCATTAACCAATTAAAAACATGCTGAGACTGCATTTACTATGCAGTATGTAAACTATGGTCTAAATACATGTTCAATTAAAGAAAGTTACATTCCAGTTAGAAAAACACATTGATACTTACAGTTCTTTGAAAAAGTATTTGCCCCCTTTCTGATTTTCTCTCTTGTTGCAAAATGTAATACTGAATGTTATTAGATCTTCAAACAAAATCTAAAATTTGATAAAGCGAACCTGAGTTTACAAAATAACAAAACATATTTATTCTTATTTTATCTATTTAATTAACAAATTATTTAACACCCAATTCCCCTGTGTGAAAAAGTAATTTCCCCTTTACACTCAATAACTGGTTGTTCCACCTTTAGCTCTAATGACTGCAACCAAACACTTCCTGTAGTTGTTGATCAGTCTCTCACATTGCTGTGGAGGAATTGTGGCCCACTCTTCCATGCAGAACTGCTTTAACTCAGCAAAGCATCCTCAAACCATCCCACTACCACCACCATGCTTGACTGTTAGTATGATGTTTTTACTGTAGAATGCAGTGTTTGGTTTTCATCAGACATAACGGGACCCATCTAGTCCAAACAGTTGACTAAAGTTAGCCAAAATGCACCTGGAAGCACATGGATGATCATCCAGACTCTTAGAAGAATGTTTTATGGACAGATGAGTCAAAAGTGAGTCAACTTTTTGGATGACATGGGTCCCATTATGCCTGGTGAAAACCAAACACTGCATTCCACAGTAAAAACCCTCTACCAACGGTCAAGCATGGTGGTGGTAGTGTGATGGTTTGAGGATGTGTTACTGCCTCAGGACCTGGACGACTTGCCTTTATAGAAGGAACCATGAATTCTGCTCTGTATCAGAGAATGTCAGGCCATCCGTCTGTGAGCTGATGCTGAAACGCAGGTGGGTCATGCAGCAAGACATTGATCCAAAACACACAATTAGGTCTACATGAAAATGGTTAAAAAGCAACACATTTGAAGTTTTGGAATGACCTAGTCAAAATCCAGACCTAATGATCCCATTTGAGATGTTGTGGCAGGACTTGAAACGACCAGTTCATGATTGAAAACCCACAAATGTCGCTGAGTTCACTTTTTAACACATGAACATTGGGTGTTACATAACTTTGTTATGAAATAAATTAAATAAGTATGTAATTGTTGTGTTATGTGTTCACTCAGGTTCCCTTCATCTAATATTCTGTTTTCTTTGAAGATCAGATAACATTCAGTATCAAAAATATGTAAAAGTTGAGAAAATTAGAAAGGAGGCAAATACTTTTTCACAGCACTGTATATCAACATAACTACAGATAACACATTTACAGACATGATGTGTGAAAAGTCTATCTTGAGAATACACCCTGTAATAAAACAACCAAGTCAAGAAAATTATAGAGAAAAACATGTCATGATAAAAGAATATTAATGTTTATAATTAAACAATTTACTTAATAAAACACATTTAATTAGGTTGAGAAAATACATCCCAGTACAGATTATTAATGTAAATAAAAAAGAGAAATGTAAGGAGAACATTTGACAAAACTAGAGTTCTCTCTTTGTCATCATCCTCTTCATCTTCTTCTCCTCCTCTTCTTTATTGGGAGACCCCTCTTCCTCCTTGTGGAAGACCTTCCCATCAGGCTGCTTTTTCCATGTCACTTTGATGTCTGCAGGTAACCCCTGCTCCTTCAGCTTGTTCCTTATCTGGAGAAACACAAAGACACACAGAGACCCACACTTTTATACCATCTATTGCATCTTGTCTATACCGGTCGGACATGGCCCATCCATATATTTATATGTACATATTCTTATTCCATCCCTTTAATTAGATCTGTGTGTATTAGGTAGTTGTTGTGGAATTGTTAGATTAGTTGTTAGATATTGTTGCACTGTCGGAACTAGAAGCACAAGCATTTCACACACTCGCAATAACATCTGTTAACCATGTGTTTGTGAAAAATGAGATTTGATTTGATTTGAATATTTCACTTTGTATTAGTCAGTCTGAAGATCTACAACTACCATTCCTTCCTGCTATACTGAGACGTTCTTCACTTCAACCCTTTGACTCTATGAGGAGATGAGGCTTATATTTGACCTATTTCACACATGTACAAGTGTGCTGTAATATACATGTGTGAATTGGAAATGTGTTTTTGGATATCCCACTCTCCCTGAGACACCCTTTGAGAGCGGGGTCACAGCCAGGGTAGAAGGTCGTCCACAAACAGACTAGGACCCAGACCAGAGAGCAGGTCATCTTCAAACAGACTAGGACCCAGACCAGAGAGGAGGCCATCCACAACAGACTAGGACCCAGACCAGAGAGGAGGACATCCACAACAGACTAGGACTCAGACCAGAGAGGAGGACATCCACAACAGACTAGGACCCAGACCAGAGAGGAGGACATCCACAACAGACTAGGACCCAGACCAGAGAGGAGGACAAACACAACAGACTAGGACCCAGACCAGAGAGGAGGACATCTTCAAACAGACTAGGACCCAGACCAGAGAGGAGGTCATCCACAACAGACTAGGACCCAGACCAGAGAGGAGGACATCTTCAAACAGACTAGGACCCAGACCAGAGAGGAGGACATCCACAACAGACTAGGACCCAGACCAGAGAGGAGGACAACCACAACAGACTAGGACCCAGACCAGAGAGGAGGACATCCACAACAGACTAGGACCCAGACCAGAGAGGAGGACATCCACAACAGACTAGGACCCAGACCAGAGAGTAGGACATCCACAACAGACTAGGACCCAGACCAGAGAGGAGGTCATCCACAACAGACTAGGACCCAGACCAGAGAGGAGGACATCCACAACAGACTAGGACCCAGACCAGAGAATAGGTCATCCACAACAGACTAGGACCCAGACCAGAGAGGAGGACATCCACAACAGACTAGGACCCAGACCAGAGAAGAGGTCATCCACAACAGACTAGGACCCAGACCAGAGAGAAGGTCATCCACAACAGACTAGGACCCAGACCAGAGAGGAGGTCATCCACAACAGACTAGGACCCAGACCAGAGAGGAGGACATCCACAACAGACTAGGACCCAGACCAGAGAGGAGGACATCCACAACAGACTAGGACCCAGACTAGAGAGGAGGACATCCACAACAGACTAGGACCCAGACCAGAGAGGAGGACATCCACAACAGTCTAGGACTCAGACCAGAGAAGAGGTCATCCACAACAGACTAGGACCCAGACCAGAGAGGAGGACATCCACAACAGACTAGGACCCAGACCAGAGAGGAGGACATCCACAACAGACTAGGACCCAAACCAGAGAGGAGGTCATCCACAACAGACTAGGACCCAGACCAGAGAGGAGGACATCCACAACAGACTAGGACCCAGACCAGAGAGGAGGACATCCACAACAGACTAGGACCCAGACTAGAGAGGAGGACATCCACAACAGACTAGGACCCAGACCAGAGAGGAGGACATCCACAACAGTCTAGGACTCAGACCAGAGAAGAGGACATCCACAACAGACTAGGACTCAGACCAGAGAGGAGGACATCCACAACAGTCTAGGACTCAGACCAGAGAAGAGGACATCCACAACAGACTAGGACCCAGACTAGAGAAGAGTTCTGTACAGTTGGTATCATTGCTGAGTTGGTTCTTCATGAACAGGGGGAAACTCACCTCTTGTAAGATGGAGTCCTGAACAGCAGGATCACTGAAGTTCAGATTTTGATCCTTTGGGGTCACTTTCATTCTCACCACCTGTCTCTTCAGTTGGGGTTTCTCAGGGGTCTCCACAGCTGGGCCTACAAGAGAATACAATCCCACAACGGCAGTAGTGAATCATGGGGCAACTTTAGACTTCTCCTGTCATCATAGTATCAGGTAGATCAGGTGGAGAATATTGTAACTTACCATAGCAGATGAAAGGAGTGGTGTAGTCACAGAGATAAAATATCCATTTAGAATAAGAATGATCAGAAGGATAAGATGACATCAGAGTGCAGTTGTATCTCTGATCTGTTCTGAGCCATTCTGGCCACCAGTTTCTGAATGAGGAGTCACTCTGGTCTGACCATCTCCAGGAGTCTTGAAACAGACCGATCCACACAGGAAGTCCCCTCAGTGATATCTTCTGCTCTATCTCTGTGTTCTCAGTCTGGTTCCTCACACTGACCAGGTCTGTGTGATGCTGTCTGCAGTAACTCTGAGCTTCTATCCAGGTCTTGTTCTCCTGAATTAAGACGTATGTTTGGTTGGTGTCTTGTTTTCCTGCAAAAGTCAAATGTAATAATCAATACAAATATCCAGTGAAATATCATGTACTGATCATCTTTAGTACATGTTGTCATTGATTTGATAACAGATCAATAACTGATTAACAACTTAAAGCTATCATGAGTCTATGTTTCAACTCAATGGCAGCTCCAGCACTTAGAACAGGCTTCATCATTAGTATGTAAACACTCACCATCATAACAGATGAAGTGATGCTGGTCATCACAGGAGGTGTTGTTCCACAGACCAGCTGTACTCATTAAAGCACAGTTACCATTTTGGGGCGTCCCAGTGTCCCAGTTTCTGAACTCAGTCTCCCCTTCTCTGTAGAAATGTCTGTCTGACAGAGACCAGTGCCACTTCATGGAGTCTCCCTTCTTCAGTCCAATCCAGAACCAGGAATTATATCTACTGACACTGGTAATCAGCCTGTTCAGGTCCTCCATGTCATCTACTTTAGCCAGGTCAGTGTATTTCTCTCTGCAGTAACTCTGGGCATCAGTCCAGGTCATAGAGGTGCTAATGAAGTGATACTGACGAAGACATGAGGAAGGTGTGTAGAATCCTGTGAACAGAAAAATGATTCATGAGGGACATTTTCTCCATCACCTTCTCAACCCCAACCATATTATCTATGGATCTGTTAACATACAGTACACACTGGTGTGCAAACACACACACACACACACACACACACACACACACACACACACACACACACACACACACACACACACACACACACACACACACACACACACACACACCTACATCCATAAACACACACACACACAGCACACACACACACACACACACACACACACACACACACACACACACACACACACACACACACACACACACACACACACACACACCTACATCCATAAACACACACACACACACACACACACACACACACACACACACACACACACACACACACACACACACACCTACATCCATAAACACACACAGCATACATGACCACACTTTTCCTGTGTGGGTGTTCATTAGGTCTTTGTTGGGTTAGTGAGGGATCTTTGAGGGGCGGTAGACTTCCTTGGGTTTACAATTTTCAAATAAATCATTATTTATTCTGCGGTTATTCTGCAGTTGTTCTATTGCTATTATTTTTGTCAGCAATGAAATGTACAGTGCATGTTAATAGTATCTTCTGATTATATTTATTATGTCTTTATCTATTATCTTCCAAAATGTAAGTATGTTTATCTAGCTGTCCAGTAACACATTCTGATTGAATGGCTTGTCCTGCACTTTGTAAAATCCCAGGGTGCATTGAGTGAATGTTGGAAAAAGATCTTGATTCCTTTCTAAACATAGAAGTGTGAAGCAAAGAGGACTGTTTACAAAATAGGTGAAGTGAACTAGCAAAAGAGTTGAGTCCTCATTCAAAGCCAGGGGCAGAGTGAATACAAAGAGAACAGAGTTATGTTTCTCTTAATACCACAGTTCACTTTAAACAGGACTGAGATCAGTTACTTTAAACAGGACTGAGATCAGTTACTTTAAACAGGACTGAGATCAGTTACTTTAAACAGGACTGAGATCAGTTATTTAAACAGGACTGAGATCAGTTACTTTAAACAGGACTGAGATCAGTTACTTTAAACAGGATTGAGATCAGTTATTTAAACAGGACTGAAATCAGTTACTTTAAACAGGACTGAGATCAGTTACTTTAAACAGGACTGAGATCAGTTATTTTAAACAGGACTGAGATCAGTTATTTAAACAGGACTGAGATCAGTTATTTTTAACAGGACTGAGATCAGTTATTTAAACAGGACTGAGATCAGTTACTTTAAACAGGACTGAGATCAGTTATTTAAACAGGACTGAGATCAGTTATTTAAACAGGACTGAGATCAGTTACTTTAAACAGGACTGAGATCAGTTATTTTAAACAGGACTGAGATCAGTTATTTTAAACAGGACTGAGATCAGTTATTTTAAACAGGACTGAGATCAGTTATTTTAAACAGGACTGAGATCAGTTATTTTAAACAGGACTGAGATCAGTTACTTAAACAGGACTGAGATCAGTTATTTTAAACAGGACTGAGATCAGTTAATTTAAACAGGACTGAGATCAGTTAATTTAAACAGGACTGAGATCAGTTATTTTAAACAGGACTGAGATCAGTTATTTTAAACAGGACCACATGTGAAAACACCTCACAGAAATTAGGGCTCATAAATGTTACAATTTATTCATTACTTTAGCAATTAAATTAATACCTGTAGATAAGAGAAACAACTGATGAATTACCATAAGGTGGTCAATATACTCAGGACCTTTTTTCACGTTATTTATAACTTATTTTGTACATAATGTTTCTGCAACCGTATCTTACAGCAAAAAAGACCTTCTGGATATCAGGACAGCGATCACTCACCTCGGATTAGACAAAGATTTTTACTTCAACAAGCAGAACACACAGGACATTCTCCGAACACCCGACAAGGCCAACATCTCAGTTATTTGCAAGAGGAAGAGACGCAGGTACAGAGGACACTGCTGGATGCCTCGTACGGATCCGCAGAAGGCAAGTGGTAAAACTAACGTTACCGTCAATATTGCTCGCCAACGTGCAATCATTGGACAATAAATTAGACGAGGTACGATCACGAATATCCTACCAACGGGACATCAAAAACTGTAATATCCTATGTTTCACGGAATCGTGGCTGAATGACAACATGGATATTCAGCAAGCGGGATATACTTTGCACGAAATCTAAGGAAGTCTAGATTTTTCTTGCCTGAAGTAGAGTATCTTGTGATAAATTGCAGACCACTCTACTTGCCTAGAGAGTTTTCAGCTATACTTTTAGTGGCTGTTTATTTACCACCACAGACAGATGCTGGCACTGAGACCGCACTCAGTCAGCTGTATAAGGAAATAAGCAAACAGGAAACCACTCACCCAGAGGCGGCACTCCTATTGGCCGGAAACGTTAATGCAGGGTAACTAAAATCAGTTCTACCTCATTTCTATCAAAATGTTAAATGTGCAACCAGAGGGAAAACAATTCTGGATCACCTGTACTCCACACACAGAGACGTGTACAAAGCTCTTCCTCGCCCTCCATTTGGTAAATCCGACCACAACTCTATACTCCTGATTCCTGCTTACAAGCACAAATTAAAGCAGGAAGCACCAGTGACTCGGTCTGTAAAAAAGTGGTCAGATTATGTAGATGCTAAACTACAGGACTGTTTTGCTATCACAGTCTTGAAAATGTTCCGGGATTCTTCCGATGGCATTGAGGAGTACACCACATCAGTCACTGGCTTTATCAATAAGTGCATCGAGGATATCGTCCCCACAGTGACTGTACGTACATACCCCAACCAGAAGCCATGGATTACAGGTAACATTCGCACTGAGCTAAAGGGTAGAGCTGCCGCTTTCAAGATGCGGGACTCTAACCAGGAAGCTTGTAAGAAATCCTGCTATGCCCTGCGACGAACCATCAAACAGGCAAAGCATCCATACAGGGCTAAGATTGAATCGCACTACACCGGCTCCGACGCTCGTCTTATGTAGCAGGGCTTGCAAACTATTACAGACTACAAAGGGAAGCACAGCCGCGAGCTGCCCAGTGACTAAAACCTACCAGATGAGCTAAATCACTTCTATGCTTGCTTCGAGGCAAGCAACAATGAGGCATGCATGAGATCATCAGCTGTTCCGGACGACTGTGTGATCACGCTCTCCGTAGCCGACAAGAGTAAGACCTTTAAACAGGTTAACATTCACAAGGCTGCGGGGCCAGACGGATTACCAGGACGTGTGCTCTGGGCATGTGCTGACCAAATGGCAGGTGTCTTCACTGACATTTTCAACATGTCCCTGATTGAGTCAGTAACACCAACATGTTTTAATGAGACCACCATAGTCCCTGTGCCCAAGAACATGAAGGCAACCTGCCTAAATTACTACAGACACGTAGTACTCACGTCCGTAGCCATGAAGTGCTTTGAAAGGCTGGTAATGGCTCACATCAACACCATTATCCCAGAAACCCAAGACACACTCCAATTTGCATACCGCCCAAACAGATCCACAGATGATGCAATCTCTATTGCACTCCACACTGCCCTTTCCCACCTGGACAAAAGGAACACGTATGTGAGAATGCTATTCGTTGACTACAGCAACACGATAGTACCCTCAAAGTTCATCACTAAGCTAAGGATCCTGGGAATAAACACCTCCCTTTGCAGCTGAGTCCTGGACTTCCTGATGGTACGCCCCCAGGTGGTGAGGGTAGGTAGCAACTCACCTGCCACACCGATCCTCAACACTGAAGCCCCCCATGGGTGGGTGCTCAGTCCCCTCCTGTACTCCCTTTTTACCCACAACTGCATGGCCAGGCACGACCTTAACACCATAATTAAGATTGCTGATGACCCAACAGTGGTAGGCCTGATCACCGACAACGACTATAGGGAGGAGGTCAGAGACCTGACCGGGTGGTGCCAGAATAACAACCTATCCCTCAACGTAACCAAGACTAAGGAGATGATTGTGGACTACAGGAAAAGGAGGACCGAGCACGGCCCCATTCTCATCGACGGGGCTGTAGTGGAGCAGGTTGAGAGCTTCAAGTTCCTTGGTGTCCACATCACTAACAAACTAGAATGGTCCAAACACACCAAGACAGTCGTGAAGAGGGCACGACAAAGCCTATTCAGCCTCAGCCTCAGGAAACTAAAAAGATTTGGCATGGGCCCTCAGATCCTCAAAAGGTTCTACAGCTGCAACACTGAGAGCATCCTGACTGGTCGCGTCACTGCCTGGTACGGCAATTGCTCGGCCTCCGACAGCAAGACACTACAGAAGGTAGTGCGTACGGCCCAGTACATCTAAGCTGCCTGCCATCCAGGGGAAGGCCCTAAAAGTTGCCAAAGACCCCAGCCACCCCAGTCATAGACTGTTCTCTCTACTATCGCATGGCAAGAGGTACCGGAGTGCCAAGTCTAGGACAAAAAGGCTTCTCAACAGTTTTTACCCCCAAGCCATAAGACTCCTGAACAAGTAATCAAAAGGCTACCCGGACTATTTGCATTGTGTCCCCTAACCCCTCTTTTACGCTGCTGCTACTCTGTTTATCATATATGCATAGTCACTTTAACTAGACATTCATGTACATACTACCTCAATTGGCCCGACTAACCAGTGCCCCCTTAATATTGGCTAAAAGGGCTATCCGCATTGTGTCCCGCCACCCACCACCCGCCAACCCCTATTTTACGCTACTGCTACTCTCTGTTCATCATATTTGCATAGTCACTTTAACTGTATCTACATGTACATACTACCTCAATCAGCCCGACTAACCGGTGCCTGTATGTAGCCTCGCCTCTGTTATTTTTCACTGTCTTTTTACTGTTGTTTTTATTTCTTTACGACCTATTTTTCACCTAATACCTTTTTTGCACTGTTGGTTAGAGCCTGTAAGCATTTCACTGTAATGTCTAAACATGTTGTATTCGGAGCACGTGACAAATGAACTTTGATTTGATTTGATTATTTCAGGAACAGTGAAGACTGTCCTCACCAGATATGAGCTGACAACACTGGGCCACACTGGGACACACTGGGACACACTGGGGCACACTGGGCCACACTGGGACACACTGGGAAACACTGGGCCACACTGGGACACACTGGGACACACTGGGACACACTGGGACACACTGGGACACACTGGGACACACTGAGCCACACTGGGACACACTGAGCCACACTGGGACACACTGGGACACACTGGGCCAATGTCTTGGGAGTAATATGGAGCCGATTAGCAAGAACACATTGGCCCAATGTGGGCATGTTTGCTGGGACACACAGTAAACTGACCTGAGATCAGCAGGGTGAGATACAACAACGTTTCCATCACTGTGAAATTCAAAGGATATATGATTAAAATGAATGCACTTCAAGGTTGCAACACTTTACCAATGCAAACTGTCTTTCTCCTTCTTTACTGATATGATGTGACAGGACAGGTGAAGATAATGCTCCCCACATAGAGGGTTATCACCTGTTCAGAGACAGGAACAATCAGTGATTGTTAGGTTAGGTTTCTAAAGTATTGGAAGTGGGTAGTGGTGAAAACCCTCAACATAACGTCTCCAGAGAGCCAACAAGGGTTAGAACACATGGTTGATTATTCTACAATGGAAACTTCAAATGGGGAATAAATAAAGTGTTAATTTAAAGTCAAGAAACAGGATCCCCTGAACAGGATTCCTGTGGTCACACACTGCCTGACTTTAAACACAATTAAAACACAATGAAAGGTTTAGAACATAAGACAGAGGATATCACACAATTTGAGTTTGTGTTCAAAGAATTTTGGAAATGTACCATTTCATCTAAAATTGGCTCCAACTTTTAAAATATTTATATTTAAATACATTTCACGACAATTTAGTTGCTAGATTTCCAACATGATTATACAATCCAAAATGGCCTCACCTGTTGTTTGAAGGTAACTCTCTCTCTCTCCGCGTCTCTCCGGTTTTGCCCTATCAACCTTACACTGTTCCTAATTTCTTTGCATGTGTTATTTATATACAAAAACAACTGTGACGTGACATTCATCCCACTGGATAAGGGGTTGGACAGAACCAGAGAAGGAAACAGCTAGAGAGGTGGCACAGAATATTTGCATGTGATGATGCTCTTGATCCAAAGGAGATAACCCAGTCCTCTAGACAGACATATCGCCCAGAAATTGTCTCATTGCTCAGAAAAGGACCCAACTCCACACGTCCAAAAATGAAGGTTTGTGTGGTTTCAAGTATTGTTCAGATGAGTGAGTGAGGCCTGAATTGAGAGTGACACTCCCAGGTAAAGCCACTTCACTAGAAGAGCGCTGGAGGTACACCACAGAGACAGGCATTAACCCAGCTGCCCTGGTCTCAGCTCTCACTCCCTGAAAATGAGATTAACCAATAGCACCTGGGTATAAATATGTATGTTCTCAAGGTGGTTATTTTGTTTTGCTTTGGTAAAAAGGAATAAAGCCCTACATTAACTCCTGGTTCATTGGGTGTTCTGCCCACTCTCTCTCCTCTGTCACTGAGTTCTCTGCCCTCTCTCTCCTCTGTCACTCTCTCTCCTCTGTCACTGAGTTCTCTGCCCACTCTCTCTCCTCTGTCACTGAGTTCTCTGTCCCCTCTCTCTCCTCTGTCACTGAGTTCTCTGCCCACTCTCTCTCCTCTGTCACTGAGTTCTCTGCCCACTCTCTCTCCTCTGTCACTGAGTTCTCTGCCCCCTCTCTCTCCTCTGTCACTGAGTTCTCTGCCCACTCTCTCTCCTCTGTCACTGAGTTCTCTGCCCACTCTCTCTCCTCTGTCACTGAGTTCTCTGCCCACTCTCTCTCCTCTGTCACTGAGTTCTCTGCCCACTCTCTTTCCTCTGTCACTGAGTTCTCTGCCCACTCTCTCTCCTCTGTCACTGAGTTCTCTGCCCACTCTCTCTCCTCTGTCACTGAGTTCTCTGCCCACTCTCTCTCCTCTGTCACTGAGTTCTCTGCCCCCTCTCTCTCCTCTGTCACTGAGTTCTCTGCCCACTCTCTCTCCTCTGTCACTGAGTTCTCTGCCCACTCTCTCTCCTCTGTCACTGAGTTCTCTGCCCACTCTCTCTCTTCTGTCACTGAGTTCTCTGCCCACTATCTCTCCTCTGTCACTGAGTCCTCTGCCCTCTCTCTCCTCTGTCTCTGAGTTCTCTGCCCCCTCTCTCTCCTCTGTCACTGAGTTCTCTGCCCACTCTCTCTCCTCTGTCAATGAGTTCTCTGCCCACTCTCTCTCCTCTGTCACTGAGTTCTCTGCCCACTCTCTCTCCTCTGTCACTGAGTTCTCTGCCCACTCTCTCTCCTCTGTCACTGAGTTCTCTGCCCTCTCTCTCCTCTGTCACTGAGTTCTCTGCCCTCTCTCTCCTCTGTCACTGAGTTCTCTGCCCACTCTCTCTCCTCTGTCACTGAGTTCTCTGCCCTCTCTCTCATCTGTCCCTGAGTTCTCTGCCCACTGTCTCTCCTCTGTCACTGAGTTCTCTGCCCCCTCTCTCTCTTCTGTCACTGAGTTCTCTGCCCACTCTCTCTCCTCTGTCACTGAGTTCTCTGCCCACTCTCTCTCCTCTGTCACTGAGTTCTCTGCCCACTCTCTCTCCTCTGTCACTGAGTTATCTGCCCTCTCTCTCCCCTGTCCCTGAGTTCTCTGCCCACTCTCTCTCCTCTGTCACTAAGTTCTCTGCCCTCTCTCTCCTCTGTCACTGAGTTCTCTGCCCACTCTCTCCTCTGTCACTGAGTTCTCTGCCCACTCTCTCCTCTGTCACTGAGTTCTCTGCCCACTCTCTTCTCTGTCACTTAGTTCTCTGCCCTCTCTCTCCTCTGTTACTGAGTTCTTTGCCCACTCTCTCTCCTCTGTCATTACTCTGTCATATAAAACCCTTTCCACAGAGGAGGAACCCAAAATGGTTCTACCAGGGCAAAAAGTGTTTTACCTGGAACCAGGAAGTGTTCTTCAAAGGGTTCTCCTATGGAGACAGCCGAACAACCCTTGTGTAATGTTTTTTCTGAATGTAGGATCAACTCCCCCCTGTGCAAGTCATTTAATTCATTATGATCTGATAGGCCAAGGTGACAGGTCCACCTTGTGCTGGGGACAATAAAAGGCCACTCTAAAATGTGCAGTTTTGTTTTCCCCGTCATGTGAAATCCATTGACTAAGGCCTAACTTATTTATTTCAATTGACTGATTTCCTTATATGAGCTGTAACTGAGTAAAATCAATGAAATATTATATTTCTGTTCAGACTATTATAGACTATAGTATAACATAGAATATTTCCATTGTTTACCTTTTATCCAAAAGTGACAGTGGTCAAGCATACATTTTCCATATTGGTGGCCTCAGGGGAAACAAACCAACAATCCTGGCATTGAAAGCATCATGCTCTACAAACTGAGCCACACAGAACCACAACACACATGAGAGTTGTCAAGAGGCCACAAACAGATCTGAGACCAGGTTAGTTACTGATGTCACATCATTGTGTGTTGCAGGAAATATCCTGGGTCTGGCTTGATGTGGTAAAGTTCCCCTCTGTCTGGTTTGAGGAAGTTATGTAAAACGTAACTAAAACTCTGGTCAGCAGGACATGGTTCTAACTGGTACCAGTGTATCAGAGTCCTGAAGAGAGGACTTGATTACACATTATGTCTAGCTGTCTTTATCATTAAAAGGTATAATGTGTCAAATATAGCAACAATGTATAAAACACACTTTAAAGTAATATAAAGTTGAAAGTTGAAATAGAATAAGATGTATCACAACTCAATCTCTGTGTATTGTAGTGTTGTCACTCTTGTTGTGAAGTGAGTTTTGTCCTACATTTATAATCCCAGCTCCATCCCCTCAGGAGGCCTTTTGCCTCTTGGTAGGCCGTCATTGTAAATAAGAATGTGTTTAATTGACTTGTTAAATAAATAAATACCTACAGTGCATTCAGAAATTATTCAGACCCCTTGAATTGTTTCCACATTTTTTAATGTACAGCCTTATTCTGGAATGGATTAAATACTTCCCCCATCAATCTACACAATACCCCAGAATGACAAAGCATAAACAAGTTCAGACATTTTTGCAAAAGTATAAAAAAAAGTAAATCTCTCCAGTTTTGCCAGATAAACCTTACACTGTTCCTAATTACTTTGAATGTGTTATATATATACAAAAACAACTGTGACGTGACATTCATCCCACTGGATAAGGGGTTGGACAGAACCAGAGAAGGAAACAGCTAGAGAGGCGGTGCAGAATATTTGCATGTGATGATGCTCTTGATCCAAAGGAGATAACCCAGTCCTCTAGACAGACATATCGCCCTGAAATGTTCTCATTGTACAGAAAAGGACCCAAATCCTTACGTCTAAAAATGAAGGGTTGTGTGGTTTCAAGTATTGTTCAGATGAGTGAGTGAGGCCTGAATTGAGAGTGATAGTCTCAGGTAAAGCCACTTGACTGGAACAGGAATGGAGGTACACCACAGAGACAGACAGGAACCCAGCAGCCCTGGTCTCAGCTCATACATGTACCTGTTTATATGTGCATTTTATAATTATTGCATTTTTTACTTTTTTACTTAAAACCTGTTGAGGACAGAGGGCGCTGTTTTCACTTTGGGGGAAAATCGTGCCCAATTTAAACGGCCTCGTACTCAATTCTTGCTCCTACAATATGCATATTATTATTACTATTGGATAGAAAACACTCTCTAGTTTCTAAAACCGTTTGAATTATATCTGTGAGTAAAACAGAACTCGTTTGGCAGCAAACTTCCTGACCAGGAAGTGGAAAGTCTGAAAACGATGCTCTGTTCTAGGGCCTACCTATAAATGGGCATGATACGTATTAGTATAAATGCACGTCATACACCTTCCACTAGATGTCAAGAGGCAGTGAGAGAAGAAATGGGGTGTTTATCTTGGTCTGAGGTGGAATAAATCCTCTTGGAATGACGTGTCACCCATTTCCTGTTTTCTGGAAAGCGCGAGGATGGACCTGGAATTGCCTTCTGGAAAGCTGTCTTTATAGGCGACTACTATCTCCGGCTTTGATTTTATTTGATACATGTCACAATATCATCGTAAAGTATGTTTTTTTCAATATAGTTTTATTAGATTATTGAAATTTTTTCGGGACGTTAGGCGTGTTGCTTTGTCTGCATATGTTCAGGAAGGATAGCTTCGCGCCACTTGGCGAGTGTGCTTGCTAATTCAAGAGGGACAAAAGACGTTCTAAAACCAAACAACGATTGTTCCCGACAAAGGACCTCTTGTACAACATTCTGATGGAAGCTCATCAAAAGTAGGACCCATTTTATGATGCTATTTCATATATCTGTCGAACTGTGTACTATTAGTTTTGCGCCCAGGTTTTGGGCACTATCTCGCCATAACGTAAGCCTTATGTCGTAATGGAGTTATTTTTAGAATTCTAACACTGCGATTGCATTAAGAACTAGTGTATCTATCATTTCCTATACAACATGTATTTTTTTGTAATGTTTATGAATAGTTATTTGGTCAGAATAGGTGAGAGTCTAATAGAAATATCCGCACATTCTGGGAAAAGATGCTACGTTAGCACAATGTATAACCACTGATTTCAGCTCTAAATATGCACATTTTCGAACAAAACATAAGTGTATGTATAACCTGATGTTATAGGACTGTCATCTGATGAAGGTTTATGAAGGTTAGTGAAAATTAATATCTTTTGCTGGTTTATTCGCTAACGCTAACGTGCCTATTGCTATCGCTAACGTGCCTTGATGAATGAATGCGGTTGTGTGGTAGGCTATTGTAGTAAGCTAATATAATGCTATATTGTGTTTTCGCTGTAAAACACTTAAAAAATCGGAAATATTCGCTGGATTCACAAGATGTTTGTCTTTAATTTGCTGTACACCATGTATTTTTCAGAAATGTTTTATGATGAGTATTTAGGTATTTCACGTTGGTCTCTATAATTACTCTGGCTGCTTCGGTGCTATTTTTGATGGTAGCTGTGATGGTAGCTGCAATGTAAAACTGATTTATACCGCAAATATGCAAATTTTTCGAACAAAACATAGATTTATTTTGTAACATGTTATAGGACTGTCATCTGATGAAATTGTTTCTTGGTTAGTTTGGTTGGTTCTTGGTTAGTTTGGTTGGTTTCGTGCATGCTACCTGTGCTGTGAAAAATGTCTGTGCTTTTTGTATTTGGTGGTGAGCTAACATAAATATATGTGATGTTTTCGCTGTAAAACATTTTAATCCAGACATGTTGACTGGATTCACAAGATGTGTATCTTTCATTTGCTGTATTGGACTTGTTATTAATGTGTGAAAGTTAAATATTTCCCAAAAATATTTTTTGAATTTCGCGCTCTGCCTTTTCAGTGGAATGTGGGAGGAGTTCCGCTAGCGGAACGGGGGGGCGAGACAGGTTAACCTTTCTTTAACTAGGCAATGTTCTCAAGCTTATTATTGGGTTGCTATGGTAAAAAGGAATAAAGATCAACATAAACTCCTCTGTCATTGTGTTCTCTGACCTCCCTCTCCTCTGTCATTGGGTTCTCTGACCTCCCTCTCCTCTATCATTGGGTTCTCTGACCTCCCTCTCCTCTGTCATTGGGTTCTCTGACCTCCCTCTCCTCTATCATTGGGTTCTCTGACCTCCCTCTCCTCTGTCATTGGGTTCTCTGACCTCCCTCTCCTCTGTCATTGGGTTCTCTGACCTCCCTCTCCTCTGTCATTGGGTTCTCTGACCTCTTTCTCCTCTGTCATTGGGTTCTCTGACCTCCCTCTCCTCTGTCATTGGGTTCTCTGACCTCCCTCTCCTCTGTCATTGGGTTCTCTGACCTCCCTCTCCTCCATCATTGGGTTCTCTGACCTCCCTCTCCTGTGTCATTGGGTTCTCTGACCTCCCTCTCCTCTGTCATTGTGTTCTCTGAACTCCCTCTCCTCTGTCATTGGGTTCTCTGCCCTCCCTCTCCTCTGTCATTGGGTGCTCTGCCATCCCTTTCCTCTTTCATTGGGTGCTCTGACCTCCCTCTCCTCTATCATTGCACTGTGATGTAAAACCCTTTCCACAGAGGGTTCTACATAGAACCCAAAAGAGTTCTACCTGTGTTAAAAGGGTTCTACATGGAACCAGAAAGGGATATTATTCAAAGGGTTGTCATATGGATACAGTCGAAGAACCCTTTTGGTACATTTCTTTCTGAATGTAGGATCTTCTCCCCCCTGTCCATGTCAATTCATTCATTATGTTCTGAAAGGCAAAACTGATCCTAGATCAGCACACCTAAGATGCTTGTGGTATGGTGTGGTAGTTAAAGTATGTAGCTTGCAAGTCCCAGATCTGTTGTGCTGTCTGACATCTCCTATGGTCATTGTCGTGTATAGCTTGATAATAAACAAACTACTGTCACGTTCTGATCTTAGTTCCTTTTTTATGTCTTTGTGTTAGGTTGGTGAGGGCGTGAGTTGGGGTGGGTAGTCTATGTTCTTTTTTCTATGTTGTTATATTTCTGTGTTTGGCCTGGTATGGTTCTCAATCAGAGGCAGCTGTCGTTCGTTGTCTCTGATTGAGAATCATACTTAGGTAGCCTGTTTTAACCATTTTGGGTGTGGGTGTTTATTTTCTGTGTAGTGTCTGTTCACTTTGCAGAACTGTTTCGTTTTCTCCTCGTTGTTATTTTGTGTAGTGTTCAGTTTTCAATTAAATTATGACGAACACTTACCACACTGTATTTTGGGCCTCTTCTCCTTCACCAGACGAGAATCGTTACAACTACAATGACCAAAAATATGAAAAAAAATATGAACAAAAATATGAACGCAGCACGTAAGGTTTTTGATCCCATATTTCATGAGTTGAAATAAAAGATAGCAGAAATTCTTCATAAGCATAATAAAGCTTATTTCTATTTAAAAAAAAAAATCTGTTTACAAACCTTTTAGTGAGCATTTCTCCTTGGCCAAGATAAACCATCCACCTGACAGGTGTGGCATATCAAGAAGCTGACTAAACAGCATGATCATTACACAGGTCCACCTTGTGCTGGGGAAAACAAAAGGCCACTCTAAAATGTGCAGTTTTGTCACATGCAACACAGCTCCACAGATGTCTCAAGTTTTGAAGGAGCGTGCAATTGACATGCTCACTACAGGAATGTCCACCAGATCTGTTGCCAGAGAATGTAATATTACTTTTTCTACCATAAGCTGCCTCCAACATCATTTTAGAGATTTTAGCAGTACGCCCAACCGACCTCACAACCGCAGACACCATGTATGGTGTGGACGAGTGGTTTGCAACGTTGTAAACAGAGTGCCCAATGGTGGAGGTAGGGTTATGGTATGGACAGGCATAATCTACGGACAGTGATTAATTTTTTTTTTTAATGTTAATTTGAGTGCATAAAATACTGTGACAAGGTCCTAAGGACAATCTGTGACTAACAGTTATCTGTGACTAACAATTATCTGTGACTAACAATTATCTGTGACTAACAGTTATCAGGGACTAACAGTTATCTGTGACTAACAGTGGCATGTCTGTATTCCCGGTCTTGTGAAATCCATAGATTAGGACCTGATTAATTTATGTTCAGTGCATTCGGGAAAAGAATTAAGACATCTTCACTTTTTCCACATTTTGTTATGTTACATCCTCATTCTAAAATGGATATTTTTTTTATCCTCATCAATCTACACACAATACCCCTGTCACTGTGCTGACTTTTGCCCGTCGCCTGCAGCAAAAGCCTCTATCCCGTCCTCTGGCTAGGCAGAGTACTTTAGGATTTTAGTTACTTCGGTGCAACAAGGGCCTAGCCGTGCGGCCCTACCAACCCTACCAGGCCCTTTGCGTGAGTTGGCTTTGTTCCTTAGTTCGTGTTGTCACTCCCTTTATAATTCTATTGTGGGCTCTTAGAGTATTATATTTCTTCTAACTACTCAAAAGATCTCCTTTAACCACCTGTCCTTTTTATTTATATATCAATACCTAATAATCTCTGTTGATTATTATGCTCGTCAGCTAGTAGTCACTTGGAAACTAGTATTGTTATATGTGGGATGTAAATTCTAATCCCTGATATACTTGTTATTGTCCACACAATTAAGTATTCTTTAGTGCTATAGCCTTAACCTATAACCAGTGTCACTTTCTGTTCAGTGAGAGTGTCAAAGGCGTTTTCTCTCCAGATCGTTCACCTTTCTCGCCCCGGGGTTCCGCTAGCGGAACACCCACAACATTCCGCTGCCTTCGCAGAGCACGAAATTCAAAATATATTTTTTTGAAATATTTAACTTCCACACATTAACAAGTCCAACACAGCAAATGAAAGATAAACATCTTGTGAATCCAGCCAACATGTCCGATTTTTAAAATGTTTTACAGCAAAAACAAAATATATATTTATGTTAGCCTACCACAATAGCCAAACACACAATGCTATTTATCCACCGCATAGGTAGCTTTCAAAAAACCGACAAAATATAGATATAATTAGTCACTAACCAAGAAACAACTTCATCAGATGACAGTCTTATAACATGTTACACAATACATTTATGTTTTGTTCGAAAAATGTGCATATTAGAGGTATAAAATCATAGTTTTACATTGCAGCTACAATCACAAATAGCACCGAAACAGCAAGAATAATTACAGAGAGCAACGTGAAATAACTAAATACTCATCATAAAACATTTATGAAAAATACATGGTGTACAGCAAATGAAAGATAAACATCTTGTGAATCCAGCCAATATTTCAGATTTTTTAAGTGTTTTACAGCGAAAACACAATATAGCATTATATTAGCTTACCACAATAGCCAACCACACAAACGCATTTATCAGCAGCAAAATGTAGCGATTGCAGAAACCAGCAAAAGATATTAAATTATTCACTAACCTTGACAAACTTCATCAGATGACAGTCCTATAACATCATGTTACACAATACATATATGTTTTGTTCGAAAATGTGCATATTTAGCGGTACAAATCGTGGTTTTACAATGTGAATACGTAGCCAAACTGCACAAAATTATCCGGAGATATTTTGGACAGTCACCTAATCTAATCAAAGAACTCATCATAAACTTTACTAAAAAATACATGTTGTACAGCAAATGAAAGATACACTAGTTCTTAATGCAATCGCCGTGTTAGATTTTTTAAAATAACTTTAGTACGACATACAGCTTACGTTATACCGAGACAGTGCCGGCAATGAGGGCGGAAAATAGAACTAAACATTTTCCACAGAAATATGAAATAACATCATAAATGGTTCCTACTTTTGCTGAGCTTCCATCAGAATCTTGTACAAGGAGTCCTTTGTCCAGAATAAATCGTTGTTTGGTTTTAGAATGTCCTCTTCGCCTGTCGAATTAGCAACCTTAGCTAGCCAAGTGGCGCGAAGATGTCCATCCTCACCAAACGCAGAGAACGGAAAACGCCAAAACTCCCGATAAACGTTCAATAATCTGATAAAACTATATTGAAAAAATATACTTTACGATGATATTATCACATGTATCAAATCAAATCAAAGCCGGAGATATTAGCCGTCTATACCGAAAGCTTTTCAGAAGGCAATCTGGGGTTCCTTCCCGCGCCTTGGCAGACAAAGGAAATTGGGTTCACGTCATTCCAAGAGCTCTTGTTCGACCTCAGATCAAGCTAGACACCCCATTTCACCTTCCACTGCCTGTTGACATCTAGTGGATGGCGTATGAAGTGCATGTATATCCATAGATTTCAAACAATTGAATAGGTTGGCCCTGGAACAGAGCCTCGATTTCAGATTTTTCACTTCCTGTCAGGAAGTTTGCTGCAAAATTAGTTCTGTTTTACTCAATGATATAATTCAAACGGTTTTAGAAACTTGAGAGTGTTTTCTATCCAATAGTAATAATATGCATATTGTACGATCTAGAATAGAGTACGAGGCCGTTTAAATTGGGCACGATTTTTTCCCAAAGTGAAAATAGCGCCCCGTACACACTAACAGGTTAAACTGGCCTAGTTGTCAAAGTTTCTAGCTTTTATTAAATCACTCTGTTTTTTGTCTTATACACGTTATCACACTTCAATGGTTATACGGTTTTCATTAATACAACAATAGTGCTCAATCAATCCTTAATACACTTTATACTATTGCCAGATAATATTGCAGATCTTTAAATGCGTTAACACTTCTAACAATATTGACTAAATAGCAAAATAGTTCAATTACCTTAAATGCTCAACCCCTTGGTCACTTTCCTGTAATTGGTATTCTCACAGCAATAATGCTAGATTCCGAATTCCAATATCTTAATACTATTCACTTCCAACCCTGTGTATAGACTCAATATATTGTAACTGGTATTTGGCTATTTCCTTTTATTGCTAATCACTTCTGGACCTGATGTGTCACTGTGTGAATGCCGCTTTGTCCGCAATCAAGAGGTGTCTAGACCCCTGTGTTTCGGAGACTCAGGTTCGGGTTCACAAAGTTCAACCAGGTAGATTCAGATAGTGATTCAATAAAGTACTTAGGCAAAATTATCCAGTTCTCAAATATTGTTCTAGTCCAACAAAAAGAGTATACTGCAATAGTAAATTTACCTATGATGATTCTCCATATGAAGTCTGTCTCATATGTCAGTGAGGATCATGGTTCTCTCATGTTCTCTGTTCTCTTTATATACCTTTTTTTTTACAGGGGAAGTTCCCAAGGTTCTGGGCCTCTGTCTAAAACGTTAGACTACTATTGCGCAATCTTAGACTCCAGTTAGTGCACTCAGCTATACCTCAAGCTTCCTGTTCCAAATCTAGGTCATGCAATACTGACGCCCACATTACTGCTTCCGTGTTACTGTCGGCTGATTCTACTTGATGATACCAGCTGGTTGTCTCTTCCACTGGAGGTGGTGTGTCCAGAGTCAGCAGTGAGAGGTCTATGATGGGTATCTCTTCTGCTTCCCCCTGTTGTCCAGTTTCTGCAGGTGTAGTCCATGGTTCCAGGAGGTCCCATGGATGCCCTGTGTTGTTGTCCTCACTTCTTGATGGAGTGGGCAGATCCTTTTTGGCTTTAGTCACACCCCATAATGACAAAGAATAAACAGGTTTTTAGAAATTTCTACAAATGTATAAAAAATAATATTTAAAAAATACCTAATTTACATAAGTATTCAGACCCTTTGCTATAAGTCTCAAAACTGAGCTCAGGTTAATCCTGTTTCAATTGATCATCCTTGATGTTTCTACTACAGTTCTTGATTGGCGTTCAACTGTGGTAAACTCAATTGATTGGGCATAAATTGGAAAGGCACACAACTGTCTATATAATATACAGTTGACAGTGCATGTCAGAGCAAAAAACAGGTCATGGGGTCGAAGGAATAATCCGTAGAGCTCTGAGACAGGATTATCTCGAGGCACAGATCTGGGGAAGGGTACCAAAATATTTCTGCAGCATTTAAGGTCCCCAAGAACACAGTGGCCTCCATTATTCTTAAATGGAAGAAATTTAGAAACACCAAGACTCTTCTAGAGCTGGCTGCCGGGCAAAACTGAGCAATTGGGGGAGAAGGTTAGGGAGGTGACCAAGAACCCGATGGTCACTCTGACAGAGCTCTAGAGTTCCTCTGTGGAGATGGGAGAAAATTCTAGAAGGACAACCATCTCTGCAGCACTCCACCAATCAGGCCTATACGGTAGAGTGGCCAGACGGAAGCCACTACCCTGTAAAAGGCACATGACAGCATGCTTGAAGTTTGCCAAAAGACAGATAAAGACTCTCAGACAATGAGAAAAAATATTCTCTGGTCTGATGAAGATTGAGCTCTTTGGCTTGAATGCCAACCGTCACGTCTGGAGGAAACCTGGCACCATAACAACGGTGAAGCATGGTGGTGGCAGCATCATGCTGTGGGGATGTTTTTCAGCTGCAGGGACTGGGAGACTAGTCAGGATCGAGGGAAAGATAAACGGAGTAAAGTACAGAGAGATCCTTCATGAAAACCTGCTCCAGAGCGCTCAAGACCTCAGACTGGGGCGAAAGTTCACCTTCCAACAGATCAACGACCCTAAGCAGACAGCCAAGACAACGCAGGAGTGGCTTCGGGACAAGTCTCTGAATGTCCTTGAGTGGCCCAGCCAGATGTCGGACTTCAAACCGATCAAACATCTATGGAGAGACTTGAAATATTTGTGCAGCGACGCTTCCGTCCAACCTGACAGAGCTTTTAGAGGATCTGCAGAGAAGAATGGTAGAAACTCCCCAAATACAGGTGTGCCACGCTTGTAGCGTCAATTTCAAGAAGACTTGAGGCTGTAATCGCTGCTAAGGGTGCTTCAACAAAGTACTGCATAAAGTGTCTGAATACTTATGTAAATCTAATATTTCCATTTTTATTTGTAATACATTTTGTCCAAAAAATCTAAGTACCTGTTTATTCTTTGTCATTATGGGGTATTGTGTGTAGATTGATGAGGGGAAAAAACGATTTAATCCACTTTATAATAAGGTTGTAACGTAGCAAAATGTGGAAAAAGTCAAGGGGTCTGAATACTTTCCCAAATTCACTACAGACCATAATATAAAATAGAATATAACCTTTCATCCAATAGTGGTCAAGCATACATTTTCCATATTGGTGGCCTCAGGGGAAACAAACCAACAATCCTGGCATTGAAAGCACCATGTTCTACAAACTGAGCCACACAGAACCACAACACACATGAGAGTTGGCAAGAGGCCACAAACAGATCTGAGACCAGGTTAGTTACTGATGTCACATCATTGTGTGTTCCAGGAAATATCCTGGGTCTGGCTTGATGTGGTAAAGTTCCCCTCTGTCTGGTTTGAGGAAGTTATGTAAAACGTAACTAAAGCTCTGGTCAGCAGGACATGGTTCTAACTGGTACCAGTGTATCAGAGTCCTGAAGAGAGGACTTGATTACACATTATGTCTAGCTGTCTTTCTCATTAAGGTAAAATGTTTATCGGGATGTCCAGTAACACATTCTGATTGAATGTCTTGTCCTCCACTTTATAAAATCCCAGGGTGCATTGAGTGAATGTTGGAAATATCTTGATTCTGTTCTAAACATAGAAATGTGAAGCAAAGTGGACTCTGTCCACAAAATAGGTGAAGTGAACTAGCAATGAGTTGAGTCCTCATTCAAATCCAGAGACAGACTGAATACAAAGAGAACACAGTTATGTTTCTCTTAATACCACAGTTCACTTTAAACAGGACTGAGATCAGTTACTTTAAACAGGACTGAGATCAGTTACTTTAAACAGGACTGAGATCAGTTCACTTTAAACAGGACTGAGATCAGTTATTTTAAACAGGACTGAGATCAGTTACTTTAAACAGGACTGAGATCAGTTATTTTAAACAGGACTGAGATCAGTTACTTTAAACAGGACTGAGATCAGTTATTTTAAACAGGACTGAGATCAGTTACTTTAAACAGGACTGAGATCAGTTACTTTAAACAGGACTGAGATCAGTTACTTTAAACAGGACTGAGATCAGTTACTTTAAACAGGACTGAGATCAGTTACTTTAAACAGGACTGAGATCAGTTACTTTAAACAGGACTGAGATCAGTTACTTTAAACAGGACTGAGATCAGTTATTTTAAACAGGACTGAGATCAGTTACTTTAAACAGGACTGAGATCAGTTATTTTAAACAGGACTGAGATCAGTTACTTTAAACAGGACTGAGATCAGTTACTTTAAACAGGACTGAGATCAGTTACTTTAAACAGGACTGAGATCAGTTATTTTAAACAGGACTGAGATCAGTTACTTTAAACAGGAATGAGATCAGTTACTTTAAACACGACTGAGATCAGTTACTTTAAACAGGACTGAGATCAGTTACTTTAAACAGGACTGAGATCAGTTACTTTAAACAGGATCATATGTGAAAACACCTCACAGAAATTAGGGCTCAGAAATGTTACAATTTATTCATTACTTTAGCAATTAAATTAATACCTGTACATAAGAGAAACAACTGATAAATTACCAAAAGGTTGTCAATATACTCAGGACCTTTTTTCACGTTATTTGTAACTTATTTTGTACATAATGTTTCTGCAACCGTATCTTACAGCAAAAAAGACCTTCTGGATATCAGGACAGCGATCACTCACCTCGGATTTGACAAAGATGTTTTCTTCAACAAGCAGAACACACAGGACATTCTCCAAACACCCGACAAGGCCAACATCCCAGTTATTTGCAAGAGGAAGAGACGCAGGTACAGAGGACACAGCTGGATGCCTCGTACGGATCCGCAGAAGGCAAGTGGTAAAGCTAACGTTACCGTCAATATTGCTCGCCAACGTGCAATCATTGGACAATAAATTAGACGAGGTACGATCACGAATATCCTACCAATGGGACATCAAAAACTGTAATATCCTATGTTTCACGGAATCATGGCTGAATGACAACATGGATATTCAGCTAGCGGGATATACGTTGCACCAGCAAGATAGAACAGCACAATCCAGTAAGACGAGAGTGTGCGGTCTGTGCATATTTGTAAACAACAGCTGGTGCACGAAATCTAAGGAAGTCTCTAGATTTTGCTTGCCTGAAGTAGAGTATCTTGTGATAAATTGCAGACCACTCTACTTGCCTAGAGAGTTTTCAGCTATACTTTTAGTAGCTGTTTATTTACCACCACAGACAGATGCTGGCACTAAGATCGGAATTAGTCATCTGTATAAGGAAATAAGCAAACAGGAAACCACTCACCCAGAGGTGGCGCTCCTATTGGCCGGAGACGTTAATGCAGGGAAACTAAAATCAGTTCTACCTAATTTCTATCAACATGTTAAATGTGCAACCAGAGGGAAAACAATTCTGGATCACCTGTACTCCACACACAGAGACGTGTACAAAGCTCGCCCTCGCCCTCCATTTGGTAAATCCGACCAAAACTTCATACTCCTGATTCCTACTTACAAGCACAAATTAAAGCAGGAAGCACCAGTGACTAGGTCTATAAAAAAGTGGTCAGATTATGTAGATGCTAAACTACAGGACTGTTTTGCTATCACAGACTTGAAAATGTTCCGTGATTCTTCCGATGGCATTGAGAAGTACACCACATCAGTCACTGGCTTTATCAATAAGTGCATCGAGGACGTCGTCCCCACAGTGACTGTACGTACATACCCCAACCAGAAGCCTTGGATTACAGGCAACATTCGCACTGAGCTAAAGGGTAGAGCTACCGCTTTCAAGATGCGGGACTATAACCCGGAAGCTTACAAGAAATCCTGCTATGCCCTGTGACGAACTATCAAAAAGGCAAAGCATCAATACAGGGCTAAGATTAAATCGTACTACACCGGCTCCGACGCTCGTCTTATGTGGCAGGGCATGCAAACTATTACAGACTACAAAGGGAAGCACAGGTGCGAGCTGCCCAGTGACTAAAGCCTACCAGATGAGCTAAATCACTTCTATGCTCGCATCGAGGCAAGCAACAATGAGGCATGCATGAGATCATCAGCTGTTCCGGACGACTGTGTGATCACGCTCTCCGTAGCCGATGTGAGTAAGACCTTTAAACAGGTCAACATTCACAAGGCTGCGGGGCAAGACGGATTACCAGCATGTGTGCTCCGGCCATGTGCTGACCAACTGGCAGGTATCTTCACTGACATTTTCAACATGTCCCTGATTGAGTCTGTAATACCAACATGTTTCAAGCAGACCACCATAGTCCCTGTGCCCACGAACATGAAGGCAACCTGTCTAAATTACTACAGACCCGTAGCACTCACGTCCGTAGCCATGAAGTGCTTTGAAAGGCTGGTAATCAACACCATTATCCCAGAAATCCTAGACACACTCCAATTTGCATACCGCCCAAACAGATCCACAGATGATGCAATCTCTATTGCACTCCACACTGCCCTTTCCCATCTGGACAAAAGGAACACTTATGTGAGAATGCTATTCATTGACTACAGCAACACAATAGTACCCTCAAAGTTCATCACTAAGCTAAGGATCCTGGGACTAAACACCTCAATCTGCAACGAGATCCTGGACTTCCTGACGGGACGCCCCCAGGTGGTGAGGGTAGGTAGCAACACATCTGCCACGCTGATCCTCAACACAGGGGCCCCTCAGGGGTGCGTGCTCAGTCCCCTCCTGTACTCCCTGTTCACCCACGACTGCATGGCCAGGCACGACTCCAACACCATAATTAAGTTTGCTGATGACACAACAGTGGTAGGCCTGATCACTGACAACGACGAGACAGCCTATAGGGAGGAGGTCAGAGACCTGGCCGGGTGGTGCCAGAATAACAACCTATCCCTCAACGTTACCAAGACTAAGGAGATGATTGTGGACTACAGGAAAAGGAGAACCGAGCAAGCCCCCATTATCATCGACGAGGCTGTAGTGGAGCAGGATGAGAGCTTCAAGTTCCTTGGTGTCCACATCACCAACAATCTAGAATGGTCCAAACACACTAAGACAGTGTTGAAGAGGGCACGACAAAGCTTATTCCACCTCAGGAAACTAAAAAGATTTGGCATGGGCCCTCAGATCCTCAAAAGGTTCTACAGCTGTAACATCGAGAGCATCCTAACTGGTTGCATCACTGCATGGTACGGAAATTGCTCGGCCTCCGACAGCAAGGCACTACAGAAGGTAGTGCGTACGGACGAGTGCATCACTGTGTCACGTTCCTGACCTGTTTTCTTTTGTCTTGTATTTATTTAGTTGGTCAGGGCGTGAGTTGGGTGGGTTTATCTATGTGTGATTTTCTATGTTGGGATTTTGTGTTCGGCCTGGTATGATTCTCAATCAGAGGCAGCTGTCAATCGTTGTCCCTGATTGAGAATCATGCTAAGGCAGCCGGGGTTCACGTGTGTGTTTGTGGGTGTTTGTATCTTGTGTATCTCGTGTCAGTGTTCGTGCCACACGGGACTGTTTTCGGTTTTGTCACGTTTGTTGTTTTTTTGTATTTGTAAGTGTTCAGTTTCGTTTTGATTAAATCAATATGAGCACTAACAACTCTGCGTTTTGGTCCGACCCTTACTCCTTCTCCTCATCCGAGGAGGAGGAATTAGACAGCCGTTACACACTGGGGCTAAGCTGCCTGCCATCCAGGACATCTACACCAGGCGCTGTCAGAGGAATGCCCTAAAAGTTGTCAAAGGCCCCAGCCACCCCAGTCATAGACTATTCTCTCTACTATCGCATGGCAAGAGGTACCGGAGTGCCAAGTCTAGGACAAAAAGGCTTCTCAACAGTTTTTACCCCCAAGCCATAAGACTCCTGAACAAGTAATCAAAAGGCATTGCATTCTGCCCCCCAACCCCTCTTTTACGCTGCTGCTACTCTCTGTTTATCATATATGCATAGTCACTTTAACTAGACATTCATGTACATACTACCTCAATTGGCCCGACTAACCAGTGCCCCCGCATATTGGCTAAAAGGGCTATCTGCATTGTGTCCCGCCACCCACCACCCGCCAACCCCTATTTTACGCTACCGCTACTCTCTGTTCATCATATTTGCATAGACACTTTAACTGTATCTACATGTACATACTACCTCAATCAGCCTGACTAACCGGTGCCTGTATGTAGCCTCGCCTCTGTTATAGCCTCGTTACTTTTATTTTTCACTGTCTTTTTACTGTTGTTTTTATTTCTTTACTTACCTATTTTTCACCTAATACCTTTTTTGCACTGTTGGTTAGAGCCTGTAAGCATTTCACTGTAAGGTCTAAACATGTTGTATTCGGAGCACGTGACAAATGAACTTTGATTTGATTAGATTATTCAGGAACAGTGAAGGCTGTCCTCACCAGATATGATCTGACAACACTGGGACACACTGGGCCACACTGGGACACACTGGGCCACACTGGGACACACTGGGACACACTGGGACACACTGGGACACACTGGGCCAATGTCTTGGGGGTAATATGGAGCCGATTAGCAAGAACACATCGGCCCAATGTGGGCATGTTTGCAGGGACACACACACAGTAAACTGACCTGAGACTAGCAGGGTGAGATACAACAACGTTTCCATCACTGTGAAATTCAAAGGATATATGATTAAAATGAATGCACTTCAAGGTTGCAACACTTTACCAATGCAAACTGTCTTTCTCCTTCTTTTACTGATATGATGTGACAGGACAGGTGAAGATAATGCTCCTCACATAGAGGGTTATCACCTGTTCAGAGACAGGAACAATCAGTGATTGTTAGGTTAGGTTTCTAAAGTATTGGAAGTGGGTAGTGGTGAAAACCCTCAACATAACGTCTCCAGAGAGCCAACAAGGGTTAGAACACATGGTTGATTATTCTACACTGGAAACTTCTAATGGGGAATAAATAAAGTGTTAAATTAAAGTCAAGAAACAGGATCCCCTGAACAGGATTCCTGTGGTCACACACTGCCTGACTTTAAACACAATGAAAACACAATGAAGGGTTTTGAACACAAGACAGAGGATATCACACAATTTGAGTTTGTGTTCAAAGAATTTTGGAAATGTACCATTTCATCTAAAATTGGCACCAACTTTTAAAATATTTATATTTAAATACATTTCACGACAACATAGTTGCTAGATTTCCAACATGATTATACAATCCAAAATGGCCTCACCTGTTGTTTGAAGGTAACTCTCTCTCTCTCCGCGTCTCACGCGTCTCACCTTTTGCCCTATCAACCTTACACTGTTCCTATTTTCTTTGAATGTGTTATTTATATACAAAAACAACTGTGACGTGACATTCATCCCACTGGATAAGGGGTTGGACAGAACCAGAGAAGGAAACAGCAAGAGAGGCGGTACAGAATATTTGCATGTGATGATGCTCTTGATCCCAAGGAGATAACCCAGTCCTCTAGACAGACATATCGCCCAGAAATTGTCTCATTGTACAGTAAAGGACCCAACTCCTTACGTCTAAAAATGAAGGGTTGTGTGGTTTCAAGTATTGTTCAGATGAGTGAGTGAGGCCTGAATTGAGAGTGACACTCCCAGGTAAAGCCACTTCACTAGAAGAGGGCTGGAGGTACACCACAGAGACAGGCAGTAACCCAGCTGCCCTGGTCTCAGCTCTCACTCCCTGAAAATGAGATTAACCAATAGCACCTGGGTATAAATATGTATGTTCTCAAGGTGGTTATTTTTGTTTTGCTTTGGTAAAAAGGAATAAAGCCCTACATTAACTCCTGGTTCATTGGGTGTTCTGCCCACTCTCTCCTCTGTCACTGAGTTCTCTGCCCTCTCTCTCCTCTGTCACTGAGTTCTCTGCCCACTCTCTCTCCTCTGTCACTGAGTTCTCTGCCCACTCTCTCTCCTCTTTCACTGAGTTCTCTGCCCCCTCTCTCTCCTCTGTCACTGAGTTCTCTGCCCACTCTCTCTCCTCTGTCACTGAGTTCTCTGCCCACTCTCTCTCCTCTGTCACTGAGTTCTCTGCCCACTCTCTCTCCTCTTTCACTGAGTTCTCTGCCCCCTCTCTCTCCTCTGTCACTGAGTTCTCTGCCCACTCTCTCTCCTCTGTCACTGAGTTCTCTGCCCACTCTCTCTCCTCTGTCACTGAGTTCTCTGCCCACTCTCTCTCCTCTTTCACTGAGTTCTCTGCCCCCTCTCTCTCCTCTGTCACTGAGTTCTCTGCCCACTCTCTCTCCTCTGTCACTGAGTTCTCTGCCCACTCTCTCTCCTCTGTCACTGAGTTCTCTGCCCACTCTCTCTCCTCTTTCACTGAGTTCTCTGCCCCCTCTCTCTCCTCTGTCACTGAGTTCTCTGCCCACTCTCTCTCCTCTGTCACTGAGTTCTCTGCCCACTCTCTCTCTCCTCTCACTGAGTTCTCTGCCCACTCTCTCTCCTCTGTCACTGAGTTCTCTGCCCACTCTCTCTCCTCTTTCACTGAGTTCTCTGCCCCCTCTCTCTCCTCTGTCACTGAGTTCTCTGCCCACTCTCTCTCCTCTGTCACTGAGTTCTCTGCCCACTCTCTCTCCTCTGTCACTGAGTTCTCTGCCCACTCTCTCTCCTCTGTCACTGAGTTCTCTGCCCACTCTCTCTCTTCTGTCACTGAGTTCTCTGCCCCCTCTCTCTCCTCTGTCACTGAGTTCTCTGCCCACTCTCTCTCCTCTGTCACTGAGTTCTCTGCCCACTCTCTCTCCTCTGTCACTGAGTTCTCTGCCCACTCTCTCTCCTCTTTCACTGAGTTCTCTGCCCCCTCTCTCTCCTCTGTCACTGAGTTCTCTGCCCACTCTCTCTCCTCTGTCACTGAGTTCTCTGCCCACTCTCTCTCTCCTCTCACTGAGTTCTCTGCCCACTCTCTCTCCTCTGTCACTGAGTTCTCTGCCCACTCTCTCTCCTCTTTCACTGAGTTCTCTGCCCCCTCTCTCTCCTCTGTCACTGAGTTCTCTGCCCACTCTCTCTCCTCTGTCACTGAGTTCTCTGCCCACTCTCTCTCCTCTGTCACTGAGTTCTCTGCCCACTCTCTCTCCTCTGTCACTGAGTTCTCTGCCCACTCTCTCTCCTCTTTCACTGAGTTCTCTGCCCCCTCTCTCTCCTCTGTCACTGAGTTCTCTGCCCACTCTCTCTCCTCTGTCACTGAGTTCTCTGCCCACTCTCTCTCCTCTTTCACTGAGTTCTCTGCCCCCTCTCTCTCCTCTGTCACTGAGTTCTCTGCCCACTCTCTCTCCTCTGTCACTGAGTTCTCTGCCCCCTCTCTCTCCTCTGTCACTGAGTTCTCTGCCCACTCTCTCTCCTCTTTCACTGAGTTCTCTGCCCCCTCTCTCTCCTCTGTCACTGAGTTCTCTGCCCACTCTCTCTCCTCTGTCACTGAGTTCTCTGCCCACTCTCTCTCCTCTGTCACTGAGTTCTCTGCCCACTCTCTCTCCTCTGTCACTGAGTTCTCTGCCCCCTCTCTCTCCTCTGTCACTGAGTTCTCTGCCCACTCTCTCTCCTCTGTCACTGAGTTCTCTGCCCACTCTCTCTCCTCTGTCACTGAGTTCTCTGCCCACTCTCTCTCCTCTGTCACTGAGTTCTCTGCCCACTATCTCTCCTCTGTCACTGAGTCCTCTGCCCTCTCTCTCCTCTGTCTCTGAGTTCTCTGCCCCCTCTCTCTCCTCTGTCACTGAGTTCTCTGCCCACTCTCTCTCCTCTGTCAATGAGTTCTCTGCCCACTCTCTCTCCTCTGTCACTGAGTTCTCTGCCCACTCTCTCTCCTCTGTCACTGAGTTCTCTGCCCTCTCTCTCCTCTGTCACTGAGTTCTCTGCCCTCTCTCTCCTCTGTCACTGAGTTCTCTGCCCACTCTCTCTCCTCTGTCACTGAGTTCTCTGCCCTCTCTCTCCTCTGTCACTGAGTTCTCTGCCCACTGTCTCTCCTCTGTCACTGAGTTCTCTGCCCCCTCTCTCTCTTCTGTCACTGAGTTCTCTGCCCACTCTCTCTCATCTGTCACTGAGTTCTCTGCCCACTCTCTCTCCTCTGTCACTGAGTTCTCTGCCCACTCTCTCTCCTCTGTCACTGAGTTATCTGCCCTCTCTCTCCCCTGTCCCTGAGTTCTCTGCCCACTCTCTCTCCTCTGTCACTAAGTTCTCTGCCCTCTCTCTCCTCTGTCACTGAGTTCTCTGCCCACTCTCTCCTCTGTCACTGAGTTCTCTGCCCACTCTCTCCTCTGTCACTTAGTTCTCTGCCCTCTCTCTCCTCTGTTACTGAGTTCTCTGCCCTCTCTCTCCTCTGTCATTACTCTGTCATATAAAACCCTTTCCACAGAGGGTTCTACATGGAACCCAAACTGGTTCTACCAGGGCAAAAAGTGTTTTACCTGGAACCAGGAAGTGTTCTTCAAAGGGTTCTCCTATGGAGACAGCCGAACAACCCTTGTGTAATGTTTTTTCTGAATGTAGGATCAACTCCCCCCTGTGCAAGTCATTTAATTCATTATGATCTGATAGGCCAAGGTGATAGGTCCACCTTGTGCTGGGGACAATAAAAGGCCACTCTAAAATGTGCAGTTTTGTTTTCCCCGTCATGTGAAATCCATTGACTAGGGCCTAACTTATTTATTTCAATTGACTGATTTCCTTATATGAGCTGTAACTGAGTAAAATCAATGAAATATTATATTTCTGTTCAGACTATTATAGACTATAGTATAACATAGAATATTTCCATTGTTTACCTTTTATCCAAAAGTGACAGTGGTCAAGCATACATTTTCCATATTGGTGGCCTCAGGGGAAACAAACCAACAATCCTGGCATTGAAAGCACCATGTTCTACAAACTGAGCCACACAGAACCACAACACACATGAGAGTTGTCAAGAGGCCACAAACAGATCTGAGACCAGGTTAGTTACTTATGTCACAGCATTGTGTGTTGCAGAAAATATCCTGGGTCTGGCTTGATGTGGTAAAGTTCCCCTCTGTCTGATTTGAGTAAGTTATGTAAAACGTAACTTAAACTCTGGTCAGCAGGACATGGTTCTAACTGGTACCAGTGTATCAGAGTCCTGAAGAGAGGACTTGATTACACATTATGTCTAGATGTCTTTATCATTAAAAGGTATAATGTGTCAAATATAGCAACAATGTATAAAACACACTTTAAAATAATATAAAGTTGAAACTTGAAATAGAATAAAATGTATCACAACTCAATCTCTGTGTATTGTAGTGTTGTCACTCTTGTTGTGAAGTGAGTTTTGTCCTACATTTTTAATCCCAGCTCCATCCCCGCAGGAGGCCTTTTGCCCCTTGGTAGGCTGTCATTGTTAATAAGAATGTGTTTAATTGACTTGTTAAATAAATAAATACTTACAGTGCATTCAGAAATTATTCAGACCCCTTGAATTGTTTCCACATTTTTTAATTTACAGCCTTATTCTGGAATGGATTAAATCCTTCCCCCCTCAATCTACACAATACCCCAGAATGACAAAGCATAAACAAGTTCAGATATTTTTGCAAAAGTATAAAAAATAGTCAATCTCTCCAGTTTTGCCCTATAAACCTTACACTGTTCCTAATTACTTTGAATGTGTTATTTATATACAAAAACAACTGTGACGTGACATTCATCCCACTGGATAAGGGGTTGGACAGAACCAGAGAAGGAAACAGCTAGAGAGGCGGCACAGAATATTTGCATGTGATGATGCTCTTGATCCCAAGGAGATAACCCAGTCCTCTAGACAGACATATTGCCCAGAAATGTTCTCATTGCTCAGAAAAGGACCCAACTCCACACGTCCAAAAATGAAGGTTTGTGTGGTTTCAAGTATTGTTCAGATGAGTGAGTGAGGCCTGAATTGAGAGTGATAGTTTCAGGTAAAGCCACTTGACTGGAACAGGAATGGAGGTACACCACAGAGACAGACAGGAACCGAGCGGCCCTGGTCTCAGCTCTCACTGATCTCAGCTCATACATGTACCTGTTTATATGTGCATTTTATAATTACTACATTTTTTACTTTTTATTTAACCTTTATTTAACTAGGCAATGTGCTCAAGGTTGTTATTGGGTTGCTATGGTAAAAAGGAATAGAGATCAACATAATCTCCTCGGTCATTGTGTTCTCTGCCCTCCCTCTCCTCTGTCATTGGGTTCTCTAACCTCCCTCTCCTCTGTCATTGGGTTCTCTAACCTCCCTCTCCTCTGTCATTGGGTTCTCTAACCTCCCTCTCCTCTGTCATTGTGTTCTCTGACCTCCCTCTCCTCTATCATTGGGTTCTCTAACCTCCCTCTCCTCTGTCATTGGGTTCTCTAACCTCCCTCTCCTCGGTCATTGGGTTCTCTAACCTCCCTCTCCTCTGTCATTGGGTTCTCTGACCTCCCTCTCCTCTATCATTGGGTTCTCTGACCTCCCTCTCCTCTATCATTCGGTTCTCTAACCTCCCTCTCCTCTGTCATTGGGTTCTCTGACCTCCCTCTCCTCTGTCATTGGGTTTTCTGACCTCCCTCTCCTCTGTCATTGTGTTCTCTGACCTCCCTTTCCTCTGTCATTGGGTTCTCTGACCTCCCTCTCCTCTGTCATTGGGTTCTCTGACCTCCCTCTCCTCTGTCATTGGGTTCTCTGACCTCCCTCTCCTCTGTCATTGTGTTCTCTGACCTCCCTCTCCTCTGTCATTGGGTTCTCTGACCTCCCTCTCCTCTGTCATTGGGTTCTCTGACCTCCCTCTCCTCTATCATTGGGTTCTCTAACCTCCCTTTCCTCTGTCATTGGGTTCTCTGACCTCCCTCTCCTCTGTCATTGGGTTCTCTGACCTCCCTCTCCTCTATCATTGGGTTCTCTAACCTCCCTCTCCTCTGTCATTGGGTTCTCTGACCTCCCTCTCCTCTATCATTGGGTTCTCTGACCTCCCTCTCCTCGGTCATTGGGTGATCTGACCTCCCTCTCCTCTGTCATTGGGTGATCTGCCATCCCTCTCCTCTTTCATTGGGTTCTCTGCCATCCCTCTCCTCTGTCATTGGGTTCTCTGCCATCCCTCTCCTCTGTCATTGGGTTCTCTGCCATCCCTCTCCTCTTTCATTGGGTTCTCTGCCCTCCCTCTCCTCTGTCATTGCACTGTGATGTAAAACCCTTTCCACAGAGGGTTCTACATAGAACCCAAAAGTGTTCTACCTGTGTTAAAAAGGGTTCTACATGGAACCAGAAAGGGATATTAGGGTTGGGTTGTCATATGGATACAGTCGAAGAACCCTTTTGGAACCTTTTTTTCTGAATGTAGGATCCGCTCCCCCCTGTCCATGTCGTTTCATTCATTATGATCTGAAAGGCAAAACTGATCCTAGATCAGCACACATAAGATGCTTGTGGTATGGTGTGGTAGTTAAAGTATGTAGCTTGCAAGTCCCAGATCTGTTGTGCTGTCTGACATCTCCTATGGTCATTGTCATGTATAGCTTGATAATAACCAAACTACTGTCACGTTCTGACCTTAGTTCCTTTTTTATGTCTTTGTGTTAGGTTGGTCAGGGCGTGAGTTGGGGTGGGTAGTCTATGTTCTTTTTTCTATGTTGTTATATTTCTGTGTTTGGCCTGGTATGGTTCTCAATCAGAGGCAGCTGTCGTTCGTTGTCTCTGATTGAGAATCATACTTAGGTAGCCTGTTTTCCCCATTTTGGGTGTTGGTGTTTATTTTCTGTGTAGTGTCTGTTCACTTTGCAGAACTGTTTCGTTTTCTCCTCGTTGTTATTTTGTGTAGTGTTCAGTTTTCAATTAAATTATGACGAACACTTACCACGCTGCATTTTGGTCCTCTTCTCCTTCACCAGACGAGAATCGTTACAACTACAATGAACAAAAATATGTACAAAAATATGAACAAAAATATGAATGCAGCACGTAAAGTTTTTGATCCCATGTTTCATGAGTTGAAATAAAAGATCCAGAAATTCTTCATAAGCATAAAAAAGCTATTTTTTAAATATATTTTTTAATTTGTTTACAAACCTGTTAGTGAGCATTTCTCCTTGGCCAAGATAAACCATCCACCTGACAGGTGTGGCATATCAAGAAGCTGACTAAACAGCATGATCATTACACAGGTCCACCTTGTGCTGGGGACAACAAAAGGCCACTCTAAAATGTGCAGTTTTGTCACACGCAACACAGGCCCACAGATGTCTCAAGTTTTGAAGGAGCGTGCAATTGACATGCTCATTTCAGGAATGTCTACCAGATCTGTTGCCAGAGAATTTAATGTTAATTTTTCTACCATAAGCTGCCTCCAACATCATTTTAGAGATTTTAGCAGTACGCCCAACCGACCTCACAACCGCAGACCATATGGTGTGGACGAGTGGTTTGCAACGTTGTGAACAGAGTGCCCAATGGTGGAGGTAGGGTTATGGTATGGACAGGCATAATCTACGGACAGTGATTTAAATTGTATTTTTTTATGTTAATTTGAGTGCATAAAATACTTTAACAAGGTCCTAAGGACAATCTGTGACTAACAGTTAGCTGTGACTAACAGTTATCAGTGACTAACAGTTATCTGTGACTAACAGTGGCACGTCTGTATTCCCGGTCTTGTGAAATCCATAGATTAGGACCTAATTAATTTATGTTCAGTGCATTCGGGAAAGAATTAAGACATCTTCACTTTTTCCACATTTTGTTATGTTACATCCTCATTCTAAAATTGATTTTTTTATCGCCATTAATCTACACACAATACCCCATAATGACAAAGCATAAACAGGTTTTTAGAAATTTCAACAAATGTATAAAAAAATAATATTTAAAAAATACCTTATTTACATAAGTATTCAGACCCTTTGCTATAAGTCTCGAAACTGAGCTCAGGTTAATCCTGTTTCAATTGATCATCCTTGATGTTTCTACTACAGTTCTTGATTGGAGTTCAACTGTGGTAAACTCAATTGATTGGACATAAATTGGAAAGGCACACACCTGTCTATATAAGGTACCACAGTTGACAGTGCATGTCAGAGCAAAAAACAGGTAATGGGGTCGAAGGAATAATCCGTAGAGCTCTGAGACAGGATTATCTCGAGACACAAATCTGGGGAAGGGTACCACAATATTTCTGCAGCATTTAAGGTCCCCAAGAACACAGTGGCCTCCTTTATTCTTAAATGGAAGAACTTTAGAACCACCAAGACTCTTCTTAGAGCTGGCTGCCGGGCAAAACTGAGCAATTGGGGGAGAAGGGCATTGGTCAGGGAGGTGACCAAGAACCCGATGGTCACTCTGACAGAGCTCTAGAGTTCCTCTGTGGAGATGGGAGAAAATTCCAGAAGGACAACCATCTCTGCAGCACTCCACCAATCAGGCCTATACGGTAGAGTGGCCAGACGGAAGCCACTACCCTGTAAAAGCCACATGACAACATGCTTGAAGTTTGCCAAAAGACAGATAAAGACTCTCAGACAATGAGAAAAAATATTCTCTGGTCTGATGAAACCAAGATTGAGCTCTTTGGCTTGAATTCCAACCGTCACGTCTGGAGGAAACCTGGCACCATAACAACGGTGAAGCATGGTGGTGGCAGCATCATGCTGTGGGGATGTTTTTCAGCTGCAGGGACTGGGAGACTAGTCAGGATCGAGGGAAAGATAAACGGAGCAAAGTACAGAGAGATCCTTAATGAAAACCTGCTCCAGGGTGCTCAAGACCTCAGACTGGGGCGAAAGTTCACCTTCCAACAGGTTCACCTTCCTACAGTTCCAACAGGTAAAACATAACTAAAGCTCTGGTCAGCAGGACATGGTTCTAACTGGTACCAGTGTATCAGAGTCCGGAAGAGAGGACTTGATAACACATTATGTCTTGATGTTTTTATCATTACGGTAAAATGTGTAAAATTAACATTTAAAAAATATTAACCTCTAACGAGTCACAAACCCGGATCCGGGATCCCCCCCATCAAAAAAGCTGACTAGCATACCCTAGCCTAAAGCCACAGGGATATCATATAATAAAATGTTAATGAAATCACAAGTCCAAGACACCAAATGGAAGATACACATCTTGTGAATCCAGCCATCATTTCTGATTTTTAAAATGTTTTACAGGGAAGACACAATATGTATTTCTATTAGCTAACCACCATAGCAAAAGACACAACTTTTTTTCCCACCATTTTTTTCCTGCATAGGTAGCTATCACAAATTCGACCAAATAAAGATATAAATAGTCACTAACCAAGAAACAACTTCATCAGATGACAGTCTGATAACATATTTATTGTATAGCACATGTTTTGTTCGAAAAATGTGCATATTTCAGGTATAAGTCATAGTTTTACATTGCAGCCACCATCACAACTCTCACCAAAGCAGCTAGAATAACTACAGAGAGCAACGTGAATTACCTAAATACTCATCATAAAACATTTATGAAAAATACACAGCGTACAGCAAATGAAAGACAAAGATCTTGTGAATCCAGGCAATATTTCAGATTCTTTAAGTGTTTTACAGCGAAAACACAATTTAGCATTATATTAGCTTACTACAATAGCCAACCACACAGCAGCATTGATTCATGCACGTTAGCGATAGCGAATAAACCAGCAAAATATATTAAATTTTTCACTAACCTTCTCAAAACTTCATCAGATGACAGTCCTATAACATCATATTACACAATACATATATGGTTTGTTCGAAAATGTGCATATTTAGCGGCACAAATCGTGGTTATACAATGAGAATAGTAGCCAAGCTGCCAACAAAATGTCGGGAGAAATCTTGGGAGAGGCACCTAATCTAATCAATAACTAATCATAAACTTGACTAAAAAATACAGGTTGGACAGCAAATGAAAGATACATTAGTTCTTAATGCAACCGCTGTGTTAGATTTTTAAAATTAACGTTACTACGACATACAGCGTGCGTTAAAGCGAGACCGCACCGAAATTAATGGCGGAATAGTAGTTTTACATTTTTCAACAGAACAACGAATTAACATCATAAATAGTTCTTACTTTTTGATGAGCTTCCATCAGAATCTTGTGCAAGTTGTCCTTTGTCCAGAATTATCGTTGCTCGGTTGTAGATTGTCGTCTTCAACTTAGGAATTAGCAGCAAACATTAGCTATGTGGCCCAGACGTGTCCAACTCTTCATAACGCAGCACAAAGAAAGCACAAAGAAAATTCCGAAAATCGCAATATACTGATATAAACTGATATAACTCGGTTTAAAATAACTACATTATGATGTTTTTAACACCTATATCGAATAAAATCAGAGCCGGATATATCTAAGGCCTATAACGAGAGCTTTTCAGAATGCCATCCTGAGGTCTGTCTTGCAAACGTTGAAAAGAGTGCACCCCCGGTTCCAAGAGCATTTATATGGCCTCAGATCTGCCTAGCAACACCATTCCAATTCTCACTGCTTACTGACATCTAGGGGAAATCGTATGCAGTGCATGTCGACTCATAGATTACATGCAAATTAATAAACTGACCCTGGAACAGAGTGCCTGATTTCAGATTTCTCACTTCCTGACAGGAAGTTAGCTGCAACTTGAGTTCTGTTTTACTCACAGATATAATTCAAACGGTTTTAGAAACTAGAGAGTGTTTTCTATCCAATAGTAATAATAATATGCATATTGTACGAGCAAGAATTTAGTACGAGGCAGTTTAATTTGGGAACGAATTTTTACAAAGTCGAAATGGCGCCCCCCTATTGACAAGAAGTTTTAAGTTGAAACTTGAAGAATCACAACTCTAGACCTATACTGTCAATCTGCAACAAGTATTTATTTGATCATCAGAAAAGACATCTTCATTAACCAATTAAAACGTGCTGAGACTGCATTTACTATGCAGTATGTAAACTATGGTCTAAATACATGTTCAATTAAAGAAAGTTACATTCCAATTAGAAAAACACATTGATACTTACAGTGCTGTGAAAAAGTATTTGTCCCCTTTCTGATTTTCTCTATTTTTGCAAAATGTAATACTGAATATTATTAGATCTTCAACCAAAACCTAATATTTGATAAATCGAACCTGAGTTTCTAAAATAACAAAACATATTTATACTTATTTTATCTATTTAATTAACAAAGTTATTTAAAACCAAATTCCCTGTGTGAAAAAGTAATTTCCCCTTTACACTCAAAAACGGGTTGTTCCAACTTTAGCTCTAATGACTGCAACCAAAGGCTTCCTGTAGTTGTTGATCAGTCTCTCACATTGCTGTGGAGGAATTGTGGCCCTCTCTTCCATGCAGAACTGCTTTAACTCATTAAAGCATCCCCAAACCATCACACTACCACCACCATGCTTGACTGTTAGTATGATGTTTTTACTGTAGAATGCAGTGTTTGGTTTTCATCAGACATAATGGGACCCATCTACTCCAAACAGTTGACTAAAGTTAACCAAAATGCACCAGAATGTTTTATGGACAGATGAGTCAAAAGTGAGTCAAAACATTTTGAACGACATGAGTCCCATTATGCCTGGTGAAAACCAAACACTGCATTCTGCTGTAAAAACCTTATACCAACGGTCAAGCATGGTGGTGGTGTGAAGGTTTGAGGATGCTTTGCTGCCTCAGGACCTGGACGACTTGCCTTTATAGAAGGAACCATGAATTCTGCTCTGTATCAGAGAATTCTACAGGAGAATGTCAGGCCATCCGTCTGTGAGCTGATGCTGAAACGCAGGTGGGTCATGCAGCAAGACATTGATCCAAAACACACAATCAAGTCTACATGAAAATGGTTAGAAAGCAACACATTTGAAGTTTTAAAATGACCTAGTCAAAATCCAGACCTAATGATCCCATTTGAGATGTTGTGGCAGGACTTGAAACAACCAGTTCATGATTGAAAACCCACAAATGTCCCTGAGTTCACTTTTTAACACGTGAACATTGGGTGTTACATAACTTAGTTATGAAATAAATTAAATAGGTATGTAATTGTTGTGTTATTTGTTCACTCAGGTTCCCTTCATCTAATATTATGTTTTCTTTGAAGATCAGATAACATTCAGTATCAAAAATATGTAAAAGTTGAGAAAATTAGAAATTAGGCAAATACTTTTTCATAGCACTGTATATCAACATAACTACAGATAACTCATTTACAGACATGATGTGTGAAAAGTCTATCTTGAGAACACACCCTGTAATAAAACAACCAAGTCAAGAAAATTATAGAGAAAAACATGTCATGATAAAAGAATATTAATGTTTATAATTAAACAATTTACTTAATAAAACACATTTAATTAGGTTGAGAAAATACATCCCAGTACAGATTATTAATGTAAATAAAAAAGAGAAATGTAAGGAGAACATTTGACAAAACTAGAGTTCTCTCTTTGTCATCATCCTCTTCATCTTCTTCTCCTCCTCTTCTTTATTGGGAGACCCCTCTTCCTCCTTGTGGAAGACCTTCCCAAACATACATACAGAAACCCACATTATTTCACTCTGTATTAGTCATTCTAAAGATCGACAACTACCATTCCTTCCTGCTATACTGAGACGTTCTTCACTTCAACCCTTTGACTCTATGAGGAGATGAGGCTTATATTTGACCTGTTTCTGTAAGGACCGACGCTGGAGTCTAGAAGCAGGTACCGGGAGTCAACATTTAATTAGGAACAAACATGGAACAAGACAGGAACAGCGTCAGCACACTGGTATACAAAGACAGTCTACAATCAATGCTGAAGCAGGGAACAGAACAGGGGAACAGACAGATATAGGGGAGATGACAGATGTGATTGAGTCCAGGTGAGTCCAAAAATTGCTTATGCGCCTGACGGTGGAAGGCAGGTGTGCGTAATGATGGTGGCAGGAGTGCGTAATGCTGGGGAGCCTGGCGCCAGGGGGGAAGAGTGGGAGCAGGCATGACAGTACCCCCCCTCTAGGGGCACCACCCGACGTCCCACCTGGGCGAGCCTGACTGGACAAGCCGGCTGGGTGTGATATCCTGACGAACTGGCAGAGGCGTGAGAGCCTGGCGAGCCGGTTGAGGCATGAAGGCCTGTCGATACCACTGAGGCGTGGGAGCTCGATGATCCTGTGGAAGCGTACCAGCCTGACGAGCCGGCTGGGTGTAAAAACCTGACCATCCGGCTGAGGCCTGACGTGGGATTGGCGCCTTCCGAGCCAACCGGGGCAAGGCGTCCTCTCGAGCCAGCTTCGCGTTACTGCCCGACGAACTGGCTTAGGCACCCTCGGTTCCATCGGTGGGCAGGTGTGCGTAGTGCTGGGGTTACTGGCGCCCTCGAGTGCCAGGGGGGAAGAGCAGGAGCAGGCGTGACAATTTCACACATGTACAAGTGTTTGAATTGGAAATGTGTTTTTGCATATCCCACTCTCCCTGAGACACCTTCGGAGAGTTGTGTCACAGCCAGGAGAAAAAGTCATCCACAACAGACTAGAACCCAGATCAGAGAGGAGGTCATCCACAACAGACTAGGACCCACACCAGAGAAGAAGTAATCCACAACAGACTAGGACCCAGACCAGGACCCAGACCAGAGAAGAAGTCCTCCACAACAGACTAGGACCCAGACCAGAGAGGAGGACATCCACAAAATACATTTTTCCAGACCAGAAAAGAGGTCTGTACAGTTTGTATCATTACTGAGTGAACAGGGGGAAACTGACCTCTTGTAAGATGGCATACAGAACAGCAAGATCTCTGAGGTTCACATTTTGATCCTTTGGGGTCATCTTCACTCTCACCACCTGTCTCTTCAGTTGAGGTTTCTCAGGGGTCGGGGAGGCAGTCTTGTGTATAATCGGGGGGGTAGTCGTGGTTGTGGGCAGAGGGTTCGTCGTGGTTGTGGTCATGGGGGTAGTTGTGGTTGTGGGCAGGGGGATAGTCGTAGTTGTGGGTATGGGGGTAGCCGTGGTTGTGGTCATGGGGGTAGTTGTGGTTGTGGGCAGGGGGATAGTCGTGGTTGTGGGCATGGGGGAAGTTGTGGTTGTGGGCAGGGGGGTAGTTGTGGTTGTGGGCAGGGGGGTAGTCGTGGTCGTGGGCATGGGGGAAGTCGTGGTTGTTGGCAGGGGGGTAGTCGTGTTTGTGGTCAGTGGGGTAGTCGTTGTTGTGGGCAGGGGGGTAGTCGTGGTTGTGGGCAGTAGGGTAGTCGTGGTTGTGGGCAGGGGGGAAGTCGTGGTTGTGGGCAGGGGGGTAGTCGTGTTTGTGGTCAGTAGGGTAGTCGTGGTTGTGGGTATGGGGGAAGTCGTGGATGTGGTCAGGGGGGCGGTCGTAGTTGTGGGCAGGGGGGTAGTCGTTGTTGTGGGTATGGGGGTAGTCGTGGTTGTGGGTATGGGGGTAGTCGTTGTTGTGGGTATGGGGGTAGTCGTGGTTGTGGGTATGGGGGTAGTCGTGGTTGTGGGTATGGGGGTAGTCGTGGTTGTGGGTATGGGGGTAGTCGTTGTTGTGGGTATGGGGGTAGTCGTGGTTGTGGGTAGGGGGCTAGTCGTTGTTGTGGGTATGGGGCTAGTCGTGGTTGTAGGTATGGGGTAGTCGTGGTTGTGGGCAGGGGGGTAGTCGTGGTCGTGGGCATGGGGGAAGTCGTGGTTGTTGGCAGGGGGGTAGTCGTGGTTGTGGTCAGGGGGGTAGTCGTGTTTGTTGTCAGTGGGGTAGTCGTGGTTGTGGGTATGGGGGTAGTCGTGGTTGTGGTCAGTGGGGTAGTCGTTGTTGTGGGCAGGGGGGTAGTCGTGGTTGTGGTCAGTGGGGTAGTCGTTGTTGTGGGCAGGGGGGTAGTCGTGGTTTTGGGCAGGGGGGAAGTCGTGGTTGTGGGCAGGGGGGTAGTCGTGTTTGTGGTCAGTAGGGTAGTCGTGGTTGTGGGTATGGGGGTTGTCGTGGTTGTGGGTATGGGGGTAGTTGTGGTTGTGGGTATGGGGGTAGTTGTGGTTGTGGGTATGGGGGTAGTCGTGGTTGTGGGTATGGGGGTAATTGTGGTTGTGGGTATGGGGGTAGTCGTGGTTGTGGGTATGGGGGTAGTTGTGGTTGTGGGTATGGGGGTAGTCGTGGTTGTGGGTATGGGGGTAATTGTGGTTGTGGGTATGGGGGTAGTCGTGGTTGTGGGTATGGGGGTAGTCGTGGTTGTGGGTATGGGGGTAGTCGTGGTTGTGGGTATGGGGGTAGTCGTGGTTGTGGGTATGGGGGTAGTCGTGGTTGTGGGTATGGGGATAGTCGTAGTTGTTGTCAGGGGGGCAGTCGTCGTTGTGGGTATGGGGGTAGTCGTGGTTGTGGGTATGGGGGTAGTCGTGGTTGTGGGTATGGGGGTAGTCGTAGTTGTGGGTATGGGGGTAGTCGTGGTTGTGGGTATGGGGGTAGTTGTGGTTGTGGGCAGGGGGGTAATCGTGGTTGTGGGTATGGGGGTAGTTGTGGTTGTGGGTATGGGGGTAGTCGTGGTTGTGGGTATGGGGGTAGTCGTGGTTGTGGGTATGGGGGTAGTCGTGGTTGTGGGTATGGGGGTAGTCGTGGTTGTGGGTATGGGGGTAGTCGTGGTTGTGGGTATGGGGGTAGTCGTGGTTGTGGGTATGGGGGTAGTCGTAGTTGTGGGTATGGGGGTAGTCGTGGTTGTGGGTATGGGGGTAGTTGTGGTTGTGGGCAGGGGGGTAATCGTGGTTGTGGGTATGGGGGTAGTCGTGGTTGTGGGTATGGGGGTAGTCGTGGTTGTGGGTATGGGGGTAGTCGTGGTTGTGGGTATGGGGGTAGTTGTGGTTGTGGGCAGGGGGACAGTTGTGGTTGTGGGCAAGGGGGTAGTTGTGGTTGTGGTTGTGGGTATGGGGGTAGTCGTGGTTTTGGGCAGGGGGGTAGTTGTGGTTGTGGGTATGGGGGTAGTCGTGGTTGTGGGTATGGGGGTAGTTGTGGTTGTGGGTATGGGGGTAGTCGTGATTTTGGGCAGGGGGGTAGTCGTGTTTGTGGTCAGTAGGGTAGTCGTGGTTGTGGGTATGGGGGTAGTCGTGGATGTGGTCAGGGGGGCGGTCGTAGTTGTGGGCAGGGGTGTAGTCGTTGTTGTGGGCAGGGGGGTAGTCGTTGTTGTGGGCAGGGGGGTAGTCGTTGTTGTGGGTGTGGGGGAAGTCGTGGTCGTGGGCAGGGGGCTAGTCGTTGTTGTGGGTATGGGGGTAGTTGTGGTTGTGGGCAGGGGGCTAGTCGTTGTTGTGGGTATGGGGGTAGTCGTGGTTGTGGGTATGGGGGTAGTCGTGGTTGTGGGTATGGGGGTAGTTGTGGTTGTGGGCAGGGGGGTAATTGTGGTTGTGGGTATGGGGGTAGTCGTGGTTGTGGGTATGGGGGTAGTTGTGGTTGTGGGTATGGGGGTAGTCGTGGTTGTGGGTATGGGGGTAATTGTGGTTGTGGGTATGGGGGTAGTCGTGGTTGTGGGTATGGGGGTAGTCGTGGTTGTGGGTATGGGGGTAGTCGTGGTTGTGGGTATGGGGGTAGTCGTGGTTGTGGGTATGGGGGTAGTCGTGGTTGTGGGTATGGGGATAGTCGTAGTTGTTGTCAGGGGGGCAGTCGTCGTTGTGGGTATGGGGGTAGTCGTGGTTGTGGGTATGGGGGTAGTCGTGGTTGTGGGTATGGGGGTAGTCGTAGTTGTGGGTATGGGGGTAGTCGTGGTTGTGGGTATGGGGGTAGTTGTGGTTGTGGGCAGGGGGGTAATCGTGGTTGTGGGTATGGGGGTAGTTGTGGTTGTGGGTATGGGGGTAGTCGTGGTTGTGGGTATGGGGGTAGTCGTGGTTGTGGGTATGGGGGTAGTCGTGGTTGTGGGTATGGGGGTAGTCGTGGTTGTGGGTATGGGGGTAGTCGTGGTTGTGGGTATGGGGGTAGTCGTGGTTGTGGGTATGGGGGTAGTCGTGGTTGTGGGTATGGGGGTAGTCGTAGTTGTGGGTATGGGGGTAGTCGTGGTTGTGGGTATGGGGGTAGTTGTGGTTGTGGGCAGGGGGGTAATCGTGGTTGTGGGTATGGGGGTAGTCGTGGTTGTGGGTATGGGGGTAGTCGTGGTTGTGGGTATGGGGGTAGTCGTGGTTGTGGGTATGGGGGTAGTTGTGGTTGTGGGCAGGGGGACAGTTGTGGTTGTGGGCAAGGGGGTAGTTGTGGTTGTGGTTGTGGGTATGGGGGTAGTCGTGGTTTTGGGCAGGGGGGTAGTTGTGGTTGTGGGTATGGGGGTAGTCGTGGTTGTGGGTATGGGGGTAGTTGTGGTTGTGGGTATGGGGGTAGTCGTGATTTTGGGCAGGGGGGTAGTCGTGTTTGTGGTCAGTAGGGTAGTCGTGGTTGTGGGTATGGGGGTAGTCGTGGATGTGGTCAGGGGGGCGGTCGTAGTTGTGGGCAGGGGGGTAGTCGTTGTTGTGGGCAGGGGGGTAGTCGTTGTTGTGGGCAGGGGGGTAGTCGTTGTTGTGGGTGTGGGGGAAGTCGTGGTCGTGGGCAGGGGGCTAGTCGTTGTTGTGGGTATGGGGGTAGTCGTGGTTGTGGGCAGGGGGCTAGTCGTTGTTGTGGGTATGGGGGTAGTCGTGGTTGTGGGTATGGGGGTAGTCGTGGTTGTGGGTATGGGGGTAGTTGTGGTTGTGGGCAGGGGGGTAGTTGTGGTTATGGGTATGGGTATGGGGGAAGTCGTGGTTGTTGTCAGGGGGGCAGTCGTAGTTGTGGGCAGGGGGGTAGTCGTAGTTGTTGTCAGGGGGGCAGTCGTAGTTGTGGGTATGGGGGTAGTCGTGGTTGTGGGTATGGGGGTAGTCGTGGTTGTGGGTATGGGGGTAGTCGTGGTTGTGGGTATGGGGGTAGTCGTGGTTGTGGGTATGGGGGTAGTTGTGGTTGTGGGTATGGGGGAAGTCGTGGTTTTGGGCATGGGGGAAGTCGTGGTTTTGGGCATGGGGGAAGTCGTGGTTGTTGTCAGGGGGGCAGTCGTAGTTGTGGGCAGGGGGGTAGTCGTGGTCATGGGCAGGGGGCTAGACGTTGTTGTGGGTGTGGGCAGGGGGGTAGTCATGGTCTCCACAGCTATGCCAAGAATAGAATACAATCCCACAATGACAGTAGTGAATCATGGGACAACATTAGTTCTCCTGTCATCATAGTATCAGGTAGATCAGGTGGAGAATATGGTAACTTACCATAGCAGATGAAAGGAAAGGCGTTATCACAGGGATAATTTCTCAATTTAGCATGATAAGGAGAAGAAGGATTAGAATGCACCAGAGTGCAGTTGAATGCCTGTTCTGTTGAAAGCCATCCTGGCCACCAGTTTCTGAATGAGGAGTCACTCTGGTCTGACCATATCCACGAGTCTTGAAACAGACCGATCCACACAGGAAGCCCCCTCAGTGATATCTTCTTCTCTATCTCTGTGTTCTCAGTCTGGTTCCTCACACTGACCAGGTCTGTGTGATGCTGTCTGCAGTAACTCTGAGCATCTATCCAGGTCTTGTTCTCCTGAATTAAGACGTATGTTAGGTTGGTGTCTTGTTTTCCTGCAAAAGTCAAATGTAATAATCAATACAAATATCCAGTGAAATATCATCTACTGATCATCTATAGTACATGTTGTCATTGATTTGATAACAGATCAATAACTGATTAACAACTTAAAGTTATCTCCGTCTATCTTGTTATCTCCAGCTCTCTCTCCTTCTGTGTGTCTGTCCCCCCCTGCTTGGCCCTATATACATCTTAAACTGATACTCATTGATTAGAATTTGTTTTTCATATTCTTTGTTTCCAAATAGGGGTATGCAAAAAGGAGTAGACATTCTCATCATGTTATTATCTTACTCAAACAAGCATGTGGCATGTAACATCTATCACTATAGCAACAGGGTTGGACAAAGCCAGGGACACCAGCTGAGCGTTTTGACAAAGTTTAGAAACTGTTTTATTGAAGGAAGTATTCATGAAAATCAATTGATTTGAATTAGTCACAGTATCAACAGAACCTGGGATATCAGCTCACCTCCAAACTGTATTAGCCCACTGAGCCATGGCACAATCAAAGATCGTCACCAGTTACCACAACTACAGTCATAAACCCTGCCAATTTCTATAATTTCTCTTATTAAAATCTAATTTTAACCCTAACTTTAACCACACTGCCAACCTTATGCCTAACCTTAACCTTAAACAAGGCAACAGTAAACATGTCGTCCCCCTTTGGGCCAATTGAGATATCACTTGACTAACACATTTCATTTAATTACTATAACTCTGGCCTCGTGACAATCAGTGTACTTTTTTAAATGCCAGATCTCTTTGGCAAGATGCATCATTCACCCAAGTGTTGTCAAAGCCAGTACTGTCTGAGATATCGCGTGTGACTAACGTACAAACGGACCGACGGAGACAGATCCACGTTCCCTCCTCGATTTCATCATGTGGGAGTGGGACTATTAAGACCAAAAATCAACATCTAGTTGTTTGAATTTCGATGATATAGACAACTTGGAATGTGGCTGTGGTAACTAGTGACAACCATAATCTTGGGAAGCCGACTCAAGTCTCCAGGTTTCAGGCACGGTTCCCAGAACCACCTCCGGATATGGTCTGTTGTGAGAGAAAAATCACGTATTTACCTGATTTGTTGAATATTAATAGTTAACAATTCATATGCTAAAACAATTGTTACGGATACAGGTATCCTGTGTGTGTATCCTGTGTGTGTGTATTTTCTTTCCTTCTTCCCTTTTCACAGGTGTCGCCAATCGGTCGGCAATCAGAAGACACCTGCTCCTGTTCCCTTACCCTATCACAGCCCCTTTCCCTTGGTTTAAAAACCCAGTCAGTAGTTTTCTCAAGAGTTCAATCTCTCTGAAGCGCAATCTCTCTGTCATTCAATCTCTCTGTCATTCAATCTCTCTGAGCTCAATCTCTCTGATCTCAATCTCAATCTCTCTGTAGATCTCAATCTCTCTGTAGATCTCAATCTCGCTGTAGATCTCAAACTCTCTGTAGATCTCAAACTCTGTAGATCTCAATCTCTCTGTAGATCTCTCTTTTGGTTTTGCAACTACATGTCACGTTGTCCTGTGAGTATTGTTTTGTTATGGTGTTTGACTGTTTGTTTGAGGGTGGAAAAAGGGGGTACCAAGACAAGTCGCCCACGGGCATACATTACCTGTAGAAATACATTGTCTAAGAACACTGGTTAGAACTGGGCGGACCACCCACTGTATTTTTGGTTAGTTAGTTAGCTGTTCTTGAAGCAGGTAGACTGGCTTAGGGGTGTTTTAGGATACTTATTATTTATTTCCTTGGGTCCAGCTCAGCCCCTTTTCCTGCCCCCCTTTACCGTGTGTTTTAAAAAGAAACCACTAGTGTTTGACGGTAAATTAAGTTGTCTGTGGTTTTTGTTCTCACTGTTCCTTTTCACTGTTATAATATGCATGAGGTATGTTACGGGTCTCGTTTCCATCCCCCCTCTAGACTGCAGGGCAAAAGGGATTCGTAACAATAGTAGAGACATTTCTTTCTTCTGAGAAAGGATGGTTCATCTCTTCCATGTTCACTCCTCGTAGCTGGTCAACCCCTTGCGTCTCTGTTATGTTTCAGCTCTCACTGCATTCACTCTGTGTGCATGTAGTGACCTTGCTCCCTTATTAATAAGTGAATAAAGACTTAGTTTAAGTATAACTTTAACTTGTGTGATACGTTTGTCTCCTCATTTGATAATAGAGAAATAGCCACCACAATGTGCATTGTCAGAATGTGGCTACAGGCGTTATACTGAAAGTGGACATTATCATTGGCTGCACAGAGTCACATTAACAAAACTCCAGTGGGTGAATGAGGACTGAATTGGTAGTGATACTCCCAGGTAAAGCAACTATACTGGATCAGGACTGGAGGTACACCACAGAGACAGGCAGGAACCCAGCGGCCCTGGTCTCAGCTCTCACTGGTCTCAGCTCTCACTGGTCTCAGCTCTCACTGGTCTCAGCCCTCACTGGTCTCAGCTCTCACTGGTCTCAGCCCTCACTGGTCTCAGCTCTAACTGGTCTCAGCTCTCACTGGTCTCAGCTCTCACTGGTCTCAGCTCTCACTGGTCTCAGCTCTCACTGGTCTCAGCTCTCACTGGTCTCAGCTCTCACTGGTCTCAGCTCTCACTGGTCTCAGCTCTCACTGGTCTCAGCTCTCACTGGTCTCAGCTCCCTGACCAGCACTGCTCCCCCCTACATTGCAGTAAATAGCATAACCCAGCGGTAAATAGCATAACCCGGCGGTAAATAACATAACCCAGCGGTAAATAACATAACCCGCCGGTAAATAGCATAACCCGGCGGTAAATAACATAACCCGGCGGTAAATAGCATAACCCGGCGGTAAATAGCATAACCCGGCGGTAAATAGCATAACCCGGCGGTAAATAGCATAACCCAGCGGTAAATAACTTAACCCAGCGGTAAATAGCATAACCCAGCGGTAAATATCATAACCCAGCGGTAAATAACATAACCCGGCGGTAAATAGCATAACCCGGCGGTAAATAACATAACCCGGCGGTAAATAACATAACCCGGCGGTAAATAACATAACCCGGCGGTAAATAACATAACCCGGCGGTAAATAGCATAACCCGGCGGTAAATATCATAACCCGGCGGTAAATATCATAACCTGGCGGTAAATATCATAACCCGGCGGTAAATAGCATAACCCGGCGGTAAATAGCATAACCCGGCGGTAAATAACATAACCCGGCGGTAAATAGCATAACCCGGCGGTAAATAGCATAACCCAGCGGTAAATAACATAACCCAGCGGTAAATAGCATAACCCAGCGGTAAATAACATAACCCAGCGGTAAATAGCATAACCCAGCGGTAAATAGCATAACCCAGCGGTAAATAGCATAACCCAGCGGTAAATAGCATAACCCAGCGGTAAATAGCATAACCCAGCGGTAAATAGCATAACCCAGCGGTAAATAGCATAACCCAGCGGTAAATAGCATAACCCAGCGGTAAATAGCATAACCCAGCGGTAAATAGCATAACCCAGCGGTAAATAGCATAACCCAGCAGTAAGTAGCATAACCCGGCGGTAAATATCATAACCCGGCGGTAAATAGCATAACCCGGCGGTAAATAGCATAACCCGGCGGTAAATAGCATAACCCGGCGGTAAATAGCATAACCCGGCGGTAAATATCATAACCAGGCGGTAAATATCATAGCACGCCTGACCAGCTAGGGTTAGGGTTAGGTTTAGGGTTAATAGTTAGGGTTAAGGTTAGGTTTAGGGTTAATAGTTACGGTTAGGTTTAGGGTTTACGGTTAGGTTTAGGGTTAGGAGTTAGGGTTAGGTATAGTTTTAGGGTTATGGGTTTAGGATTCAGTTTAGAGGTTACTATTAGGTTTAGGGTTACTGTTAAAATGTAGGGTTAGATTTAGGGTTTGGGGAGAATAGGATTTTGGACGGGAATCAGTTATTTGGTCCCCACAAGGATAGCAATACATAACTGTGTGTGTCCGTGTGTCTCTTTTGCTAAGCATAACAAATAGCCTGAACTCTGTCTGTTGTTGTTGTTAGGCAAACAGTCCCTTTAGTGGTGAGCATCGCTGTCCGTGATGTTAAATAGGTCCTGTCAGGTTTCTATTACCATGATCTCTTCCATTGAGGTCAAAATAGTTTGCATAAAGTTTGAAGGACAATACAGCATATGGATAGAAAGAGAGAGAGAGGGTGAGAGTTCTACTTTCTATGTTCAATTCCTTTTGATAAAACCTGCTACTTTGTAAAGAATGACTATAAAAGCTATATCAATAGCATCGTATCAAATCCTCCATCCCTTTGTTTGTGGTTTTTACACGTCTGTTGCTGAACATGGGGAGGTTGTGAGGCAGGTAGGAGTGAGATGAGCAGGGTCTCATGGGGTCAATGCTTAGGGCCCTAAATCACCTAAATGGTGTCACTATTGGAATTGAAGGGGATTCCTTAGTGCTTTGAGAGTTGCTTTGTGGTTTGACTGGAGAGCAGGAAATGACATGCACCGAAGGAACATAAAAACAGGATCAGACATAATACCAATCAGACAGCCAATCAGATGTGTTAGCCACCATCACACAAGTAGAAGCCTGTAAGCCTTCCTGTGTGTGTGTGTGTGTCCGTGTGCATGTGAGTGTCTATGAGGTTTTTCTAAGGAGAGGGAAAAGACTCTTTCCACACAGTTCCAATCCAGACAGTGAGCCACCATGTTGGAAATCAACCAAAACTAACAAGACAATCACTTGTGTGCTAATACATTAAAAACTTCCACGACATCCCCTAAATCCTCCGTAAAAGTCTTATTCGTGTCAACTTTTTTTTTTCAATGCTTTATTTTACCATGGGCAACTGGGAAGGTGGCATTTATTCATGATTCCTTGCCATTTACAGAAAATAAATAATTTAAGGTGAGAACGGACACCTCTCTCTCACCAGAGAGCCTAGTGACTCCTTGCACCTACACAGAGGATGTCTACAGAAGGTGGCATTGTACTGTGGTTGTGACGTAACATGGAAGGTGGTGGAAGGCTTCTTTGTTTGTGATTTGCGTATGCTAGGCTACTGTATGCTAACATGTGGCTTTCGTGACACGCATACTGTAGCATTGCCCTGTTCTTTGTTCAAGCTCAAAACCGTCCCCATTCAATACTCAGAAATTCAGGCCCTGCCCGGCCTGAGCCCGTCTGGTTTGGGATGAAAATGAAAACTCTATTCCTGATCCCATGCCATTTACAGAAACCAAATCATTTAAGGAAGAACAGAAACCTCTCTCTCACAAGAGAGAGAGAAATACAAATGGATTTGATTTGATCCTACCCAGCAAACATGACCCCATTGGCCTCATCTGGGTATTTGGTGGGCAAGGTGGTCAGGGGTTAGCCCACACAAAGCCCAACACAGGCTATCCCACACCAAGCCCCCCACCAGCCCAACACAGGCTAGACACATCAGACCAACAGAAGCTAGCCCACACCAAGCCCAGCAAAGGCTAGCCCACACCAGCCAAACACAGGTTAGCCCAGACTAAGCCCAATGCAGGCTAGCCCACAGCAAGCCCTGCATAGGTTAGCCCACACAAAGCCCAACCATGGATAGCCCACAGCAGCCCATTACAGGCTAGCCCACATCAGCCATACACAGGCTAGCCCACACCAGCCCAACACAGGCTATCCCACAGCAAGCCCAGCACAGGTTAGCCCACAACAAACCCAGCACTGGTTAGCCCACACCAGCCCAACACAGGCTAGCCCACACCAGCCAAACACAGGCTAGCCCACACCAGCCAAACACAGGCTAGCCCACACCAGCCAAACACAGGCTAGCCCACATCAGCCAAACACAGGCTAGCCCACATCAAGCCCAACACAGGTTACCCCACACCAAGCCACACACAGGTTACCCCACACCAAGCCCAACACAGGTTACCCCACCCCAAGCCCAACACAGGTTACCCCACCCCAAGCCCAACACAGTTTAGCCCACACCAAGCTCAACACAGTTTAGCCCACACCAAGCTCAACACAGGTTAGCCCACACCAAGCCCAACACAAGTTAGCCCACACCAAGCCCAACACAGATTACCCCACACCAAGCCCAACAGGTTACCCCATGCCTAGCCCACACCAAGCCCAACACAGGTTACCCCACACCAAGCCCAGCTGCTTCATAATGTAGAGGAAGGGCTAATTTGAATATTTGGAGGCGTGTTTTGCAAATACCTGAATTCATGTCGTTAACATTCCAAATGTGCCATCAAGTCTACAGTTGAAGAAAAACTGTGTTCTAATATATAAACAAACAAAAGAGACAAAAAAATCACAATTTTAAAGATATGTACTATATGATTACATCCTATAATAAACATATATTATATATGATAAAAATAATATTGTATATGATAAAATAATATTCATATATAAAACAATATTAATATATGATAAAACATTATTAATATATGATAATACAATATTAATATATATTGTAATAAAGAATATGAATATATGATAAAACAATAATATATACTGTAATAAAGAATGTTAATATATGATAAAACAATATTAATATATACTGCAAAAAATAATATTAATATATTTACATTTACATTTAAGTCATTTAGCAGACGCTCTTATCCAGAGCGACTTACAAATATATGATCAAACATTATTGATATATGATCAAACAATATTAATATATACTGTAAAAAAGAATATTAATATATGATAAAACAAAATTAATATATACTCTAAAAAATAATATTAAAGTTTGAAAAAACAATAATAATACATGATAAAACAATTGAAAGTATCTCAGATAAAGACCTGTTTCAGTTAAACAGAGACAATCTAGACCAGTACAGAATATTAATCTAAATGAAAATAGAAATGTAAGGAGAACATTTAACATAATACGAGTTCTCTCTTTATCGTCATCCTCTTCTTCCTCTTCTTCATCATCATCTTCATCTCCTCCTCTTCTTTCTTGGGAGACCCCTCTTCCTCCTTGTGGAAGACTTTACCATCTTTCTGCTTTTTCCACATCACTTTGGTGTCTGCAGGTAACCCCTGCTCCTTCAGCTTGTTCCTTATCTGGAGAAACAAACATACAGAACCCCACATTATTTCACTCTGTATTAGTCATTCTGAAGATCTACAACTACCATTCCTTCCTGCTGTACTGAGACGTTCTACACTTCAAACCTTTGACTCTATGAGGAGACGAGGCTTATATTTGACCTATTTCACATATGTAAAAGTGTGTTTTAATACACATGTGTGAATTGGACACCCACTCTCCCTGAGAACCCTCGGAGAGTGGGGTAATGGCCATGAGAGAAGGTCATCCACAACAGACTAGGACCCAGATCAGCGAGGAGGTCATCCACAACAGACTAGGGCCCAGATCAGAGAGGAGGTCATCCACAACAGACTAGGACCCAGATCAGAGAGGAGGTCATCCACAACAGACTAGGACCCAGATCAGCGAGGAGGTCATCCACAACAGACTAGGGCCCAGATCAGAGAGGAGGTCATCCACAACAGACTAGGACCCAGATCAGAGAGGAGGTCATCTTCAAACAGACTAGGAGGTCATCCACAACAGACTAGGAGGTCATCCACAACAGACTAGGAGGTCATCCACAACAGACTAGGAGGTCATCCACAACAGACTAGGACCTATACCAGAGAGGAGGTCATCCACAACAGACTAGGACCAGATCAGAGAGGAGGTCATCCACAACAGACTAGGAGGTCATCCACAACAGACTAGGACCTATACCAGAGAGGAGGTCATCCACAACAGACTAGGACCAAGGTCAGAGAAGAGGACATCCACAACAGACTTGGACCCAGACCAGAGAGGAGGTCATCCACAACAGACTAGGAGGTAATCTACAACAGACTAGGACCCAGACCAGAGAGGAGATCATTCACAACAGACTAGGACCCAGACCAGAGAAGAGGTCTGCAGGGTCACTGAGGTTCAGATTTTGATCCTTTGGGGTCATCTTCACTCTCACCGGCTCTTCAGTTGGGGTTTCTCAGGGGTCTCCACAGCTGGGCCTACAAGAGAATGCAATCCCACAATGACAGTAATGAATCATTGGGCAACTTTAGAGTTCTCCTGTCATCATCATAGCAGGTAGATCATGTGAGAATAGGGTACAGCATCAATTCAAGCTCTTAAAGTGACAGTACGCTACCTTGGGTGTACAGTTTTTAATTAAACCATTATTTATTCTGCAGTTATTCAGTTATTCTATTTATTATATTAGCAATAAAATGTACAGTACATGTTAATAGTATCTTCTGATTACAATTATTATGTCTATATCTATTCTCTTCCAAAATGTAAGTATGTTTATCTAGCTGTCCGATAACACATTCTGATTGAATGTCTTTGTAAAATCCCAGGGTGCATTGAGTGAATGTTGGAAAAAGATCTTGATTCTTTTCTAAACATAGAAATGTGAAGCAAAGAGGACTCTGTCCACAAAATAGGTGAAGTGAACTAGCAAAGAGTTGAGTCCTCATTCAAATCCAGAGACAGAGTGAATACAAAGAGAACAGAGTTATGTTGCTCTCTTTTTTACCACAGTTCACTTTAAACAGGACTGAGATCAGTTATTTTAAACAGGACAATATTTGTTTTATCTTTATATAACATGGCAAGCCAGTTAAGAACAATTTCATATTTACAATGATGGCCTTAGAACCAGGGAGTTAACTACCTTGTTCAGGGGCAGAACGACAGATTATGACCTTCTCAGCTCGGGGATTCAATCCACCAACCTTTTGGCTACTGGCCCAATGTTCTAACCATTAGGCTACCTGCCACCCCAAATATGTGAAAACACCTAACAGAAATTAAGGCTCATAAATATTACAATTTATTCATTCATTTAGCAATATTTGATTTAACTTGTACTAAATAAATGATACACACTGCTCAAAAAAAAAAGGGAACACTTATATAACACATCCTAGATCTGAATGAATGAAATATTCTTATTAAATACTTTTTTCTATACATAGTTGAATGTGCTGACAACAAAATCACACAAAAGTTATCAATGGAAATCAAATTTATCAACCCATGGAGGTCTGGATTTGGAGTCACACTCAAAATTAAAGTGGAAAACCACACTACAGGCTGATCCAACTTTGATGTAATGTCCTTAAAACAAGTCAAAATGAGGCTCAGTAGTGTGTGTGGCCTCCACGTGCCTGTATGACCTCCCTACAACGCCTTTGGCATGCTCCAGATGAGGTGGCGGATGGTCTCCTGAGGGATCTCCTCCCAGACCTGGACTAAAGCATCCGCCAACTCCTGGACAGTCTGTGGTGCAACGTGGCGTTGGTGGATGGAGCGAGACATGATGTCCCAGATGTGCTCAATTGTATTCAGGTCTGGGGAACGGGCGGGCCAATCCATAGCATCAATGCCTTCCTCTTGCAGGAACTGCTGACACACTCCAGCCACATGAGGTCTAGCATTGTCTTGCATTAGGAGGAACCCAGGGCCAACCGCACCAGCATATGGTCTCACAAGGGGTCTGAGGATCTCATCTCGGTACCTAATGGCAGTCAGGCTACCTCTGGCGAGCACATGGAGGGCTGTGCGGCCCCCCAAAGATATGCCACCCCACACCATGACTGACCCACCGCCAAACCGGTCATGCTGGAGGATGTTGCAGGCAGCAGAACATTCTCCACGGCGTCTCCAGACTCTATCACGTCTGTCACATGTGCTCAATGTGAACCTGCTTTCATCTGTGAAGAGCACAGGGCGCCAGTGGCGAATTTGCCAATCTTGGTGTTCTCTGGCAAATGCCAAACGTCCTGCACGGTGTTGGGCTGTAAGCACAACCCCCACCTGTGGACGTCGGGCCCTCATACCACCCTCATGGAGTCTGTTTCTGACCGTTTGAGCAGACACATGCACATTTGTGGCCTGCTGGAGGTCATTTTGCAGGGCTCTGGCAGTGCTCCTCCTGCTCCTCCTTGCACAAAGGCGGAGGTAGCGGTCCTGCTGCTGGGTTGTTGCCCTCCTACGGCCTCCTCCACGTCTCCTGATGTACTGGCCTGTCTCCTGGTAGCGCCTCCATGCTCTGGACACTACGCTGACAGACACAGCAAACCTTCTTGCCACAGCTCGCATTGATGTGCCATCCTGGATGAGCTGCACTACCTGAGTCACTTGTGTGGGTTGTAGACTCCGTCTCATGCTACCACTAGAGTGAAACCACTGCCAGCATTCAAAAGTGACCAAAACATCAGCCAGGAAGCATAGGAATGAGAAGTGGTCTGTGGTCACCACCTGCAGAACCACTCCTTTATTGGGGGTGTCTTGCTAATTGCCTATAATTTCCACCTGTTGTCTATTCCATTTGCACAACAGCATGTGAAATTTATTGTCTATCAGTGTTGCTTCGTAAGTGGACAGTTTGATTTCACAGAAGTGTGATTGACTTGGAGTTACATTGTGTTGTTTAAGTGTTCCCTTTATTTTTTTGAGCAGTGTATAAATAAATACCTATACATAAGAGATATAACTGATAAGTTTCCATAAGGTGGTCATCAACATAATTTTGGGGACCAAATGGGCCCAATACGGACAGCAGATCCAAAGAGTGGGCTTATTTCAGGAACAGTGAAGTCTGTCCTCACCAGATATGAGCTGCCAACACTGGGACACACTGGGCCAATGTCTTGGGGATAATATGGAACCGATTAGCTGGGACACACACACAGTAAACTGACCTGAGATTAGCAGGGTGAGATACAACAACGTTTCCATCACAGTGAAATGTAACGGATATATGATAAAATTAATGCATTTCAAGGTTGCAACACTTTACCAATGCAAACTGTATTTCTCCTTATTTACTGATATGATGTGACAGGACACGTGAAGGTAATGCTCCCCACATAGAGGGTTATCACCTGTTCAGAGACAGGAACAATCAGTGATTGTTAGGTTAGGTTTCTAAAGTATTGGAAGTGGGTATTGGTGAAAAACCTCAACATAACGTCTCCAGAGAGCCAACAAGGGTTAGAACACATTGTTGATTATTCGACAATGGAACCTTCAATTGGGGAATAAATAAAGTGTTAAATTAAAGTCAAGAAACAGGATGCACTGAACAGGATTCCTATGGTCACACACTGCCTGACTTTAAACACAATGAAAACACAATGAAGGGTTTTGAACACAAGACAGAGGATATACTTTTTCACAACACTGTATATCAACATAACTACAGATAACTCATTTACAGACATGATGTGTGAAAAGTCTATCTTGAGAACACGCCCTGTAATAAAACAACCAAGTCAAGAATATTATAGAGAAAAACATGTCATGATAAAACACTATTAATGTCCCGTGTGGCTCAGTTGGTAGAGCATGGCGCTTGCAACGCCAGGGTTGTGGGTTCATTCCCCACGGGGGGACCAGGATGAATATGTATGAACTTTCCAATTTGTAAGTCGCTCTGGATAAGAGCGTCAGCTAAATGACTTAAATGTAAATGTTTATAATTAAACAATTTACTTAATAAAACACATTTAATTAGGGCGAGAAAATACATCCCAGTACAGATTATTAATGTAAATAAAAAAGAGAAATGTAAAGAGAACATTTGACATAACTAGAGTTCTCCCTTTGTCATCATCCTCTTCATCTTCTTCTCCTCCTCTTCTTTCTTGGGAGACCCCTCTTCCTCCTTGTGGAAGACCTTCCCATCAGGCTGCTTTTTCCATGTCACTTTGATGTCTGCAGGTAACCCCTGCTCCTTCAGCTTGTTCCTTATCTGGAGAAACACAAAGACACACAGAGACCCACACTTTTATACCATCTATTGCATCTCATCTATACCGGTTGGTCATGGGCCATCCATATATTAATATGTACATATTCTTATTCCATCCCTTTAATTAGATTTGTGTGTATTAGGTAGTTGTTGTGGAATTGTTAGATTAGTTGTTAGATATTGTTGCACTGTCGGAACTAGAAGCACAAGCATTTCACACACTCGCAATAACTGCTAACCATGTGTACGTAACCAATAGCATCTGCTAACCATGTGTTTGTGAAAAATAAGATTTGATTTGATTTTAATATTTCACTCTGTATTAGTCATGTGTTTTTGGATATCCCAATGTCTCTGAGACACCCTTGGAGAGTGGGGTCACGGCCAGGAAAGAAGGTCGTCCACAAACAGACAAGGACCCAGACCAGAGAGGAGGTCATCCACAACAGACTAGATCCCAGACCAGAGAGAAGGTCATCCACAACAGACTAGGACCCAGACCAGAGAGGAGGTCAACCACAACAGACTAGGACGCAGACCAGAGAAGAGGTCATCCACAACAGACTAGGACCCAGACCAGAGAAGAGGTCATCCACAACAGACTAGGACCCAGACCAGAGAGGAGGTCATTCACAACAAACTAGGACCCAGATGAGAGGAGGTCATCCACAACAGACTAGGACCAAGACCAGAAAAGAGGACATCCACAACAGACTAGGACCCAGACCAGAGAGGAGTTCATCCACAACAGACTAGGACCCAGAACAGAGAGGAGGCCATCCACAACAGACTAGGACCCAGACCAGAGAGGAGTTCATCCACAACAGACTAGGACCCAGAACAGAGAGGAGGTCAACCACAACAGACTAGGACGCAGACCAGAGAAGAGGTCATCCACAACAGACTAGGACCCAGACCAGAGAAGAGGTCATCCACAACAGACTAGGACCCAGACCAGAGAGGAGGACATCCACAACAGACTAGGACCCAGACCAGAGAGGAGGTCATTCACAACAAACTAGGACCCAGATGAGAGGAGGTCATCCACAACAGACTAGGACCCAGACCAGAGAGGAGGTCATTCACAACAAACTAGGACCCAGATGAGAGGAGGTCATCCACAACAGACTAGGACCAAGACCAGAAAAGAGGACATCCACAACAGACTAGGACCCAGACCAGAGAGGAGTTCATCCACAACAGACTAGGACCCAGAACAGAGAGGAGGCCATCCACAACAGACTAGGACCCAGACCAGAGAGGAGTTCATCCACAACAGACTAGGACCCAGAACAGAGAAGAGGTCTCTACAATTTGTATCATTACTGAGTTGGTTCTTCATGATCAGGGTGAAACTCACCTATTGTAAGATGGCATCCTGAACAGCAGGATCACTGAGGTTCAGATTTTGATCCTTTGGGGTCACTTTCATTCTCACTACCTGTCTCTTCAGTTGGGGTTTCTCAGACGTCTCCACAGCTGGGCCTACAAGAGAATACAATCCAACAATGACAGAAGTGAATCATGGGGCAACGTTAGAGTTCTCCTGTCCTCATAGTATCTGGAGGAGAATATGGTAATTTACCATAGCAGATGAAAGGATTGCGGACGTCACAGGGCAGATTTCTCAATTTAAGATAAGAATAATTATCATCATAATAAAAATAATATTCATGAAAAGAAAGATCATAAGACACCACAGTGCAGTTATAACTCTGATCTTTTGTAGGATATCCTGGCTGCTAGTTTCTGAATGAGGAGTCACTCTGGTCTGACCATCTCCAGGAGTCTTGAAACAGACCGATCCACACAGGAAGTCCCCTCAGTGATATCTTCTTCTTTATCTCTGTGTTCTCAGTCTGGTTCTTCACACTGACCAGGTCTATGTGATGCTGTCTGCAGTAACTCTGAGCATCTATCCAGGTCTTGTTCTCCTGAATTAAGACGTATGTTAGGTTGGTGTCTTGTTTTCCTGCAAAAGTCAAAGTCAAAAGTCTAGCCTCCTAATAATCAATACAAATATCCAGTGAAATATAATCTACTGATCATCTATAGTACATGTTGTCATTGATTTGATCATTAGTATGTAAACACTCACCATCATAACAGATGAAGTGATGCTGGTCATCACAGGATGTGTTGTTCCACAGACCAGCTGTACTCATTAAAGCACAGTTACCATGTTGGGGCGTCCCAGTGTCCCAGTTTCTGAACTCAGTCTCCCCCTCTCTGTAGAAACGTCTGTCTGCCAGAGACCAGTTCCACTTCATGGAGTCTCCCTTCTTCAGTCTGATCCAGTATCTTACTTTATAATCATTGACACTGGTAATGAGCCTGTTCAGGTCCTCCATGTCATCTACAGTAGCCAGATCAGTGTAATTCTCTCTGCAGTATCTCTGGGCATCAGTCCAGTTCATATTGTTGGTAATGAGGTGATACTGATGAAGGCATGAGGAAGGTGTGTAGAACCCTGTTATAACAGAATAATGATTCATGGAGGTACATTTCTTCCAGCAACTTCTCAACACTCTCTATGGACCTGTTAACATACAGTACAGTACACCTTGGTCTGCAAACACACACACACACACACACACACACACACACACACACACACACACACACACACACACACACACACACACACACACACACACACACACACACACACACACACACACACACACACACACACACACACACACACACACACACACACACACACACAAACACCACAACATTTGCCCTGTGTGGGTATTCAGTGGCCAAGGTGGTTACGGGCTAGCCAACAGCAATCCCAACACAGGCTATCCAACAGCAAGCCCACAGCAACATCTCGGTGAATGACAGCAGCAACTCTGTTGTCTTTCTGGTGTAATGTAACACATAAGATAAATAAGGACATTTTCATACTTGGTCATTTTCAGCCAATTTCTGAGAACTCGGTGTAGTTCGCTTATTTTTGTGTGCAGATTGACCACTCCAAGGCAACTCAGACCCTCAAGTTCAATTCGCTCCCCACTGAGTTCAGTTCACTTGAATCCAATGTCCGGTTCCCTTTTTTAGGACAATGTGAACACAAAGCTCCTCAGGTTTGCTTGTCATTACTCCTGCATCACACGCTAGACTACTACAACACCGTTTCTCCTGACATAACCCCTCACACTAGACTACTGACATAACCCCTCACACTAGACTACTGACATAACCCCTCACACTAGACTACTGACAAAACCCCTCACACTAGACTACTGACATAACCCTTCACACTAGACTACTGACATAACCCCTCACACTAGACTACTGCAACACCAATTCTCCTGACATAACCCCTCACACTAGACTACTGACATAACCCCTCACACTAGACTACTGACATAACCCCTCACACTAGACGACTGACATAACCCCTCACACTAGACTACTGACATAACCCCTCACACTAGACTACTGCAACACCAATTCTCCTGACATAACCCCTCACACTAGACTACTGACATAACCCCTCACACTAGACTACTGACATAACCCCTCACACTAGACTACTGGCATAACCCTCACACTAGACTACTGACATAACCCTTCACACTAGACTACTGACATAACCCCTCACACTAGACTACTGCAACACCAATTCTCCTGACATAACCCCTCACACTAGACTACTGACATAACCCCTCACACTAGACTACTGACATAACCCCTCACACTAGACTACTGGCATAACCCTCACACTAGACTACTGACATAACCCCTCACACTAGACTACTGACATAACCCCTCACACTAGACTACTGACATAACCCCTCACACTAGACTACTGACATAACCCCTCACACTAGACTACTGACATAACCCTTCACACTAGACTACTGACATAACCCCTCACACTAGACTACTGCAACACCAATTCTCCTGACATAACCCCTCACACTAGACTACTGACATAACCCCTCACACTAGACTACTGGCATAACCCTCACACTAGACTACTGACATAACCCCTCACACTAGACTACTGACATAACCCCTCACACTAGACTACTGACACAACCCCTCACACTAGACTACTGACATAACCCCTCACACTAGACTACTGACATAACCCCTCACACTAGACTACTGACATAACCCCTCACACTAGACTACTGACAAAACCCCTCACACTAGACTACTGACATAACCCCTCACACTAGACTACTGACATAACCCCTCACACTAGACTACTGGCATAACCCCTCACACTAGACTACTGACATAACCCCTCACACTAGACTACTGACATGACCCCTTACACTAGACTACTGACATAAACCCTCACACTAGACTACTGACATAACCCCTCACACTAGACTACTGAAACACTGTTTCTCCTGACATAAACCCTCACACTAGACTACTGACATAACCCCTCACACTAGACTACTGACATAACCCCTCACACTAGACTACTGACATAACCCCTCACACTAGACTACTGGCATAACCCTCACACTAGACTACTGACATAACCCCTCACACTAGACTACTGACATAACCCCTCACACTAGACTACTGGCATAACCCCTCACACTAGACTACTGACATAACCCCTCACACTAGACTACTGACATAACCCCTCACACTAGACTACTGACATAACCCCTCACACTAGACTACTGACATAACCCCTCACACTAGACTACTGACACAACCCCTCACACTAGACTACTGACATAGCCCCTCACACTAGACTACTGACATATCCCCTCACACTAGACTATTGACATAACCCCTCACACTAGACTACTGACATAACCCCTCACACTAGACTACTGCCATTACCCCTCACACTAGTCTACTGCCATAACCCCTCACACTAGACAACTGACATAACCCCTCACACTAGACTACTGACAGTGACATAACCCATCACACTAGTCTACTGACATTACCCCCCTCACACTAGACTACTGACATAACCCCTCACACTAGACTACTGACATAACCCCTCACACTAGACTACTGACATAACCCCTCATACTAGACTACTGACATAACCCCTCACACTAGACTACTGACATAACCCCTCACACTAGACTACTGACATAACCCCTCACACTAGACTACTGACATAACCCCTCACACTAGACTACTGGCATTACCCTCACACTAGACTACTGACATAACCCCTCACACTAGACTACTGACATAACCCCTCACACTAGACTACTGGCATAACCCCTCACACTAGACTACTGACATAACCCCTCACACTAGACTACTGACATAACCCCTCACACTAGACTACTGACATAACCCCTCACACTAGACTACTGACATAACCCCTCACACTAGACTACTGACATAACCCCTCACACTAGACTACTGACATAGCCCCTCACACTAGACTACTGACATAGCCCCTCACACTAGACTATTGACATAACCCCTCACACTAGACTACTGACATAACCCCTCACACTAGACTACTGACATAACCCCTCACACTAGACTACTGACATAACATCTAACACTAGACTACTGACATAACCCCTCACACTAGACTACTGACATAACCCCTCACACTAGACTGCTGACATAACCCCTCACACTAGACTACTGACATTACCCCTCACACTAGACTACTGACATAACCCCTCACACTAGACTACTGAAACACTGTTTCTCCTGACATAAACCCTCACACTAGACTACTGACATAACCCCTCACACTAGACTACTGACATAACCCCTCACACTAGACTACTGACATAACCCCTCACACTAGACTACTGGCATAACCCTCACACTAGACTACTGACATAACCCCTCACACTAGACTACTGACATAACCCCTCACACTAGACTACTGGCATAACCCCTCACACTAGACTACTGACATAACCCCTCACACTAGACTACTGACATAACCCCTCACACTAGACTACTGACATAACCCCTCACACTAGACTACTGACATAACCCCTCACACTAGACTACTGACATAACCCCTCACACTAGACTACTGACATAGCCCCTCACACTAGACTACTGACATAGCCCCTCACACTAGACTATTGACATAACCCCTCACACCAGACTACTGACATAACCCCTCACACTAGACTACTGACATAACCCCTCACACTAGACTACTGCCATTACCCCTCACACTAGTCTACTGCCATAACCCCTCACACTAGACAACTGACATAACCCCTCACACTAGACTACTGACAGTGACATAACCCATCACACTAGACTACTGACAGTGACATAACCCATCACACTAGTCTACTGACATTACCCCCCTCACACTAGACTACTGACATAACCCCTCACACTAGACTACTGACATAACCCCTCACACTAGACTACTGACATAACCCCTCACACTAGACTACTGACATAACCCCTCACACTAGACTACTGACATAACATCTAACACTAGACTACTGACATAACCCCTCACACTAGACTACTGACATAACCCCTCACACTAGACTGCTGACATAACCCCTCACACTAGACTACTGACATTACCCCTCACACTAGACTACTGACATAACCCCTCACACTAGACTACTGACATAACATCTAACACTAGACTACTGACATAACCCCTCACACTAGACTACTGACATAACCCCTCACACTAGACTGCTGACATAACCCCTCACACTAGACTACTGACATAACCCCTCACACTAGACTACTGACATAACCCCTCACACTAGACTACTGACATTACCCCTCACACTAGACTACTGACATAACCCCTCACACTAGACTACTGACATAACCCCTCACACTAGACTACTGACATAACCCCTCACACTAGACTACTGACATAACCCCTCACACTAGACTCCTGCAACACTGTGTCCCTCACATTGGTGCATCATTTTTTTTGTTTATGTTTTATTTCACCTTAATTTAACCGGGTAGAACAGTTGAGAAAATGTTCTCATTTACAACTGCTATCTGGCCAAGATAAAGCAGATCAGTGTGACACAAACAACAACACAGTTACACTGTGTGGGATAAACAAAGTCAAATAACACAAAGTCAATAACACAATAGAAAAAGTCTATATATACTGTGTGCAAATGGCGTAATCAGGTAAGGCAATAAATAGGCAATAGGAGCGAAGTAATTACAATTTAGCAAATTAACACTGCAGTGATAGATATGCAAATGATGATGTGCAAGTAGAAATACTGGTGTGCAAACGAGCAAAAAAGTAAATAACATCTTATGGGGATGAGGTAGGTAGTTGGATGGGCTATTTACAGATGGGCTGTGTACAGCTGCAGCGATCGGTAAGCTGCACAGATAGCTGATGCTTAACATTAGTGAGGCAGATGCAAGTCTCCTACTTTTTGCAATTCGTTCTGGTCATTGGCAGCGGAGAACTGTAAGGAAAGGCGGCCAAAGGGGGTGTTGGCTTTGGGGATGACCTGTGAGATATACCTGCTGGAGCGCATGCTACGGGTGGGTGTTGTTATCATGACCAGTGAGCTGAGATAAGGCAGAGCTTTCCCTAGCAGAGACTTATAGATGACCTGGAGCCAGACCCTGGCGACGAATACGTAGCGAGGGCCAGCCGACGAGAGCAAACAGGTCGCAGTGGTGGGTGGTATATTGGTCTTTGGTGACAAAAAGGATGGCACTGTGATAGACTGCATCCAGTTTGCTGAGTAGAGTGTTGGAAGCTGTTTCATAAATGACATCGCCGAAGTCGAGGATTGGTAGGATAGACCGTTTTACGAGGGTATGTTTGGCAGCGTGAGTGAAGGAGGCTTTGTGACGAAATAGAAAGCCGATTCTAGATTTAATTTTGGATTGGAGATGTTTAATATGAGTCTGGAAGGAGAGTTTACATTCTAACCAGACACCTAGGTATTTGTAGTTGTCCACATATTCTAAGTCAGAACCGTCCAGAGTGGTGATGCTAGTCGGGCGGGCGGGCGGGTGCAAGCAGCGATCGGTTGAAGAGCATGCATTTAGTTTTAGTAGCGTTTAAGAGCAAATGGAGGCAACGGAAGGAGTGTTGTATGGCAATTAAGCTCGTTAGGAGGTTTGTTAAAACCGTAGCGTGCCACTACGACAACATCCAGTGAAATGCAGAGTGTGAAATTCAAAATACAAAAATCGTAATATTAAACATTCATGAAAATGCAAGTGTCTTACATTGTTTAAAAGCGTAACTTCTTGATAATCCAACCGCGTTGCCAGATTTCAAAAAGGCTTTACGGCGAAAGCATACCATGCGATTATCTGAGGACAGCACCCCACATCAAAATACTTTTCCAAACCAGCACAGGCGTCACAAAATCCCAAATAGGGATAAAATAAATCACTTACCTTTGAAGATATTCCTATGTTTGCAATCCCAAGGGTCCCAGCTACACAATGAATGGTTATTTTGTTAGTAAAAGATAAAGTCCTTCTTTATATCCCCAAAAAGTCAGTTTATTTGGCACGCTTGATTCAGTAATCCACTCGTTCAAAAGGCATACAAACGAATCCAAAAAGTTACCGGTAAAGATCTTCCAAACAAGTCAAGCGATGTTTCGAATTAATCCTTAGCCACTCTAATATCTAAATAAATGATCATATTTTAGACGGAGAATAGAATGTTCAATAGGGAAGATAAATAACGAAGAGCATGCACCTCATTCACGCGCTCAACAAGACTACATTTCTAACGAGGGACACCTTGGAAAAACTACAACTACTTGTTCATTTATAAAAAAAAACAAGCCTGAAACCCTTTCAAAAGACTGTTGACATCTAGCGGAAGCCATAGGAACTGCAATCTGGGTCCTATGTATTTGTTATTCCCATAGGCTAGCATTGAAAATGGCCTGTGACCTCCCCCAAAAAATTTGGATGGATTTTCCTCAGATTTTTGCCTGACATAGCAGTTCTGTTATACTCACAGACATTATTAAACATCAGAGTGTTTTCTATCCAATGCTACCAATTACATGCATATCCTAGCTTCTGGGCCTGAGTAACAGGCAGTTTACTTTGGGCACGTCATTCATCTGAACTTCCGAACACTGCC
>NC_092096.1:63076561-63181177 GCF_045679555.1 Salvelinus alpinus | reverse complement strand
CTTTCTATTCCGCAAACAAAGCCTCCTTCACTCACGCCGCCAAACTTACCCTAGTAAAACTGACTATCCTACCGATCCTCGACTTCGGCGATGTCATCTACAAAATAGCTTCCAACACTCTACTCAGCAAACTGGATGCAGTTTATCACAGTGCCATTCGTTTTGTTACTAAAGCACCTTATACGACCCACCACTGCGACCTGTATGCCCTAGTCGGCTGGCCCTCGCTACATGTTCGTCGTCAGACCCACTGGCTCCAGGTCATCTACAAGGCTATGCTAGGTAAAGTGCCGCCTTATCTCAGTTCACTGGTCACGATGGCTACACCCACCCGCAGCACGCGCTCCAGCAGGTGTATCTCACTGATCATCCCTAAAGCTAAAACCTCATTTGGACGCCTTTCCTTCCAGTTCTCTGCTGCCTGCGACTGGAACGAATTGCAAAAATCTCTGAAGTTGGAGACTTTTATCTCCCTCAACAACTTTAAAAATCTGCTATCCGAGCAGCTAACCGATCGCTGCAGCTGTACATAGTCCATCTGTAAACTACCCACCCAATTTACCTACCTCACCCCCCATACTGCTTTTATTTATTTACTTTTCTGCTCTTTTGCACACCAGTATCTCTTCTTGCACATGATCATCTGATGATTTATCACTCCAGTGTTAATCTGCTAAATTGTAATTATTCGATTTATTGCCTACCTCATGCCTTTTGCACACATTGTATATAGATTCTCTTTTTTTCTACCATGTTATTGACTTGTTTATTGTTTACTGCATGTGTAACTCTGTGTTGTCTGTTCACACTGCTATGCTTTATCTTGGCCAGGTCGCAGTTGCAAATGAGAACTTGTTCTCAACTAGCCTACCTGGTTAAATAAAATAAAGGTGGAAAAAAAAAAAAAAAAAAAAAAAAGCTAATTGGAGTCAGGGGTCAGCTAACCTGGAGTCCAATCAATGAGACGAGATTGGAGATGTTGGTTAGAGCTGCTTTATAAAAAACACTCACAAAATGTGACTTTGCTATTCACAAGAAGCATTGCCTGATGTGAACCATGACTCGAACAAAAGAGATCTCAGAAGACCGAAGATTAAGAATTGTTGACTTGCATAAAGCTGGAAAGAATCTCTAAAAGCCTTGATGTTCATCAGTCCACGGTAAGACAAATTGTCTATAAATGGAGAAAGTTCAGCACTGTTGCTACTCTCCCTAGGAGTGGCCGTCCTGCAAAGATGACTGTCAGAGCACAATGCAGAATGCTCAATGAGGTCAAGAAGAATCCTAGAGTGTCAGCTAAAGACGTACAGAAATCTCTGGAATATGCTAACATCTCTGTTGACGAGAATACGATACGTAAAACACTAAACAAGAATGGTGTTCATTGGAGGACACCACGGAAGAAGCCACTGCTGACCAAAAAAACATTGCTGCACGTCTGAAGTTTGCAAAAGAGCACCTGGATGTTCCACAACGCTACTGGCAAAATATTCTGTGGACAGATGAAACTGCAGTTGAGTTGTTTGGAAGGACCACACAACAATATGTGTGGAGAAAAAAAGGCACAGCACACCAACATCAAAACCTCATCCCAACTGTAATGTATGGTGAAGGGAGCATCATGGTTTGGGGCTGCTTTGCTGCCTCAGGGCCTGGACAGCTTGCTATCATCAACAGAAAAATGAATTCCCAAGTTTATCAAGACATTTTGCAGGAGAATGTAAGACTCTGTCCGCCAATTGAAGTTCAACAAAAGTTGGGTGATGCAACAGGACAACGACCCAAAACACAGAAGTAAATCAAGAACAGAATGGCTTCAGCAGAAGAAAATACATCTTCTGAAGTGGCCCAGTCAGAGTCCTGACCTCAACCCGATTGAGATGCTGAGGCATGCTGAGACCTCAAGAGAACAGTTCACACCAGACATCCCAAGAATATTGCTGAACTGAAACAGTTTTGTAAAGAGGAATGGTCCAAAATTCCTCCTGATCATTGTGCAGGTCTGATCCGCAACTACAGAAAACATTTGGTTGAGGTTATTGCTGCCAAAGGAGGGTCAACCAGTTATTAAATCCAAGGGTTCACATACTTTTCCCACCCTGCACTGTGAATGTTTACACGGTGTGTTCAATAAAGACATGAACAATTATAACTGTGTGTGTGTTACTAGTTTAAGCAGACTGTGTTTGTCTATTGTTGTGACTCAGATGAAGACCAGATCAAATGTTATGACCAATTTATGCAGAAATACAGGTAATTCCAAAGGGTTCACATACTTTTTCTTGCCACTGTACATAGTGATTTGGCTTGATCTGGATATGGGCGTTGGCTCGGCTAGAATTTAGAGTGAATGCAATGTTGACGTCTCCTCTTTTTCTAATAAGTAATGCAATGTGATCTTCTTATTGTGGCTCCCAAATGAGAGCATATTATTTCCTCAAATGTTGATAATGATATGGCTGGGACACCCGAACAGCAATATAGTGGTATTACATTGTGGTATTACGGGTCATGTGCTGAGCTGTGTGTCTGTCTCACTACCTAGGAGACCTGCTGGGTAACTTTTATCCTAGGCCCAGGGAAACAACGTTGCTATAGTAATGCAATCTAAGTGGGATAACCATAGCAACCGGGGCTTTCACTAGTAGAGATTTAAAAAAAAGAGACAATATTGGAGAGGGGGGTGGGGTTGGAGGGATTCTGGATGGGGGCAGAGACGGGGGGTGCGGGTTGGAGGGATTCTGGATGGGGACAGAGACGGGGGGTGCGGGTTGGAGGGATTCTGGATGGGGACAGAGACGGGGGGTGCGGGTTGGAGGGATTCTGGATGGGGGCAGAGACGGGGGGTGCGGGTTGGAGGGATTCTGGATGGGGGCAGGGGTGAGAGATAAGAGGGGGATGGAGGGAGGGAGGGGGTATTTATCTGGTCCGATCAAATACAGGGATTACGTGGAGTGATGGAGGAGGTGGTGTAGTCATGGAGGGATGGGGTGGAGGGGTGGAGTGTCTGGTGAAGGGGTGGAGGGGTGGAGTGGTAGAGTGTCTGGTGAAGGGGTGGAGGGGTGGAATGGTAGAGTGTCTGGTGAAGGGGTGGATAGGTGGAGTGTCTGGTGAAGGGGTGGAGGGGTGGAGTGGTGGAGGGTGGAGAGGTGGAGGGGTGAAGGGGTGGAGGGGTGGAATGGTAGAGTGTCTGGTGAAGGGGTGGAGGGGTGGAGTGTCTGGTGAAGGGGTGGAGGGGTGAAGGGGTGGAGGGGTGGAGGGTGGAGAGGTGGAGTGGGTGGAGGGGTGGAATGGTAGAGTGTCTGGTGAAGGGGTGGAGGGGTGGAGGGGTGGAGTGATAGAGTGTCTGGTGAAGGGGTGGAGGGGTGGAGGGGTGGAGTGATAGAGTGTCTGGTGAAGGGGTGGAGGGGTGGAGGGTGAAGGGGTGGAGGGGTGGAGGGGTGGAGTGATAGAGTGTCTGGTGAAGGGGTGGAGGGTGGAGGGGTGGAATGGTAGAGTGTCTGGTGAAGGGGTGGAGGGGTGGAGTGGTAGAGTGTCTGGTGAAGGGGTGGAGGGGTGGAGGGGTGGTGGTAGAGTGTCTGGTGGAGGGGTGGAGGGGTGGAGTGGTAGAGTGTCTGGTGAAGGGGTGGAGGGGTGGAGTGTCTGGTGAAGGGGTGGAGGGGTGGAGTGGTGGAGGGTGGAGAGGTGGAGTGGGTGGAGGGGTGGAATGGTAGAGTGTCTGGTGAAGGGGTGGAGGGGTGGAGTGTCTGGTGAAGGGGTGGAGGGGTGGAGGGTGGAGGGGTGGAGTGGTAGAGTGTCTGGTGAAGGGGTGGAGGGGTGGAGTGCAATTCATTTTCCTCATAGTCTTTGTCCAACTCTACGTTAGTGCCTACAAAAAGACGCCATTACTATCTTTCTCTATTCCAAGTATCTAAAAGATAATCACATCCGAGGAGATGAGGAAGCATCCTGGGATAATTTACAATGAGAGCTGGGTTAAAATACTATTTAAAATAACTAAATTACTTTCACATACAGTGGTGTCCGAAATGATTGACGCCCTTGATAAAGATAAGGAAAAATGACTGTATGAAATAAATAATTCAAAAATCTGAGCTATATTGTATGCTAAAAAAAATGGGGAAATTATTTTATACTAATACAATTGCTCAGAGAAAGAGATTTTGTTTAACAAGTAGGCTATATCTTTGAACTTGGTTGTAGCTCTAATGCAGAAAATAAAGCCTGATGAGGCACTGTATCTCTCTCCTTTTCAAGTCCATCATTGATGCATATGCAGAAAAGAACCCCATAGTCCTAGTCGTGGGGAATACAACCCGTGGTTACCTTGGTTACACAATTGACTCACAGCAAAAACTTGACCTTTTTCAAAAAGCAATTTTCTTGTTGTCTGCTTGTTTCAGTCAATTACAAAACTACATTTGAGAAAAGTACAACATTGCCTGCTCCCAAGAGTTATCACTGCTTAGAAACATCTAATATTGTAGGGCTTCCCTCATGCCCCTTTTCATGACGGTGCTAACGTTAGTGTCAGCTACCAACCAGAACATTAAGCTAGCCAAGACCAACAACACAAACAAAACGGACTATAAAGCTACAAGTAACAAGTGGAGTTACAAACGGACTATACTAAACGAGCTAAATGTCTTACCTGTGATAAAATGAGCTAAAGGCTCCGCACTGAGCTAAAGCCTAGAGCTGCCGCTTTCAAGAAGCGGGACTCTGATCCGGAAGCTAATAAGAAATCCCGCTATGCCCTCCGACGAACCATCAAACAGGGAAAGCTTCAATACAGGACTAAGATCGAATCGTACTACACCGGCTCTGATGCTCGTCGGATGTGGCATGGCTTGCAAACCATTACAGACTACAAAGGGAAGCCTCAGCTGAGAACTGCCCAGTGACACGAGCCTACCAGACGAGCTAAACTACATCTATGCTCGCTTCGAGGCAAATAACACTGAAACATGCATTAGTGCACCAGCTGTTCCGGAAGACTGTGTGATCACTCTCTCCGCAGCCAATGTGAGTAAGACCTTTAAAACCCTTTCATGCGTGAGTTCCAAACATCTCTAACGGTCGCCCCAGCGTGAGTTTTTTTATGCACGTGATGTTAGAATGTGATTGTTACGCAACAGTACATTTAATCCGCGCTGCCCTCAAACCAAGGAACTTAGCCTGTTTTTACTTATAGGCTGTTTCAACTTCAATTTCAAATGATTTTCGAATAAGTTTTTATTTTCTAAGAACAGTTTGAATTGAGGTGTGTTCCGCCTCCTCTTTCATTCACATAAAAATAGTCCTTTTTACTTTTGCGGACAATACATTTTTGGGACATTTCTGACCCAGACAAGATTCCCCAAGCACTTCCCAATTGTTTGTGCAGTTCAAGTCTGCAGACATTTGCACATCTCCTGTGAGAACAGGATCTACACACATGTTCCCATCGCAATCATTGTTGTTTTTGTTACTAATAATAACTTTGGAAATGTGTGCGTTTCTATCAAAGTAAGTGCCTTATTACGTTGTAATTGTTTCTGTATGTCGTTTCTATTGTAGCTTACTCTATGGGGCGGCAGGTAGCCAAGTGGTTAGAGCGTTGGGACAGTAACCATAAGGTTGCAAGATCGAATCCCCGAGCTGAAAAGGTAAAAACCTGTTGTTCTTCCCCTGTTCCTAGGCAGTCATTGAAAATAATAATTTGTTCTTACTTAACTGACTTGCCTAGTTAAATAAAGAAAAAAAATGTATGGAGCATAATATATTTGTGTATATTCCTAATAACCACGGACACGTGAGTCAACGTTATTCATTTCATAACCTTTATGACATTATATTCAATCGTGCTTATGTAGCTAGCGACATTCTTCTATTAGCTCTGTAAAACAATGCTAATTGCATCAGAGAAGTATTAGCTTGTGCTGTATTTTGAAGCTACCCTGGCCTTATGAATCCCAAGTGGCGCAGCGGTCAAAGGCACAACACCTCAATGCTAGAAATGTCACTACAGACACCCAGGTTCAAAACCAGGCTGCGTTTCTATCAAAGTAAGTGCCCCCAAGCCATAAGACTCCTGAACATCTAATCAAATGGCTACCCATACTATTTACATTGCCCCCCCCCCCTTTTACACCGCTGCTACTCTCTGTTGTTATCATCTATGCATAGTCACTTTAATAACTCTACCCACATGTACATATTACCTCAATTACCTCGACTAGCCGGTGCCCCCGCACATTGACTCTGTACCGGTACCCCCCTGTATATAGTCTCGCTATTGTTATTTTACTGCTGCTCTTTAATTACTTGTTACTTTTATTTCTTATTCTTATTCATATATTATTATTTTTTTACATTTTTTTTAACCGCATTGTTGGTTAGGGTCTCGTAAGTAAGCATTTCACTGTAAGGTCTACACCGGTTGTATTCGGAACATGTGACTGATAACATTTGATTTGATGTTTTCCACAGACCCGTAGCCCACTTGGACACCGGGCTCCCACATTTCCCACACTCCCACACCGAATAGCCTGAAGCCACAGGGCTCTTCTCACAGAATCTATTTCCCTACTGGGGAGCATTGCAAACTGTAGGTCGGGATTTTTGACCTAGTTACATGTACATTGAACAACACTGCAGCCTTTAGGCCTTTTTTGTTATTTCTGCATAACAAAACATCGATGAAGAAGTTGCTTTTTTACAATGGTGGTCAATGGGAAACAATCTTTGTTTTCCCCAATTTGTGGGCGTTGTTGAGGGGAATTCCTTCATATGACATGAATTCCGACTCGGAGAATACCTACTGTAAAATAGGGTGGTGGATCTTTGATGTTATGGGGCTATTTTGCTTCCACTGGTCCTGGGGCCCTTGTTAACGTCTTACGGCTGAGATCCCGTTAACAGGATCGATATGACAACAGCCAGTGAAAGTGCAGGGCGCCAAATTCAAACAACAGAAATCTCATGATTAAAATTCCTCAAACATACAAGTATTTTACACCAGTTGAAAGATAAACTTGTTGTTAATCCCACCACAGTGTCTGATTTCAAAACAGGCTTTACGACGAAAGCAAACCATCTGATTATGTTAGGTCAGTACCTAGTCACAGAAAAACACAGCCATTTTTCCAGCCAAAGAGAGGAGTCACAAAAAGCAGAAATAGAGATGATCTTCATCAGATGACACTCATAGGACTTCAAGTTACACAATACATGTATGTTTTGTTAGATAAAGTTCATATTTATATCCAAAAATCTCAGTTTACATTGGCGCGTTATGTTCAGTAATGTTTTGCCTCCAAAACATCTGGTGATTTTGCAGAGAGCCACATCAATTTACAGAAATACTCATCACAAACATTGATAAAAGATACAAGTGTTATACGTGGAACTTTAGATAAACTTCTCCTTAAAACTTCTTTGGGGTAGGGGGCAGTATTTTCACGTCCGGATCAAAAGCATGCCCAGAGTAAACGGCCTGCTACAAAGCCATAAAAGCGAGAATATACATATTATTAATATATTAGGATAGAAAACACTCTGACGTTTCTAAAACTGTTTGAATGATGTCTGTGAGTATAACAGAACTCCTCAGGCAGGCAAAAACCTGAGAAAAAATCCAACCAGGAAGTGAGAAATCTGAGGTTGGTATATTTTCAACTCAGCTCCTATTGAAGATACATTGGGATATTGGTAATGTTGCACTTCCTAAGGCTTCCACTACATGTCAACAGTCGTTAGAACCTTGTCTGATGCCTCTACTGTTTAGTGGGGCCGAAGGAGAGAGGATTTTTTATATTTTTTATTAATTGTTAAACAAAATATCTTTCTCTGAGCAATTGCATTAGTATAATAATATGTAATAATATAATTTCCCGAAAAAAATGTATAGCTCAGTATTTTGGATTATTTATTTTATACAGACATTTTTGCTCATCTAATCAATGGTGTTAGCGACATTGGACCCCAAGTATTTACAGTTGAAGTCGGAAGTTTACATACACCTTAGCCAAATACATTTAAACTCAGTTTTTCACAATTCCTGACATTTAATCCTTGTAAAAAATCCCTGTGTTAGGTCAGTTAGGATCATCACTTTATTTTAAGAATGTGAAATGTCAGAATAATAGTAGAGAGAAGGATATATTTCAGCTTTTATTTCTTTCATCACATTCCCAGATGGTCATAAGTTTACATACACTAAATTAGTATTTGGTAACATTGCCTTTAAATTGTTTAACTTGGGTCAAATGTTTCGGGTAGCCTTCCACAAGCTTCCCACAATAAGTTGGGGGAATTTTGGCCCATTCCTCCTGACAGTGCTGGTGTAACTGAGTCAGGTTTGTAGGCCTCCTTGCTCGCACACGCTTTTTCAGTTCTGCCCACAAATTTTCTGTGGGATTGAGGTCAGAGCTTTGTGATGGCCACTCCAATACCTTGACTTTGTTGCCCTTAATGCCATTTTGCCACAACTTTAGAAGTATGCTTGGGGTCATTGTCCATTTGGAAGACCCATTTGCGACCAAGCTTTAACTTCCTGACTGATGTCTTGAGATGTTGCCTCAATATATCCACATAATTTTCCTTCCTCATGAACCCATCTATTTTGTGAAGTGCACTAGTCCCTCCTGCAGCAAAGCAGCCCCACAACATGATGCTGCCACCCCCGTGCTTCACGGTTGGGATGGTGTTCTTCAGCTTGCAAGCCTCCTCCTTTTTCCTCCAAACATAACGATGGTCATTATGGCCAAATAGTTATATTTTTGTTTCATCAGACCAGAGGACATTTCTCCAAAAAGTATGATCTTTGTCCCCATGTGCAGTTGCAAACCGTAGTCTGGCTTTTTTATGGCGGTTTTGGAGCAGTGGCTTCTTCCTTGCTGAGCGGCCTTACAGGTTATGTCGATATAGGACTCGTTTTACTGTGGATATAGATACTTTTGTACCTGTTTCCTCCAGCATCTTCACAAGGTCCTTTGCTGTTGTTCTGGGATTGATTTGCACTTTTGCACCAAAGTCCGTTCATCTCTAGGAGACAGAGTCTAGGCGACTCCTTCTTGAGCGGTATGACGGCTGCGTGAACCCATGGGGTTTATACTTGCGTACTATTGTTTGTACAGATGAACGTGGTACCTTCAGGCATTTGGAAATTGCTCCCAAGGATGAACCAGACTTGTGGAGGTTAGAAACTTCTAAAGCCATGACATCATTTTCTGGATTTTTCCAAGCTGTTTAAAGGCACAGTCAACTTAGTGTATGACCCACTGGAATTGTGATACAGTGAATTATAAGTTAAATTGTCACGTTCCTGACCTATTTTCTGTTGTTTTGTATGTGTTTGATGGTCAGGGCGTGAGTTTTGGGTGGGCAGTCTATGTTTTCTGTTTCTATGTTGGTTTTGGGTTGCCTGGTATGGCTCTCAATTAGAGGCAGGTGTTTGACGTTTCCTCTGATTGAGAGTCATATTAAGGTAGGTTGTTCTCACTGTTTGTTTGTGCGTGATTGTCTTCCGTGTCTGTGTCTGCGCACCACACGGGACTGTTTTGGTTGTTCGGTTCGTTTATTGTAGTCTGTTCCTGTTCGTGAGTTCTGCGTGTTTTATGTAAGTTCCATGATCAGGTCTGTCTACGTTGTTTGTTTGTTATTTTGTATAAGTCAAGTATAGTTCGTGTCAGTCTTCGTTTTTTCAATAAATTCATTATGTCAACATACCTCGCTGCGTATTGGTCCACCGATCCTTCTCTCCTCTCCTCGTCCGAGGAGGAGGAAGACGACAGCCGTTACAGAATCACCCACCAACCTAGGACCAAGCGGCGGGGGAGAGCTCAACAGAGCAACCAGGACTCGTGGACTTGGGACGAAGTATTGGAGGGAAAAGGACACTGGGCGCACATTGGGTAATATCGCCGCGCTCGCGAGGAGATGGAAGCAGCGCGAGCCCAGGAGCGGTGGTATGAGGAGGCAGCAAGGAGACGTGGCTGGAAGCCTGAAAAGCCCGTGAGTACTTCCCAAAAATGTATTGGGTGGGGGCTAAGAGGTAGTGGGCCAAGGGCAGGTAGGAGACCTGCGCCCACTTCCCAGGCTTACCGTGGAGAGCGAGAGTACGGGCGGACACTGTGTTACGCAGTAGAGCGCACGGTGTCTCCTGTACGTGTTCATAGCCCGGTGCGGGTTATTCCACCTCCCCGCACTGGTAGGGCTAGATTGGGCATTGAGCCAGGTGCCATGAAGCCGGCTCAACGCGTCTGGTCTCCAGTGCGTCTCCTCGGGCCGGCTTACATGGCACCAACCTTACGCATGGTGTCCCCGGTTCGCCTGCATAACCCAGTGCGGGCTATTCCACCTCGCCGCACTGGCAGGGCGACGGGGACCATTCAACCAGGTAAGGTTGGGCAGGCTCAGTGCTCAAGAGAGCCAGTACGCCTGCACGGTCCGGTATTTCCGGCGCCACCTCCCCGCCCCAGCCTAGTACCAACAGTGCCTACACCACGCACCAGGCTTCCAGTGCGTTTCCAGAGCCCTGTTCCTCCTCCACGCACTCTCCCTGTAGTGCGTGTATCCAGTTCGGTGCCTCCAGTTCGGCACCACGCACTAAGCCTCCTGTGCTTCTCCAGAGCCCTGTACACACTGTTCCTTCTCCCCGTACTAGTCCTGATGTGCGTGCCTTCAGACCGGTACCTCCAGTTCCGGTACCACGCACCAGGCAAAGAGTACGTTTTGAGAGTCCAGTGTGCCCTGTCCCTGCTCCCCGCACTAGCATGAAGGTGCGTGTCCTTAGCCCGGTGCCTCCAGTTCCGGCACCACGCACTAGGTCTACAGTGCGCCTTATCCGGCCAGAGCCATCCGTCTCCCCAGCGCCATCTGAGCCATCCGTCTCCCCAGCGCCATCTGAGCCATCCGTCTCCCCAGCGCCGTCTGAGCCATCCGTCTGCCCCGAGCCATTAGAGCCGCCCGTCTGTCCCGAGCCGTCAGAGCCGATAGTCAGTCAGGAGCCGCTAGAGCCATTCGTCAGACAGGATCTGCCAGAGCCGCCAACCAGACAGGATCTGCCAGAGCCGCCAACCAGACAGGATCTGCCAGAGCCGCCAACCAGACAGGATCTGCCAGAGCCGCCAACCAGACAGGATCTGCCAAAGCCGCCAACCAGACAGGATCTGCCAGAGCCGCCAGTGAGCCATGAGCGTCCAGAACCGCCAGTGAGCCATGAGCGTCCAGAACCGCCAGTGAGCCATGAGCGTCCAGAACCGCCAGTGAGCCATGAGCGTCCAGAACCGCCAGTGAGCCATGAGCGTCCAGAGCCGTCAGCCAGCCATGAGCGTCCAGAGCCGCCAGTGAGCCATGAGCGTCCAGAACCGCCAGTGAGCCATGAGCGTCCAGAGCCGTCAGCCAGCCATGAGCGTCCAGAGCCGTCAGCCAGCCATGAGCGTCCAGAGCCGTCAGCCAGCCATGAGCGTCCAGAGCCGTCATCCAGCCATGACCAGCCAGAGCCGTCATCCAGCCAGGATCTGCCAGAGCCTTCCGCCAGCCAGGATCCGCCAGAGCCAGCCAGCCAGGATCCGCCAGAGCCAGCCAGCCAGGACCTGCCAGCCAGCCAGGATCCGCCAGAACCTTCCGCCAGCCAGGATCCGCCAGCCAGTCTGGTGGTGCCCCCCATTCTGGTGTTGCCCCTCATCCTGGTGATGCCCCTTAATTTAGGTGGGGTTATATGGAGGGTGGTCATTTTGGGGAGGCTACGAAAGCGGGTAGTGACTAAGAGGGGATGGGAACCTCGCCCAGAGCCTGAGCCACCACCGTGGTCAGACGCCCACCCAGACCCTCCCCTAGACTTTTGGTGGTGCGCCCGGAGTTCGCACCTTGAGGGGGGGGTTCTGTCACGTTCCTGACCTATTTTCTGTTGTTTTGTATGTGTTTGATGGTCAGGGCGTGAGTTTTGGGTGGGCAGTCTATGTTTTCTGTTTCTATGTTGGTTTTGGGTTGCCTGGTATGGCTCTCAATTAGAGGCAGGTGTTTGACGTTTCCTCTGATTGAGAGTCATATTAAGGTAGGTTGTTCTCACTGTTTGTTTGTGCGTGATTGTCTTCCGTGTCTGTGTCTGCGCACCACACGGGACTGTTTTGGTTGTTCGGTTCGTTTATTGTAGTCTGTTCCTGTTCGTGAGTTCTGCGTGTTTTATGTAAGTTCCATGATCAGGTCTGTCTACGTTGTTTGTTTGTTATTTTGTATAAGTCAAGTATAGTTCGTGTCAGTCTTCGTTTTTTCAATAAATTCATTGTCAACATACCTCGCTGCGTATTGGTCCACCGATCCTTCTCTCCTCTCCTCGTCCGAGGAGGAGGAAGACGACAGCCGTTACATAAATAATCTGTCTGTAAACAATTGTTGGAAAAATTGCTTGTGTCATGCAGAAAGTAGATGTCCTAACCGACTTGCCAAAACTATAGTTTATTAACAAGAAATTTGTTGAGTGGTTTAAAAATGAGTTTTAATGACACCAACCTAAGTGTATGTAAACTTCCGACTTCAACTGTAGATATATTTTATTTAAAAGAAAAGTAGTTACATATTCATTGCTTTTAATCTAGGTATTTAAAATTAGTATTTGGTAGAATACAATTCGGTAGAGTATTTTGTTTTTACAAATAACCATTCCAATACTCAAATAAAAGTACTTGTTTTGGGCAGTGTATTTGAAAATATTCAAATACACAGAAAACATATTTTAAATGCCAGATACTCAAATACACATGTATTTGAACCCAGGTTTGCTCACAATACATCAGTTGTGGTTCATGACATATGCTCACAATACATCTAAATTGAAATGCCTTATCGGATCGACTGACCCATTACAACCATTCATTACCTTGTCAACCGACAAGCAACATTTGTCAAGGAGTGCAGAGAGAGGGAGCATTTATTTTGATCAAGGAGATGGAGAGTGCTTTCTGTCCACGCAGATCAACAACCATGTTGTCTGAACCGAGCAATTTCTCTCCAGCTTTTTCAAATATACCTCAAGAGATTACAAAAATGGAACAATGATGGACTTGAAAGGGACAGAGTTCATCAGGCTTTATTTTCTGCATTAGATCACAACCAAGATCAAAGACATAGTCTGTCATACTTCTCTCACACACAAGGATGTTATGTTTGGTGTCCATCCGTCCACATCTCTCATGGTGTTGGAGAAAAGTCGATATTTCACAGAATCTATGCGGTCAGACTTAGTGTCCGTCATGGCTGTTCTAGGTGGGTGCGTTGGTGGCAGAAGTGTAACATCATTTGACCCGCAATGACCTAGTCAGAGCGCTCAGTTGATTGCTAGAAAGGCCTTGAAAAAAAGACCAGAAGTTGTGCACTCAAGTAAATTGAGTTCTCAAGAATAAATGTTGAAGAATTGCTGTACAAAAGGGTCTTGTATGGAATTCCGAACATAGCTTTCCACTACCACGAAATCAAACATAATTTGTGCACTCAAGTAACTTGAGTGCTCAAGAAAAACTGTTGAGTAGTTAGACAAAAGGGGCTTGCATGAAATTCAGAGTAAAACTTTCCACTACCATGAAATCTGTAAAAACGTTCAGTTAATTCTTCCTCTGCTGAGATCGAGTGGTAATGAGACCATTTATATCTGTCAGTGACATAATAAGAAAAGAGCTGTGTTGTGAAAAGTTAAGTGCCTTTTTGCGTTTGTCTTCAAATTGACATAGTCAAAGAGAAATGGACTGCTGACATTTCTAACTAAGTCTCTCCTGTACTGGGTTAGCGACAGTTCAAAGTGAACGGGTACAAACTAAACCTACAAGAAGTCATTTTCAACCGCAATTGGACACATGCTTTCTTCAGTGTTAATTTGTATAGCACTTTGGTCAGCAATTGCTTGCATGAAAACTGATAAACCAAATCAAATTTCAAATCAAATGTATTTATATAGCCCTTTGTACATCAGCTGATATCTCAAAGTGCTGTACAGAAACCCAGCCTAAAACGCCAAACAGCAAGCAATGCAGGTGTAGAAGCACGGTGGCTAGGAAAATCTGCCTAGAAAGAACAAAACCTAGGAAGAAACCTAGAGAGGAACCAGGCTATGAGGGGTGGCCAATCCTCTGCTGGCTGTGCCGGGTGGAGATTATAACAGAACATGGCCAAGATGTTCAAATGTTCATAAATGGTCAAATAATAATAATCACAGTAGTTGTCGAGGGTGCAGCAAGTCAGCACCTGAGGAGTAAATGTCAGTTGGCTTTTCATAGCGATCATTAAGAGTATCTCTACCGCTCCTGCGGTCTCTAGAGAGTTGAAAACAGCAGGTCTAGGACAGGTAGCACGTCCGGTGAACAGGTCAGGGTTCCATAGCCGCAGGCAGAACAGTTGAAACTGGAGCAGCAGCACGGCCAGGTGGACTGGGGACAGCAAGGAGTCATCATGCCAGGTCGTCCTGAGCCATGGTCCTAGGGCTCAGGTCCTCCGAGAGAGAGAAAGAGAGAAAGAGAGAATTAGAGAGAGCATACTTAAATTCACACAGGACACCGGATAAGACAGGAGAAGTACTCCAGATATAACAAACTGACCCTAGCCCCCCGACACATAAACTACTGCAGCATAAATACTGGAGGCTGAGACAGGAGGGGTCAGGAGACACTGTGGCCCCATCCGATGAAACCCCCTGACAGGGCCAAACAGGAAGGATATAACCCCACCCACTTTGACAAAGCACAGCCCCCACACCACAAGAGGGATATCTTCAACCACCAACTTACCATCCTGAGACAAGGCCGAGTATAGCCCACAAAGATCTCCGCCACGGCACAACCCAAGGGGGGGCGCCAACCCAGACAGGAAGATCACGTCAGTGACTCAACCCTCTCAAGTGACGCACCCCTCCTAGGGACGGCATGAAAGAGCACCAGTAAGCCAGTGACTCAGCCCCTGTAATAGGGTTAGAGGCAGAGAATCCCAGTGGAGAGATGGGAACTGGCCAGGCAGAGACAGCAAGGGCGGTTCGTTGCTCCAGAGCCTTTCCGTTCACCTTCACACTCCTGGGCCAGACTACACTCAATCATATGACCTACTAACGAGATGAGTCTTCAGTAAAGACTTAAAGGTTGAGACCAAGTCTGCGTCTCTCACATGGGTAGGCAGACCATTCCATAAAAATTGAGATCTATAGGAGAAAGCCCTGGCTCCAGCTGTTTGCTTAGAAATTCTAGGGACAATTAGGAGGCCTGCGTCTTGTGACCGTAGCGTACGTGTAGGTATGTACGGCAGGACCAACTCGGAAAGATAGGTAGGAGCAAGCCCATGTAACGCTTTGTAGGTTAACAGTAAAACCTTGAAATCAGCCCTTGCCTTAACAGGAAGCCAGTGTAGGGAGGCTAGCACTGGAGTAATATGATCACATTTTTTGGTTCTAGTCAGGATTCTAGCAGCCGTATTTAGCACTAACTGAAGTTTATTTAGTGCTTTATCCGGGTAGCCGGAAAGTAGAGCATTGTAGTAGTCTAACCTAGAAGTAACAAAAGCATGGATACATTTTTCTGCATCATTTTTGGACAGAAAATGTCTGATTTTTGCAATGTTACGTAGATGGAAAAAAGCTGTCCTTGAAACAGTCTTGATATGTTCGTCAAAAGAGAGATCAGGGTCCAGAGTAACGCCGAGGTCCTTCACAGTTTTATTTGAGACGACTTTACAACCATCAAGATTAACTGTCAGATTCAACAGAAGATCTCTTTGTTTCTTGGGACCTAGAACAAGCATCTCTGTTTTGTCCGAGTTTAAAAGTAGAAAGTTTGCAGCCATCCACTTCCTTATGTCTGAAACACAGGCTTCTAGCGAGGGCAATTTTGGGGCTTCACCATGTTTCATTGGAATGTACAGCTGTGTGTCATCCGCATAGCAGTGAAAGTTAACATTATGTTTTCGAATGACATCCCCAAGAGGTAAAATATATAGTGAAAACAATAGTGGTCCTAAAACGGAACCTTGAGGAACACCGAAATGTACAGTTGATTTGTCTCTGGAAGGGCATCAAGGAATCTTTGTGTTGTCTGAGAATTTATAGCACGACTTTTTGATGCTCCTTGGTTGGGGTCTGAGCAGATTATTTGTTGCGATTGCAAACGTAATAAAATGGTGGTCCGATAGTTCAGGACTATGAGGGAAAACATTAAGATCCACAACATCCACAACATAAACAAATGGCATTTATCAATATTGTGATCATTATTCTTCCCAGTTATATGAAAATAGCACTGGAAGTCTGCAGCGGGATGTCCAGTGGGGTGTACACATACACAATGTGCAAAACAAGATATATTATTTTTGGGACAGTGGTTCATGCTGCTCATCATGCAGGTGTGAAGACAAGGTAAAAAATAACATCAACAAAAAGAACAGTGTGTATGTAGCTGTGAATTATACAAACCATGTATACGCAAGGCACTAAGTAGGCTAGATAATAGCCATTCAGATGTCGCACAAGCGCCGCCCCATGGTAATTACCTCCATAATACGTAAGCAAGCAGTTGTCTCCTTTGCCTGAAGTGTTAGTTCAATACTGTCAACACTGTCACACTGAGCACAGACGTCAGTTTAACATTTAGTTTTGATTTACATTTGGTTGAGTCCTCAACTAACGTGAATTCAACATGAAATCAACGAAAAAAGGGTACATTATCATTGGACTTTTTTAGGTTAAAAGTAAAAAAAAAAAAAAAAAATGATCTTATGTTGATAACTTTTTTCAAATCCGTTTTCCACACTGATTCAACACCATCACATAGATTTTTTTTTTTTTTTAATGTACAGAAAAAAACGTTGATTAAAACAGTTTTGCCCAGTGTGTGTGTGTGTGTGTGTGTGTGTGTGTGTGTGTGTGTGTGTGTGTGTGTGTGTGTGTGTGTGTGTGTGTGTGTGTGTGTGTGTGTGTGTGTGTGTGTGTGTGTGTGTGTGTGACGCTTTGAAAATATACTTTGGATTTAGATAACACATTTTTTTTTTTTGTTGTCTGGCATATAAAGGTCTCTCACGCACGCACGCACGCACGCACACACTGTCACACACTGTCAGATGCCCACCCAGACCCTCCCCTATAGGTTCAGGTTTTGCGGCCGGAGTCCGCACCTTGAGGGGGGGTACTGTCACGTTCCTGACCTTATTTCCTTTATTTTGTCTTTGTTTAGTATGGTCAGGACGTGAGCTGGGTGGGCATTCTATGTTATGTGTTTCTATGTTTAGGTTCATTGTTAATTAGCCTGATATAGTTCTCAATCAGGGGCAGGTGTTTTACGTTTCCTCTGATTGAGAACCATATTAAGGTAGGCTGTTCACACCGTTTGTTTGTGGGTGATTGTCTTCCGTGTCAGTGTTTGTACCACACAGGACTGTTTCGTTTGTCTAGTCTGTTCCTGTTCGTGCGTTCTTCGTTATATGTAAGTTCTCATGTTCAGGTCGGTCTACGTCGTTTGTTATTTTGTAATTTATCAAGTGTGTTTCGTGTTCGTCTTGTTTCAATAAAATCTCATTATGTATTCCACAAAAGCTGCGTTTCGGTTCGATCCCTGCTCCTCCTCAGATGAGGAGGAGAACAATCGTTACAGAATCACCCACCAACCAAGGACCAAGCAGCGGTGGAGAAAGCAGCAGCAGCGCACGAAGGAGGAATGGACATGGGAGGACGTTTTGGACGGCAAGGGTTGCTACACATGGGAGGAGATCCTGGCTGGAAAAGATCGCCTCCCATGGGAACAGCTGGAGGCAGTTAGGAGAGCAGAGGCAACCGGAGAGAGGAACCGGCGTTATGAAGGTACGCGGCTAACACGGAAGCCTGTGAGTCAAGCCCAAACATTTCCTGGGTGGGGGCTAAAGGGTAGTGTGGCGAAGTCAGGTAGGAGACCTGCGCCAACTTCCCGATCTTACCGTGGAGAGCGAGAGTACGGGCAGACACCGTGTTATGCGGTAAAGCGCACGTTGTCTCCTGTACGTGTGCTTAGCCCGGTGCGGGTTATTCCACCTCCCCGCACTAGCAGGGCTAGATTGAGCATTGAGCCAGGTGCCATGAAGCCGGCTCAACGCGTCTGGTCTCCAGTGCGTCTCCTCGGGCCGGCATATATGGCACCAGCCTTACGCATGGTGTCCCCGGTTCGCCAACACAGCCCAGTGCGGGTTATTCCACCTCCCCGCACTGATCGGGCTACGGGGAGCATACAACCAGGTAAGGTTGGGCAGGCTCGGTGCTCAAGGGAGCCAGTACGCCTGCACGGTCCGGTATATCCGGCGCCACCTCCCCGCCCCAGCCCAGTACCACCAGTGCCAACACCACGCACCAGGCTTCCAGTGTGTCTCCAGAGCCCTGTTCCTCCTCCACGCACTCGCCCTGTGGTGCGTGTCTCCAGCCCAGTACCACCAGTTCCGGCACCACGCACCAAGCCTCCTGTACGTCTCCAGAGTCCTGTGCGCCCTGTTGCTGCTCCCCGCACTAGCCTTAAGGTGCGTGTCCTTAGCCCGGTACCTCCAGTTCCGGCACCACGCACCAGGCCTACAGTGCGCCTCAGCTGGCCAGAGTCTGCCGTCTGCCCAGCGGCGCCTGAACTGCCCGTCTGCCAAGTGCTGCCTGCGCTGCCCGTCTGTACTGAGCCTTCAAAGCCGCCCGTCTGTCCTGAGCCTTCAAAGCCGCCCGTCTGTCCTGAGCCTTCAAAGCCACCCGTCTGTCCTGAGCCTTCAGAGCCGCCCGTCTGTCCTGAGCCTTCAGAGCCGCCCGTCTGTCCTGAGCCTTCAGAGCCGCCCGTCTGTCCTGAGCAGCCAGAGCCGTCCGCCAGCCATGAGCAGCCAGAGCCGTCCGCCAGCCATGAGCAGCCAGAGCCGTCCGCCAGCCATGAGCAGCCAGAGCCGTCCGCCAGCCATGAGCAGCCAGAGCCGTCCGCCAGCCATGAGCAGCCAGAGCCGTCCGCCAGCCATGAGCAGCCAGAGCCGTCAGCCAGCCATGAGCAGCCAGAGCCGTCAGCCAGCCATGAGCAGCCAGAGCCGTCAGCCAGCCATGACCAGCCAGAGCCGTCAGCAAGCCATGACCAGCCAGAGCCGTTAGACAGTCCGGAGCTGTTCCTCAGTCCGGAGCTGTTCCTCAGTCCGGAGCTGTTCCTCAGTCCGGAGCTGCCCCTCAGTCCGGAGCTGCCCCTCAGTCCGGAGCTGCCCCTCAGTCCGGTGCTGCCCCTCAGTCTAGTGCTACCCCTCATCCCGGTGTTGCCCCTTAGTCCGGTGCTGTCCCTTAATCCAGGTGGGTTAATTTGGAGGGTGGCCATTGGGAGGAGGCTACGGAAGCGGGGATTGACTATGGTGGGGTGGGGACAACGTCCTGAGCCAGAGCCGCCACTGTGGACAGATGCCCACCCAGACCCTCCCCTATAGGTTCAGGTTTTGCGGCTGGAGTCCGCACCTTGAGGGGGGGGGGGGGTACTGTCACGTTCCTGACCTTATTTCCTTTATTTTGTCTTTGTTTAGTATGGTCAGGACGTGAGCTGGGTGGGCATTCTATGTTATGTGTTTCTATGTTTAGGTTCATTGTTAATTAGCCTGATATGGTTCTCAATCAGGGGCAGGTGTTTTACGTTTCCTCTGATTGAGAACCATATTAAGGTAGGCTGTTCACAACGTTTGTTTGTGGGTGATTGTCTTCCGTGTCAGTGTTTGTACCACACAGGACTGTTTCGTTTGTCTAGTCTGTTCCTGTTCGTGCGTTCTTCGTTATATGTAAGTTCTCATGTTCAGGTCGGTCTACGTCGTTTGTTATTTTGTAATTTATCAAGTGTGTTTCGTGTTCGTCTTGTTTCAATAAAATCTCATTATGTATTCCACAAAAGCTGCGTTTTGGTCCGATCCCTTCTCCTCCTCAGACGAGGAGGAGAACAATCGTTACACACACACACACACACACTCTCTCTCTCCAATCTTGTTACTGGGCAAACCAAACTCAAGGTCTATGTGATGGTATAAATAGAGACAAAAGTATACTGGACAGTCTATGTTCCCAAAATCAGCTCTATACTCTTTTCTATACTCTATTTAACACTATGGAACACTATGGTACACTATGGAACACTATTTAACTCTATGGAACACTATGGAACAATATTTACACACATAGGGCTCTGATAAAAAAGTAGTGCACTGTGTAGGGAAATGGTTGCAATTTGGGATCCATGCAGCCTATGGTAAACAGAATTAGACCTGGATAATAGGTTACATGTCAAGTGTCTCGAAGTTTCACATCAATATGTAAAAAGACAATCAAGTCATGGTGAGATTTAAAAAAAGATATAGATGTTTGGAAACGCTGTGGGTTCACTCATATGTTATTAGTGTTAATACTTATTACTGTACAGACGATTTACATTTCTGAACATCAAAATGCTACTTCAAATATCTGAACATCATTTCCAATGGTCCAATGTTCCAATGTTCCGGCATTGCTTCAGACACATACATCCCAGAGTACTGTACACATCCATGGCTGGCCCCAGCAGCTATTTTGGACTGCTCATTTCGTGAATCATCTTCTGCCTGGAGTGGGGTGGTCCACACACACAGAGAGAGGGTCAATTAGGTTTCTACAGTTTTGAAAAGGCACTAGGAAGGGAGTCATCTCTGAGGGGAAGAGAGGAAAAACTCAAGCGTGAGGGATGATAAACCAAGATTGTGAGTCTCAGAGGCTTTGTTTGCTACAAATCCACCTAAATACACATCCAAACAGCCCCCGAATCTTTGAATTGAATCTCCAAAACCCTCGCAGAGATATACTTCTAAACGAATGGATAAAAATCAGGAGACCTGGCTGCTGCTTCAAGTGAGACCTAGCTATCTGGTGGTTCAGGTGGTCTGAGAAGATGTTGTGGGAGTGAGTAAATCTCCAAATTCTGGAGCTGGAATTTAAGGAATGGAACACTAGTCACTTTAACAATGTTTACATACATATCTGGCATTACTCATCTCATATGTATATACTGTATTCTATACTATTCTACGGTATCTTAGTCACTTAATATTGTTTACATATCTTGCATTATTCATCTAATATATAAACTCAGCAAAAAAAGAAACATCCTCTCACTGTCAACTGTGTTTATTTACTTTGTATGAACATAACAAGATTCAACAACTGAGACATAAACTGAACAAGTTCCACAGACATGTGACTAACAGAAATTGAATAATGTGTCCCTGAACAAAGGGGGGAGGGTCAAAATCAAAAGTAACAGTCAGTATCTGGTGTGGCCACCAGCTGCATTAAGTACTGCAGTGCATCTCCTCCTCATGGACTGCACCAGATTTGGCAGTTCTTGCTTTGAGATGTTACCCTACTCTTCCACCAAGGCACCTGCAAGTTCCCGGACATTTCTGGGGGGAATTGCGGATTGAGATCCGGGCTCTTCGCTAGCCATAGCAGAACACTGACATTCCTGCCTTGCAGGAAATCACGCACAGAACAAGCAGTATGGCTGGTGGCATTGTCATGCTGGAGGGTCATGTCAGGATGAGCCTGCAGGAAGGGTACCACATGAGGGAGGAGGATGTCTTCCCTGTAACGCACAGCGTTGAGATTGCTTGCAATGACAACAAGCTCAGTCCGATGATGCTGTGACACACCGCCCCAGACCTCCAAATCGATCCCGCTCCAGAGTACAGGCCTAGGTGTAACGCTCATTCCTTTGACAATAAACGCGAATCCGACCATCACCCCTGGTGAGACAAAACCACGACTCGTCAGTGGAGAGTGGTTTTTGCCAGTCTTGTCTGGTCCAACGACGGTGGGTTTGAGCCCATAGGCGACGTTGTTGCCGGTGATGTCTGGTGAGGACCTGCCTTACAACAGGTCTACAAGCCCTCAGTCCAGCCCCTCTCAGCCTATTGCGGACAGTCTGAGCACTGATGGAGGGATTGTGCGTTCCTGGTGTAACTCGGGCAGTTGTTGTTGCCACCCTGTACCTGTCCCACAGGTGTGATGTTCGGATGTACCAATCCTGTGCAAGTGTTATTACACGTGGTCTGCCACTGTGAGGATGATCAGCTGTCCGTCCTGTCTCCCTGTAGCGCTGTCTTAGGCGTCTCACAGTACAGACATGGCAATTTATTGCCCTGGCCACAGCCCTCATGCCTCCTTGCAGCATGCCTAAGGCACGTTTACACAGATGAGCAGGGACCCTGGGCATCTTTCTTTTGGTGTTTTTCAGAGTCAGTAGAAAGGCCTCTTTAGTGTCCTATTTTTTCATAACTGTGACCTTAATTGCCTACCGTCTGTAAGCTCTTAGTGTCTTAACGACCGTTCCACAGGTGCATGTTCATTAATTGTTCATGGTTCATTGAACAAGCATGGGAAACAGTGTTTAAACCCTTTACAATGAAGATCTCTGAAGTTATTTGGATTTTTACGAATTATCTTTGAAAGACAGGGTCCTGAAAAAGGGACTTTTTTTTGTTGAGTTTATATACTGTATTCTATACAATTCTACGGTATATTCGTCACTTAATGTTTACATATCTGTGTAACGGCAGTCTATTTCGTCCTCCTCATCGGACGAGGAGAGGCGAGAAGGATCGGAGGACCAATGTGCAGAGTGGTACGTTTCCATGATATTTAATGTACACGAAAACAATACACGATATAAAACAACAAACGAACACACCGTAACAGTCCCGTGTGGCGAAACACTAACACAGGAACAAACACCCACAAACCAAACGTGAAACCCCGGCTGCCTAAGTATGATTCTCAATCAGGGACAACGATTGACAGCTGCCTCTGATTGAGAATCATACCAGGCCGAACACAAATTCCCAACATAGAAAACACACATAGACAACCCACCCCAACTCACGCCCTGACCATACTAAATAAATACAAAACAAGGGAAATAAGGTCAGGAACGTGACAGAACCCCCCCCTCAAGGTGCGAACTCCGGGTGCACCACCTACAACTCTAGGGGAGGGTCTGGGTGGGCGTCTGTCCGCGGTGGCGGCTCTGGCGCGGGACGTGTACCCCACTTCAACAATGTTTTTGTCCGCCTCCTTAATCGCCCCCGTGGCCTCTTATGAGCGGCAATCCTCGCCGCCGACCTTGGCCTGGGAACCCTAGCCATGGGTCCCGAATGGACAAGATACTCCGGCAGCACCGGAGTGAAAGACGACTCCGGCAGCGCCGGAGTAAAAGGCAATTCCGGCATCGCCGGCTTGACAGGCAGCTCTGGCAGGTCCTGGCTGGCTGACAGCTCTGGCAGGTCCTTGCTGGCTGGCTCTGGCAGCTCCTGGCTGACTGGCTCTGGCTGCTCCTGGCTGGCTGGCTCTGGCAGCTCCTGGCTGGCTGGCTCTGGCAGCTCCTGGCTGGCTGGCTCTGGCAGCTCCTGGCTGGTTGGCTCTGGCAGCTCCTGGCTGGCTGGCGGCTCTGGCAGCTCCTGACTGACGGACGGCTCTAGCGGCTCCTGACTGACGGACGGCTCTAATGGCTCGGGACAGACGGGCGGCTCTAACGGCTCTGGGCAGGCAGGCAGCTCAGACGGCGCTGGGCAGGCAGGCAGCTCAGACAGCTCTGGGCAGATGAGAGACTCTGGCTGCGCTGGAGAAGAGGAAGGCTCTGGCAGCGCTGGACAGGCGGGAGCAACTGTAGAGAGAACCCGAAGAGACAGCCTGGTGCGGGGGGCTGCCACCGGAGGACTGGTACGTGGAGGTGGCACCGGATATACCGGACCGTGAAGGAGTACAACAGCTCTTGAGCACCGAGCCTGCCCAACCTTACCCGGTTGAATGTTCCCCGTAGCCCTGCCAGTGCGGCGAGGTGGAATAGCCCGCACTGGGCTATGCTGGCGAACCGGGGACACCATTTGTAAGGCTGGTGCCATGTACGCCGGTCCGAGGAGACGCACTGGAGACCAGATGCGTTGGGCCGGCTTCATGGCACCTGGCTCGATGCCCAACCTAGCCCGGCCAGTGCGGCGAGGTGGAATAGCCCGCACTGGGCTAAGCACGCGTACTGGGGACACCGTGCGCTCCACCGCATAACACGGTGTCTGACCAGTACGACGCCCTCTCACTCCACGGTAAGCACGGGGAGTTGGCTCAGGTCTCCTACCCGGCTTAGCCACACTCCGCGTGTGCCCCCCCCAAGACATTTTTGGGTCTGACTCTCGGGCTTCCAACCGCGTCGCCGCGCTGCCTCCTCATACCAGCGCCTCTCTGCCTTCGCTGCCTCCAACTCTGCCTTGGGACGGCGATATTCCCCTGGCTGAGCCCAGGGTCCCTTGCCGTCCAGGATCTCCTCCCAAGTCCATGAGTCCTGTGTCTTTTTCCGCTGCTGCTGCTGTCCTTTACCACTCTGCTTGGTCCTTTGGTGGTGGGTGTTTCTGTAACGGCAGTCTATTTCGTCCTCCTCATCGGACGAGGAGAGGCGAGAAGCATCGGAGGACCAATGTGCAGAGTGGTAAGTTTCCATGATATTTAATGTACACGAAAACAATACACGATATAAAACAACAAACGAACATACCGTAACAGTCCCGTGTGGCGAAACACTAACACAGGAACAAACACCCACAAACCAAACGTGAAACCCCGGCTGCCTAAGTATGATTCTCAATCAGGGACAACGATTGACAGCTGCCTCTGATTGAGAATCATACCAGGCCGAACACAAAATCCCAACATAGAAAACACACATAGACAGCCCACCCCAACTCACGCCCTGACCATACTAAATAAATACAAAGCAAGGGAAATAAGGTCAGGAACGTGACAATCTGGCATTACTCATCTCATGTGTATATACTGTTTTATATGGTATTCTACGATATCTCATTCACTTAATAATGCTTACATATCTTGCATGACTCATCTCATATGTATATACTGTTTTCTATACTATTCTACTGTAATTTAGTCCATTCCGCTCTGACATCGCTTGTCCATATGTATATAGTCTTAATTCATTCCTACTTAGATTTGTGTGTATTGGATATATGTTGTGTAATTTGTTCAATTTTACTTGTTAGATATTACTGCACTGTCGGAGCTAGAAGCACAAGCATTTCGCTACACCCGCAATAACATCTGCTAATCACGTGTATGTGGCCAATAACATTTGATTTGATTTGATATGGCAGCCGCTGCTCTATTCCTTTCGATCCCACACAAAATGGAAGGCCTTTAACTTGAATCTAAGGGTTAAGTGGTTGAGACATGACATCACTCCCACGGCGACTTTTAAGTCTAAACCAAACTTCAAAGCCGGTCGAGTCCAGAACCTCAAACGATACTCTGTAAAGATTCCGCCGGACTGAAATATAATATGCATGAGTAGAAAATAGCCGAGACCTGGGGGTGGGTGGTATGATCCTCCAGGAAAGGTCTGCTTCCAACTGAGCGAGACCGCTCCTCTAATGTGGCGGCACGCTGAGACTGCATCATTAGCGAGAGAGTAGACCCTGACTCCGACGGTGGCGTAACGATGACACACAGCTTCAACTTAGCATTCTGGACTCCCATCTTGTCACTCAGCGTTTCTGCTCTGGTGCTCGTGCACTTTAATTGGATGTTGCTGGGTGGGTTGGTGAGGAGGACTACTTTACCGCACTGCGGTTCTCCCCCTCTCTGGACAGGCCACTTCAGCTCAATTCGTATTGATCTTGTTTCTTCGTCTCACCTGGTGTCACCTGGCTGGTCCACTGGGCTCCAGTATTATCTCTGAGTCACCAGCCACTGAGGATCCAGTCAGGCCTTTAGCCCAGTCTGGGGAAAGGCAGAATGGGACCGGATGAAGGCCCTTATTCCTGGAGTGTGTGTGTGTGTGTCTGAGTTGTTTCTGAACGCCCTCTCTACTGCTACTTAAAACTGTATACTGATGGAAGTGTTCCTGCTGTTGGGTGCTACAAAGTGGATAGACTAGAGTGGGCGGGGGGGGGGGGGGGGTTGACCCATACCGAGAACCCAGAACTCCAACCCAAGAACATTTGAAATGCCAGTTAAAGTGAAATGTAACACCCCAAAATAAATAACATTTCAAAAGAGTAGACGTTCTTTGACACTTTCAAGGTGGTGTTAGCACACCTAGTGTGTGATGTGGATTCACAGGGAGAGGTGAGTCAGCACGGATAAAGGTTTTATCTTTCAAACAAACGTCATGAACATGACAGGAACTTTGATAGTCAGTCAACCTTTCTTTCTTTTTTTTGCAAGTGACAAAATTGTCACCAAATAGACACATTTCCTCATCTCATCGCCATATTTGTTTTTGTTTTGCTGCTCTTTTGCACACCGGTATCAAATCAAATCAAATTGTATTTGTCACATACTTATGGTTAGCAGATGTTAATGCGAGTGTAGCGAAATGCTTGTGCTTCTAGTTCCGACCGTGCAGTAATATTTAACAAGTAATCTAACAATTTCACAACAACTACCTTGATACACACAAGTGTAAAGGAATGAATAAGAATATGTACATAAAAATATATGGATGAGCGATGGCCGAACAGCATAGGCAAGATGCAGTAGATGGTATAGAGTACAGTATATAAATATGAGATGCGTAATGTAGGGTATGTAAACATTATATAAAGTGGCATTGTTTAAAGTGGTTAGTGATACATTTATTACATCCAATTTTTTATTATTAAAGTGGCTAAAGATTTCAGTATGTTGGCAGCAGCCACTCAATGTTAGTAATGGCTGTTTGAAAGTCTGATGGCCTTGAGATAGAAGCTGTTTTTCAGTCTCTCGGTCCCCGCTTTGATGCACCTGTACTGACCTCGCCTTCTGGATAATAGCGGGGTGAACAGGCAGTGGCTCGGGTGGTTGTTGTCCTTGATGATCTTTTTGGCCTTCCTGTGACATCGGGTGGTGTAGGTGTCCTGGAGGGCAGGTAGTTTGCCCCCGGTGATGCGTTGTGCAGACCTCACTACCCTCTGGAGAGCCTTACGGTTGTGGGCGGAGCAGTTGCCGTACCAGGCGGTGATACAGCCCGACAGAATGCTCTCGATTGTGCATATGTAAAGGTTTGTGAGTGTTTTTGGTGACAAGCCGAATTTCTTCAGCCTCCTGCACATCCTCATCTGCACATATATCACTCCAATGCAAATTGCTAAATTGTAATTACTTCCCCACTATTGGCCTATTGATTGCCTTACCTCCTTACTTCATTTGCACACACTGTATACAGATGTTCAATTGTGATATTGACTGTATGTTTGTTTATTCCATGTGTAACTCTGTATTGTTGTTTGTGTCACACTGCTTTGTTTTATCTTGGCCAGGTCGCAGTTGTAAATGAGAACTTGTTCTCAACTGGCCTACCTGGTTAAATAAAGGTGAAATTATTTTTTAAATATTTTTTAAATTCAGTAAAACAGAAGACACATCTCATTAGGACACAAGGCACATCAAATATGCAAATCTACCTCTTTTTTGGTTTCATGCTAATTTAGAATCAAAAGCACCCCGCATAGTTAAGCCCAGAATTATATTCTGTGGATGCAGTGGCTTCCAATTGGTAGTTACTGTACAGTCTTGTCCCATCGCTGCAACTCCCGTACTGACTCTGGAGAGGCGAAGGTCGAGAGCCATGCATCCTCCAAAACACAACCCTGCCAAGCCGCACTGCTTCGTGACACGCTGCTAGCTTAACCCGAAAGCCAATCGCAACAATGTGTCGGAAGAAACACCATACAACTGGTGACCGTGTCATCGTGCATGCGCCCGGCCCTCCACAGGAGTTGCTAGAACGCGATGGGACAAGGACATCCCGGCCGCCCAAACCCTCCCCTAATCCGGACGACACTGGGCCAATTGTGCGTCACCTCATGGGTCTCCCGGTCGTGGCCGGCTGCGACACAGCTCGGGATCGTATCCGGATCTGTACTGATGCCTCAAGTGTCACGCCCTGACCTTAGAGAGCCTTTTTTATGGGCAAATCTATGTTTCTATTTCTTTGTTGGCCTAGTATGGTTCCCAATCAGAGGCAGCTGTGTATCGTTGTCTCTGATTGGGGATCATACTTAGGCAGCCCTTTTTCCCACCTTAGATTGTGGGATCTTGTTTTTGCATAGTTGCTGTCTAGCCCTGCAGAACGTTACGTTCGGTTTTTGTATTTTGTTGTTTTGTCGGAGTTCAGTATTAAAAATCACGAACACTTTCCACGCTGCGCTTTGGTCTCATTCTTCTAAAGACTGACGTAACATCAAGCACTGCAGTGCCTTAGACCGCTGCGCCACTCGGGGAGGCTGGTGCAATGTTTATAGGTGGTAGAGAAGGTTCAAAACAAGAGATAATTCAATATTGTTGTCATTGGTTGGTGTGTAGAACAGACTTTGTCATTAGTTTAAAGTAGAAAATGTGTGTTTTGCACTCCAAAAGTTGTCTAAAGTTTTTACTTAATTTTTCTGTTTCTTGAATAAAAAAATAAAAAAAAGTATCTGAAGAGGCCTCCCAGGTGGCGCAGTGGTCTAAGGCAATGCAGTGCCAGCTGTGCCAGCAGAGACTCTGGGTTCGAGCCCAGGCTCTGTTGCAGCCGGCCGCGACTGGGAGGTCCATGGGCCAACACACAATTGGCCTGGTTTCGTCCGGGTTTGGGAGGTAGGGATGTCCTTGTCTCATCGCGCACTAGTGACTTCTGTGGCGCGCCGGGCACAGTCCACGCTGACCAGGTCACTAGGTGTACAGTGTTTCCTCCGACACATTGGTGTGGCTGGCTTCCAGGTTGGATGCATGCTGTGTTAAGAAGCAGTGTGGCTTGGCTTCGTTGGGTTGTGTTTCGGAGGACACATGGCTCTCCTGAGCCCGTACGGGAGTTGTAGTGACAAGACAGTAACTACTAACAATTGGATACCATGAAATTGGGGAGAAAAAGGGGGTAAAGTATTTTTAAGTATCTGGAGAAGCATGTTTCGCCATAGGAGCCTTCTACAGTGTGACCTATTTACTGAAGCATTAAGAAAGCAATAGGCCTAAATTGCAAAAATGGACATTCAAGACATCTTGTTGATGTACGAAATGTAGCCTATCTTCTGTGAGTTACTTGGGTTGGGGAGAGTGAACTGTATAAGGCATAGGGACACAATCATTTTTCCCACATACACACAGAGAATAGAGTCTAGGGTAAAGAGAACAGAGGGGTGCAGAGTACAGAGAGAGAAAGACAGAGAGAGAGAGAGAGAGAGAGAGAGAGAGGAGCGGGGATCTGAGTCTAAGCGATACAGTAGTGGTAGGCTCCCCCATCACCATCTCCTTCTGGTCCACCTGAATGCTTGGGAAGGAATCAACCTTGCAGCAAAAAAAGACAAACACACAGGGGTAAAGAAAGACAGAAAGAGAGAGAGAGAGAGAGAGAGTGAGCTCACTCCATCCGATGCTGCCAGTGGCAAAAATACCCACTGAGGTGCTGAAAGCCCCACTAAAGAAAGAGAGAGAGAAAGAGAGAGTGAGATAAAGGAGTAGAGACTTGAGGGATGGTGAGCGACAGAGAGAGAGAGAGAGCGAGATAAAGGAGTAGAGACTTGAGGGATGGTGAGCGACAGAGAGAGAGTGAGAGAGAGAGAGAGAGAGAGAGAGAGAGAGAGAGAGAGAGAGAGAGAGAGAGAGAGAGAGAGAGAGAGAGAGAGAGAGAGATTAAATAGTAGAGACTTTAGGGATGGTGAGAGAGAGAGAGAGAGAGAGAGAGAGAGAGAGAGAGAGAGAGAGAGAGAGAGAGAGAGAGAGAGAGAGAGTGTGTGAGAAGATCGCGTGAGTGTGCAAGCCTCGAGATCCTCAGAGAGAGAGAGAGAAAGAAAGAGAGAGCAGAGAGCGGTAGAGAGCAGCAACAGCAACACTGAGAAATTGTAAGTGCTATGGATAAGTGGACTGCTGAAAGATAGCGGATAATGGACAAAGTGAGACGAAAGACAGTTCTCCACAGGTCTATCACATTTTTATCTATCCATCCATCCTGGAGAGGGAGAAGGAGAGAACGGAGGACTTGAACAGGCTGACTGGGATGGGACTCTGACACTACTCAGTTACCTGGATACGGTGAGTCTCTCCTTTCCTATGAGGACTCTGACAGTACTCAGTTACCTGGATATGGAGTCTCTCCTCTCCCATGCTTCCAGGAAAATATTAGATTTTCACTATATTCATCAAAGATCCACCACCATATATTACTGTAGGTATGAGGTACTTTTCTGCATACGCTTCTGTTTTACAACGCCAAACCCACCACTGGCATGTGTGGCCAAAGAGCTCTATGTTCATGTAATCTGACCATAGCACCGCCTGGAGTTTGATCAACGGCATTGGCGCTTAGATTGGAACCGGCTCTACGGTCAGATGAAGAACACAGAGCACTTTGGCCACGCACACCTGTAGTGAGTTTGGCGTTGAAAAACAGAAGTGTCTGCAGAAAAGTACGTCATACCCAAGGTCAAATATGGTGGTGGATCTTTGATGATATGGGGCTATTTTGCATGATTTATTGTCTATTCAAACAATGTATATGTAAATTCTACAGCTCACAATTTTATGCAAAAGACGAATTGTTGTTCAATATTTTGTTTATCAATAGATGATTATGTTTGATTATTGTTGATGATTATGATCTCCTGTCTTTGAGATTAATTGTGATGTCGTGCCTCTATCTCAGAGCAATACTGTAGGCTACCAATTTTTTGCTTTTGTAAGTCGACCATTATTACATGCGTCAAACACCTCCATTTCCCCCCCAAATAACAATATTTTCTTGTAATAAAATTGATCAACCACTAGAAGTTGTGCGTACGCATAGTCTGAGCTGTGCTCGGAGATACACACAATTTCGCGTCAAGTTCAAAATTGATAAATACCAACCTTTACAGTAGAAAATGGAATATAGAAGGTTCAGATGATTTTTTTGTACAAACACACCTTCAGTTCAACATCTAGTTTGGATTTACATTTGGTTGAGTTCATTTTTTAAAAACCTTTATTTAACTAGACAAGCCAGTTAAGAACAAATTCTTATTTACAATGACGGCCTACCCCAGACAACACTGGGCCAATTGTGCGCTGCCCTATGAGATGCAGCCTGAATTTGAACCAGGGACTGCAGTGACGCATCTTGCACTGCGATGGAGTGCCTTAGACCGCTGCACCACTCGGAGAGAGTTGTCAAGTAATGTGAACTCAACATGAAATCAACAAAACATTTCACCATGACATTGGATTTACAGTGGCTTACGAAAGTATTCACACCCCTTGGCATTTTTCCTATTTTGTTGCCTTGGAACTAAAATACATTTTTGGGGGGTTGGTATCATTTGATTTATACAACATGCCTACCACTTTGAAGATGCAAAATATTTATTATTGTGAAACAAACAAGAAATTAGACAAAAAAACAAAGAACTTGAGCGTGCATAACTATTCACCCCGCCCAAAGTCAATACTTTGTATAGCCACCTTTTGTAGCAATTACAGCTGCAAGTTTCTTGAGGTATGTCTCTATAAGCTTGGCACATCTAGCTACTGGAATTTTTGCCCATTCTTCAAGGCAAAACTGCTCCAGCTCCTGGGTTCTGCTGGTGTACAGCAATCTTTAAGTCATACCACAGATTCTCAATGGGATTGAGGTCTGGGCTTTGACTAGGTCATTCCAAGACATTTAAATGTTTCCCCTTAAACCACTTGAGTGTTGCTTTAGCAGTATGCTTAGGGTCATTGTCCTGTTGGAAGGTGAACCTCCGTCCCAGTCTCAAATCTCTGGGAGACTGAAACAGGTTTCCCTCAAGAATTTCTCTGTATTTAGCGCCATCCATCATTCCTTCAATTCTGACCAGTTTCCCAGTCCCTGCTGATGAAAAACAACCCCACAGCATGATGCTGCCTCCACCATGCTTCACTGTGGGGATGGTGTTCTCTGGGTGATGAGAGGTGTTGGGTTTGCGCCAGACATAGCGTTTTCCTTGATGGGCAAAAAACTACATTTTAGTCTCATCTGACCAGAGTACCTTCTTCCATATGTTTGGGGAGTCTCCCACATGCCTTTTAGCAAACACCAAACGTGTTTGCTTATTTTTTCTTTAATGTTTACATACCCTACACTACTCATCTCATATGTATATACTGTACTCTATACCATCTACTGCATCTTGCCTATGCCGTTCGGCCATCCCTCATCCATATATATTTTTATGTACATATTCTTATTCATTCCTTTACACTTGTGTGTATAAGGTAGTTGTTGTGAAATTGTTAGATTACTTGTTAGATATTACTGCACGGTCGGAACTAGAAGCACAAGCATTTCGCTACACTTGCATTAACATCTGCTAACCATGTGTATGTGACCAATAAAATTTGATTTGATTTGAGATGAATACTTTTGCAAGGCACTGTAGGTTATTAAAAGTTGGTTGAAAAAGACACGAAAAGCTCTTACAGTGATGACTTTTTGCAAATCGAATTAGTTTCCCACGTTGATTCAACGTCATTACATAGGTTCTTGGCCTCAAAATGACTTGGGAAATGTTTGATTTTCAACCAGTTTTTGTCCAGTGGGTTTGATAAATGAGGCCCATGATGGTCTGTTGACAGTTAATTGGACTTTGTGTATTCTGGTGCTGATTGGAAAAGTGGTTGTGTCTATTTCATACATGGAGTGGTCCCTTCTGCCTTGAATGCAATGCATGCCATTGTAGGAGCTTCCCTGCTTTGCTGCTAGTTATGGACTGGGCCAAAGAGCAAATCGTTTATTTCTTTGAATAGTTAATTATTTAAAATCCTGTGAATTCAAAGTGAATCAGGAAAATCTGCATGGATGTTTTCAAAAAGGGATGGAGGAGAAGAGAAAGAGAGAGAGAAAGAGAGAGACAGACAGAGAGAGAGAGAGAGACAGAGTATTTTTAATGTTGCAGTTGAAAGCAAGTTTGCTGCTATTCTACACATTTTGCCATGGGGCGGAAAGTACATTTCGCAATTCTATAACTCATTTCATGCAATTCTACTCATTTTGCCATGGGGCTGATCATTTGTTTAACAGTTTTACACCTAATGTCATGCAATTCTACTCATTTTGCCATGGGGCTGATCATTTGTTTAACAGTTTTACACCTAATGTCATGCAATTCCACACAAATGTTTGCAGTTTTGACATATTTATTATAGTTTCTTTTGCGTTTTGGGAAGTTGGTCCCTACAAAAGGGGGGAGGCCGCCAGTTGCCCATCCCTGGGTTAGGCCTTCTCTGTATTCCCATTCCTCCTATACTATCTGTCTTTCACCCACAGCTAAGTGGATCCTTTAATGTGGGTTTTAGGCTCTTTAGGACGCTTAATTAGCCCCTTTACAGTGAACCATAAATGGACCCTTTTAAGATGATTGATCAGTTATGCCTCACAGTTATTGATTGACTAGATACACTAGAAGCACAACTAGCTCACTCAACAACAGAGGAGCTGTCCTCATAGTATAACATGGTGGGGTTTCTTCCGTATGCACATCCTTGATTTGGGAATCGCAAGCACGCATAATTCCAAAGGGGCGGTCCACGACATAGAATGTGATTATATATACGTACATCATGTAGTGTAGCCTATTGTACCTCTGTGGGTGGTTGGTTATATTATTGACTACAGATGCAGTTCCAAGACTGCACCTGCATGGGTTCTGATAGTAAACGTGGAAAAGGTGACGTTGTGGTCCATGGACTGTGTAATATGATTGTGAGACTGATGAGCTACACCTGTTGCCTGACGACTCACCTTTATTTGAATTCCTCTGCTCTATCAATCGCTACGTACGTTCAGTCTGAAACTGACATCCTAGGAGTTGTTTGTGTGACTTTAAAAAAATGAGGGGCGTTGGTACAGAAACAAATTCATCGGCGATTGGATAATCTCGAACAAATCTGACCAATCAGTGTATCAAAGCTGATAACGTCATCATGTAGGCAGGCTCTGGCCTGTGCAGGCCCATGTGCTTAATATGAGCAGCTGATAAATACATATAAGAACACTTGTTTCAGTCCACGCATCAACCACTGTTTGAGGAGCATGTTCTCCCTGCGCGACAGGTGATATTCCACCCAAACTCTGTATGCCAAGGGCTCTAGAACCTTGTTCCTGCAGCTACCAAGTGCTTAACTTGGAAAACCAAGTGAATTCTGTTTGGGAACATCGATAGTAACATGTTTTCACAACTAAACATATTTCACTGACAGCCCGTCTGAGCGCTCTAGAAAGGAATAGAGGAGAGAGAGGAGGAGATTGAAACGTGTGGTGGTGAGATCTGAGCGCTCTAGGAAGGAATAGAGGAGAGAGAGGAGGAGATTGAAACGCCTGGTGGTGAGATCTGAGCGCTCTAGGAAGGAATAGAGGAGAGAGAGGAGGAGGTTGAAACGCGTGGTGGTGAGATCTGAGCGCTCTAGGAAGGAATAGAGGAGAGAGAGGAGGAGATTGAAACGTGTGGTGATGAGATCTGAGCGCTCTAGGAAGAAATAGAGGAGAGAGAGGAGGAGATTGAAACGCCTGGTGGTGAGATCTGAGCGCTCTAGGAAGGAATAGAGGAGAGAGAGGAGGAGGTTGAAACGCGTGGTGGTGAGATCTGAGCGCTCTAGGAAGGAATAGAGGAGAGAGAGGAGGAGATTGAAACGTGTGGTGATGAGATCTGAGCGCTCTAGGAAGGAATAGAGGAGAGAGAGGAGGAGATTGAAACGCGTGGTGGTGAGATCTGAGCGCTCTAGAAAGGAATAGAGGAGAAAGAGGAGGAGATTGAAACGCCTGGTGGTGAGATCTGAGCGCTCTAGGAAGGAATAGAGGAGAAAGAGGAGGAGGTTGAAACGCCTGGTGGTGAGATCTGAGCGCTCTAGAAAGGAATAGAGGAGAGAGAGGAGGAGATTGAAACGTGTGGTGGTGAGATCTGAGCGCTCTAGAAAGGAATAGAGGAGAGAGAGGAGGAGATTGAAACGCCTGGTGGTGAGATCTGAGCGCTCTAGGAAGGAATAGAGGAGAGAGAGGAGGAGATTGAAACGCCTGGTGGTGAGATCTGAGCGCTCTAGGAAGGAATAGAGGAGAGAGAGGAGGAGATTGAAACGCGTGGTGGTGAGATCTGAGCGCTCTAGGAAGGAATAGAGGAGAGAGAGGAGGAGATTGAAACGCGTGGTGGTGAGATCTGAGCGCTCTAGGAAGGAATAGAGGAGAGAGAGGAGATTGAAACGCCTGGTGGTGAGATCTGAGCGCTCTAGGAAGGAATAGAGGAGAGAGAGGAGGAGATTGAAACGCCTGGTGGTGAGATCTGAGCGCTCTAGAAAGGAATAGAGGAGAGAGAGGAGGAGATTGAAACGCCTGGTGGTGAGATCTGAGCGCTCTAGGAAGGAATAGAGGAGAGAGAGGAGGAGATTGAAACGCCTGGTGGTGAGATCTGAGCGCTCTAGGAAGGAATAGAGGAGAGAGAGGAGGAGATTGAAACGCCTGGTGGTGAGATCTGAGCGCTCTAGAAAGGAATAGAGGAGAGAGAGGAGGAGATTGAAACGCCTGGTGGTGAGATCTGAGCGCTCTAGGAAGGAATAGAGGAGAGAGAGGAGGAGATTGAAACGCCTGGTGGTGAGATCTGAGCGCTCTAGGAAGGAATAGAGGAGAGAGAGGAGGAGATTGAAACGCCTGGTGGTGAGATCTGAGCGCTCTAGGAAGGAATAGAGGAGAGAGAGGAGGAGATTGAAACGCCTGGTGGTGAGATCTGAGCGCTCTAGGAAGGAATAGAGGAGAGAGAGGAGGAGATTGAAACGCCTGGTGGTGAGATCTGAGCGCTCTAGGAAGGAATAGAGGAGAGAGAGGAGGAGATTGAAACGCCTGGTGGTGAGATCTGAGCGCTCTAGAAAGGAATACAGGAGAGAGAGGAGGTTTCTGGGACCAATCAGAACAGTCAAAATGTGTTTCCATTCTAGACATCGTCAGGGAGGGAGGCAAATCCAGATTTATTTTGGAGAAGAAACATCAGTTGGTAGGAATGATGTGGCTGGGTAGCCAGGCAACAACACCTGTATACCAGTGATCAGTGATAGCGAGTTGGTTGTCTGTTACTGATTACTTCCTGTTAGTGTCTACCTATGCCTATAATACTAATCATTTCTATAGCATATGTCTGATTCAGTGTCAGTGTCCATGTAAATTGGAAATGGTTTATGACAGAACTGTAGTTTGTATTGTAATGTATGGCTGTTAGTGTGGAGTTTGGTTTCTGTGACATGACAGTGAGTTTATGGCAGGGATCAGCAACTAGATTCAGCCACGAGACATTTTTTTCTTTTTTTTCTTGAGCGGATGGTCAGGGGGCCGGAACATAATTACAAATAACTTGTAGAATGCAAATTGACCGCAAGAAGCCCAAACAGATATAACATTTTACTAAAAGAATAATTTCAAGATCACATGTCTCTCTATTATGCATGGAAATACTTGGGAACAGTTTTCCAAAATGTAGAAATCATTTGGAGATGATTTCCTGTTTTTCTTTTACAGTCTTTCATGTCCAACAGTGAAAATATATGTTTTTAAATTAAAATAATAATAATCTGAAAACTTGGGTGGCCAAATAAACCCCCCCGCGAGCCAAATTCGGCTGGCAGGCCGCCAGTTGGGGAACCCTGGTCTATGGTGTGTGAAACTAAGTCTGAGCATTCTGTGACGTTAGTGAGTCTATAAAAGTATGTGGTGTTTGATACTGTTTGGATAGTTTAATCAGTGAGGAGCTGAAGCAGTTCCAGTAATATCGGTGGCAGACAGCCTTGCTGTCGAGTGAAGGGGCTGACTGGGTAGATAGACAGCAGCTCAAACAGCCAGACGGACTCAAGCTATCTTCCCTCTGACAGACTATTTCTCAGTGTCTCAGAAAAAAATCCATGGTGTCTTGTATATTAATTTCTCCAAAGAGTTGAGTGAGACCTGCCTATAGCTTAAGTTTAAAAAATAAATATATTTATTAACTCTATTTAGACAGTTATGAAATGCTTTGCACAGAGACTTGTATCTAAATCTGTCTTTAGGACCTTTTTCTCAGACCACCAACTTGACGGTACACATCGCTTGTCTATTTGTTGAACTACACAACATGTGGTTGGTTAGCGAGGCTAAATGTCATGTTTGATGTGTAATGAAGGTGCTGGTGCACCAACTGTTGGAGAGCAGAAATATTAAACATGCAATTAATTAAGAGGCATTTAATGAATTCTACAGCACGGCTGGAGAACTCACCTCCTGACAGATCATTATGGAATCAGAGATTCAGAAGTGATGTACCGGAAAATGTACAGCCTAAAGCGTAATACAACTGAAAACAGAAACCCCCCAAAAAATCCTACATTTTGCAAACATTGCTCACAACTAAATCAAGAATTCAATTCAATTTCAAGGATGCTATATAATGATGAATACCACAAACTACACTATTGAGAAGGTTACTGTGTTCTTATTCTCACTGAAACTTGCAAATGAAGCACCAACCACTTGCCTGTCAAGTTGTGACAACTGTTCCGTGTGTGGGGTTGTGCTACAGACTGTTATCAACATTAATGTTTAAACATAATTCACTATGAGACAGACCAGTTCCACTTCAATGACTCTCTGTCTCATGTTGTCCTGTTGTGTGTCTGTTTCCCTTCACCAAGTCATTAGAATAAATGCATGTCCTTCAGTAAGGACCGTGAGTGCTCTCTGGAGCTTTCAATGTCTTCTTGGTACTTGTCATTTGACCACAGGATGAAAGAGAGCATACCATTTCCTTGTCAATGCCCTGACAGCCAACCAACCAACAGACACAGAACATGCACACACGTGCACACACATGCACGTCCAAACACGCACGCACACACACAAACCGAAAAGCAAACTGCCATGCGTCTATACATACATTACATGACCAAAATTATGTGGACATCTGCTCGTCGAACATCTCATTACAAAATCATGGGCATTAATATGGAGTTGGTCCCCCTTTGCTGCTGTAATAGCCTCCACTCTTCTGGGAAGGCTTTCCACTAGATGTTGGAACATTGCTGCAGGGACTTGCTTCCATTCAGCCACAAGAGCATTATAGAGGTTGGGCACTGATGTTGGGCGATTAGGCCTGGCTCTCAGTCAGAGTTATAATTCATCCCAAAGGTGTTCGATGGGGTTGAGGTCAGGAGTCTGTGCAGGCCAGTCAAGATCTTCCACAATGATCTCGACAAACCATTTCTGTATGGACCTTGCTTTGTGCATGGGGGCATTGTCATGTTTAAACAGGAAAGGGCTTTCCCCAAACTATTGCCACAAAGTTAGAAGCACAGAATCGTCTAGAATGTCATTGTATGCTGTAGAGTTAAGATTTCCCTTCACTAGAACTAACAGGCCTATCCCAAACCATGAAAAACAGGCCCAGAACATTATTCCTCCTCCACCAAACTTTACAGTAGGCACTATGCATTTGAGCAGGAAGCGTTCTCCTGGCATCCGCCTAACTCAGATTAGTCCGTCGGACTGCCAGATGGTGAAGCGTGATTCATCACTCTAGAGAACGCGTTTCCACTGCTCCAGAGTCCAATGGCGGAGAGCTTTACACCACTCCAGCCAACGCTTGGCATTGCGCATGGTGATCTTAGGCTTGTGCTCCTCGGCCATGGAAACCCATTTCATGAAGCCCGACGAACAGTTATTGTTCTGACGTTGCTTCCGGAGGCAGTTTGGAACTCAGTAGTGAGTTTTGCAAAGGAGAATAAATGATTTTTACACCCTACGCGCTTCAGCTGTTACGCTCGTTGGTGGAATGAGTGGACCAAGGTGCAGCGTGGTAGGCCGAAAAAAAAGAGAGAAAAAATAAACGTAACGTCTAGTAGGGCTAAACAGTGGAAAAAAGCTGCATAAGTATGATCCCCAATCAGAGACAACGATAGACAGCTGCCTCTGATTGGGAACCATACCCGGCCAACAAAGAAATAGAAAACATAGATTGCCCACCCTAGTCACACCCTGACCTAACCAAACAGAGAATTAAAAGGATCTCTAAAGTCAGGGCGTGACATCAGCACTCGGCAGTCCCGTTCTGTGAGCTTGTGTGGCCTACCACTTCACGGCTGAGCCGTTGTTGCTCTCAGACGTTTCCACTTCACAACAACAGCACTTATTGTTGACCGGGGCAGCTCTAGCAGGGCAGAAATTTGATCAACTGACTTGTTGGAAAGGACACATCCTATGACGTGTCCTTTGTCTATGGAGATTACATGGCTGTGTTCTCGATTTTCTACACCTGCCAGCAAACGGGTGTGGCTGAAATAGCAAAATCCACTAATTTGAAGGGGTGTCCACATACTTTTGAATATTTAGTGCACTTTGATGAGAAAGTACAATCTCAGAGACTTTCGCGTGTCACATATTCAGTTTCTCTCTTTCTGATTGCCCTTTGAAGACATCAGAGGATAGTGTTTCCATCAACTCCATCAAACACTGTAGAGGGAGACAGGGATAAGAGAGCCTGACTTGAGCTTTATTTCTATATTTAAATATATCAAGTCAGGCTCTCTTATCCCCGTCTCTCTCTATAGCACTTTACTGTTATGTGAAATGCCAATATTGCGTTGAGATGAGGAAAGGCTCCAGGCTCTGAGTACCTTAAGCCATTGGAACCATCCAGTGTATGAAGTGCTTACAAATGTAGGCCCTTTTTTTTATAGATGTGTTCTCCCCACAGGTCCTTTTCCCACTACTTTGTAATCCACCCAACTGATCATATGAAAATAGGGGGAACATTTCTGAAGAAGCAATTTCATAAACACTACTATGACACAAACCAATTTGGTTCTAAATTGCATGGTGAGAAATGTACTATTTTAATACTTATGGAATCATTAAAGCAGGAATTATGCTGTGGCTTTTGTTTTCCAAAGCAAATTAAATGATACAGGAGGTGAAAGGAAATGGGCCTTTAGAGATGTGATAATGAACCAGTGTGTGTGTGTGTGTGTGTGTGTGTGTGTGTGTGTGTGTGTGTGTGTGTGTGTGTGTGTGTGTGTGTGTGTGTGTGTGTGTGTGTGTGTGTGTGTGTGTGTGTGTGTGTGTGTGTGTGTGTGTGTGTGTGTGTGTGTGTGTGCGCGCGCGCGTGATGGGGAACAGTGTATTTTGCATCTGCTTAACAAAATAACCGTGTCTGCATAATGCCTTTTAGGTAAAAACAGATAATATGGTAGTTTCATGATGGTTCCATGACTTATTTACGATTTCAAAAGCACTATAGACATGACTAACAATGTGTTGCTCAATGAAAAATCAACATAGACTTTGATGGTATTTGTATAATTTGTGCCTTGATCGAGTGGCCATTACCAAATCCTGAACTGCTAATGGATAGTGTATGATATTACAATATCCATTCGGGAACATGAAACACTGCTGTCAACTTCAAAGGTGGTCGTTTCAGTACACTCCGGTGGACGGAGAATAATCAATGCTGCTGCCTGTCTCCAAGGTGGAGCTTGTCAGGGGAAGAGTGATGAGGTGAGTGATGGACAAATAAATAGTAAGGGGTGAGAGGGCATGATTAGAGGGAGACAATCAGAGCAAGGCAGAGAGAGTGGGAGAGACAGACAGACAGAGAAACAGACAGACAGAGGAGTATGCTGAGTGGAAGGATGGATCATAATAATGGATGAAATGGAGAGAACATTTGAAAACCATTTGTGTTTGATACAATTCCATTTACTCCATTCCAGACATTATTATGATCCGTCTTCCCCTCACTCAGCAGCCTCCACTACGACAGCCCAAATCCTTCCAAACTTCATTACCCAAACAAAGCTACACCTTCCTCGATGCTGTCCCAACCATGTGTTTTAAAAGGATGGTGGACTGACTAGAGGTGGTAGCAACTTAGACTAATGTCGCCCTGCCATCCACAGGGAAATTTAAAAATGGGAAAGGGGGATACCTTGTCAGTTGTACAACCGAATACCTTCAACTGAAATGTGTCTTCCACATTTAACCCAACCCCTCTGAATCAGAGAGGTGCGGTGGGCTGCCATAATCAACATCCACATCTTCAGGGCCCAGGGAACAGTGGGTGCCTTGCTCAGGGGTAGAACTACAGATGTATACCATGTCAGCTCAGGGATTCAAACCAGCAACCTTTTGGTTAATGGCCCAACGCTCCAACCACTAGGCTACCTGCTGCATGGACGTGATGTTGCGTCGACCTGATTGGGAAACTTTCCGGCTGATTAAATTGCCTTGGTCCCTCTGACCCCCAACCCCATCTCCCACTCCGCCAATTATAAAGTCTGCATGTTTTATTAGAGGTTCACTGTGACTACCATTGCCTGAGTTTTGGGGTTGCCCTCACTGGCCACCAGGGGACACTAGATCCCATTGACACCCTGTAGTGAGCTGTGGTTAGTTTAGAGTAGTCACAAAGATACTTTTTGTGTTGGCCAGAAATCATCACTGGTTATGATGATGTAGGGAATTGTCTTCTATTATCTGTCTCCCACTCAAATACAGTAGTCATCACCAAGCTCTTTATCTATTGAAATAAAACAAACCGGTGCGTTCAATATCAAATCAAAATCAATGTTTATTTGTCACGTACATAGAGCAGGTATAAATGATGTCTACTTGCAAGCTCCCTTTAACAATGCAGTACAGATATCAATATACTCAACAACAAAAACATAGAAATACTACTATATATTAGTAACTGAATACAAGGAATACAATGAACATAATAAGACACATGGATCGGGTAGAATAATATTCTATTCGTCAGCAGTAATGGAGTTGAACCCTGTCTGACAGTGTCCCCTAGGAGATATGTCTCAAAATTGAGGTTTAATTCACTGGGATCTATGGAAGATATTGTCCAGCTGGGACCTGCTGCTGTTACTTTGCTCTCTTTCACAGCCTTTCTCTTTCCCTCTGATATACACCCTTTGCATGTCATTTTCTCCTGCTGTTCCTGTCTCTGTCTCCTCTGTCTCCTCTGTCTCCTCTGTCTCTGTCTGTGTTTGTCTCGCATCTTTTCTCTCGCACAGCCATTTTCTCTCTGCCCTCTACCTCATATATTCATTTACACCATTTGTCTTCTTTCTGTAGTTTCTCTCGCTCTCTCTCTTGCTCTCTCTCTCCTATCATTGCTAGACGATGCTTATCCAGCTGTCCATCTCCTCCTTTCTCTCTTTCTCTCTCCCTTTCCTACGTTCATCAATATCTGTTTCGCTGAGTGTTCAGAGAACAAGCGTGGCATGAATGTTATTTTAGCCTTTGAATGCTTTACGTCAATCTTCCCCTTCAAAACCCTACGTAGTGCCTAAAGTTCTAATCCAAGCTCTCGTCCTCAAGAGGAGCCTACAGCGCTAATCTACAGTATATCGCTAATCCGAGCTCTCGTCCTCAAGAGGAGCCTATATCGCTAATCCGAGCTCTCGTCCTCAAGAGGAGCCTATATCGCTAATCCGAGCTCTCGTCCTCAAGAGGAGCCTATATCGCTAATCCGAGCTCTCGTCCTCAGGAGGAGCCTATATCGCTAATCTGAGCTCTCGTCCTCAAGAGGAGCCTATATCGCTAATCCGAGCTCTCGTCCTCAAGAGGAGCCTATATCGCTAATCTGAGCTCTCGTCCTCAAGAGGGGCCGGTAGCGCTAATCCGAGCTCTCGTCCTCAAGGTGAGTCTATATCGCTAATCCGAGCTCTCATCCTCAAAATGAGCCTAGATTGCTAATCCAAGCTCTCGTCCTCAAGAGGAGCCTACAGTATATCGCTAATTCAAACTCTCGTCCTCAAGAGGAGCCTATATCGCTAATCCAAGCTGTCGTCCTCAAGAGTGGCCTATAGCGCTAATCCGAGCTCTCGTCCTCAAGGTGTGCCTATATCGCTAATCCAAGCTCTCGTCCTCAAAATGAGCCTATATTGCTAATCCAAGCTTTCGTCCTCAGGGTGAGCCTATATTGCTAATCCAAGCTCTCGTCCTCAAGAGGGGCCTACAGTATATCGCTAATCCAAGCTCTCGTCCTCAAGAGGAGCCTATATCGCTAATCCAAGCTGTCGTCCTCAAGAGGGGCCTATAGCGCTAATCCAAGCTGTCGTCCTCAAGTGGAGCCTATATCGCTAATCCAAGCTCTCGTCCTCAAGAGCCGGTGAGATCAAAATAAATGAGTGACTCATATTAGCGACTTAATTACTTCACAACCTTTTCTGGTTAACCTATTTCTATGCTTGTCTCGCATCTTTTCTCTCGCACAGCCATTTTCTCTCTGCCCTCTACCTCATATATTAATTTACATCATTTGTCTTCTTCCTGTAGTTTCTCTCGCTCTCTCTTGCTCTCTCTCTCCTATCATTGCTAGACAATGCTTATCCAGCTGTCCATCTCCTCCTTTCTCTCTTTCTCTCTCCCTCTCCTACGTTCATCAATATCTGTTTCGCTGAGTGTTCAGAGAACAAGCGTGGCATGAATGTTATTTTAGCCTTTGAATGCTTTACGTCAATCTTCCACTTCAAAACCCTACGTAGTGCCTTCCTGTGTTCTCCTTCTCTGCTCTGGGTAGAAGAAGCCCCCAGGGACTGATCTAGGATCAGCTTGTTCTCCCCAAATCCTAACCACAACTATTAACTTCACCCTATACCAGGGGTCAACAGGTCGGCAACAGACTGCCCGCGAGCCAAAACCAGCCTGGGAGTGATTAAAATAAATAAATAAAAAATCTATTAAATATCAGCAAACAAAATCTGTTTTGATTTAGAAAATGTGTTCCCAAGTAGTCCCACAAATACAAAATGAGACCTGATTTTTTTTCAACGTAATCAAGGTATACGAATACAACCTCTTGTGGGGCTTAGCTGTGGTAAATTAGTATTTGACAAATTATTCTAATTATGTTCCAGCCCCCCAACTGAATCTAGTAGCCTACCACTGTACTATACCTTCAGCTCAGCCTTGTTTATCATGCCCGGCAGTCTAGTACCGCTGTGAGTAGAAATGGCGCCATGACTCAGGCATAATGGAACGGGACAAGGTGACCCTTAAAGAATCAATAAAAGATACGTGATGATTGGTTGATAGAGATCAGCAATATCACAAGCCACAGTGTTAATGCTCACTTCATATCTCTACAGTTCTGCCTCGCCCTGCCAGCTACACACATGCACACAGACACTCACACTGCACACACATACACACACACACTCACACATATACACACACACACAAATGCGCACACACACATATATACACACACATGCACACACACACACACACACACAAATACGAACATACACGCACGCATGCAGCCACACAAGCAGTCTTGCACTATTTTGATATCAGCCTTTGGTATTCTGTATGGATGCACGCGTGACTGTCAGTCGCTTTGTATAACACACTCAAACAAAAACAAGTTAGGTTATACAGATGTCATTTCCCCTTATGGCTATTCAGTCTTGTACAAACACTACAGGTCATTCTTAAAATGTCATGTCGGTGTGACGACTGGGAAATGCGAAGGCGACATGGAGTTGTAGCTTGCCGTGATCATGTGACCTCAATTACCTTTTTGTTCCATTAAGGTGCAGAGAGACTGTGATACCTCAATATTTAATCATAAGCTGTCAAAGGAAGACTCTCACGGCCGAATGTTTTCTTGTCTATGAAATAATCACAAACTGGTGGATGAACAGCTATACAAAACAACAATTCATGCATCAACCTTTTCTTTTCAATTTAAACTATTAAATAAAAAAGAGTGCGCAATATACGGGGCATTTAACATTCAGGCCTGTTCAGACTCTGCCATGAGGAAACAGAATCAACAGATCACTGTCAGGTTTTGGCCAAGACTGTTCGGGTTTTGGTCACTAGATGTCCCCATTGCACCTTTTTTGTACCTTTTGTTTTTCTTGCTCTAATTATTGTTTGCACCTGTAGGTCATTCCCTTGTTAGTATTTAAACCCTGTGTGTTCCTCAGTTCCTTGCTCAGTGTTTGTAAGTTAGCACCCAGCCTCAGCCCAAGCCTTGTTCTTTACAGATATTTCTTTTATTGGATTTTCCAGAGGTTCTCTGGTTTAGTTCTTGTGTATATTTTGAGTAGTCTTTTGAGGTTTGTTTTTTCCCTGCTGTTTTTTACCACTTTGTGGAGTTTCTTTTGTATTTTGGAGGATTTCCATTTTGTGCCTCTTGGCTTTATTTTTGGACATTGTGGATTTAGTTTCTTTGCCTGAAGATTTTGTTCTTTAATTAAACCACCATCTCTAGTACTGCTGTGTCTGCCTCATCTTCTGGGTTCTGACGATTATTAGTGACTGTTTCTCGCACCGGGTCCTGACAATCACTTTTGGTGATGTCCTTCGATGGCTCACTTTTGGAGTCAGGTCCAGGAGTGGTTGTTAAGTCATAATGTCTGTGTTCAGATGGACCTTACAACCAGTACTGTTAGGAGATCTGAACAACCACCATCAATCAATGGGGAAATATGATTATACTCTTAGATAAAGTTTATTTTTATTTTTACAAATGGTCCAAATGGAGACGTTCAAAGACCCTCGTAAGACATCACAGAAAAATATACATAAATAGTAAAATGGTAGTGTACTGGGAAATATTGGTTTAGTTTGTAGACATCTGAGGGTTAGAATTTAGATTAGTGTACTGTATATGTAATCGAACATAGCAGTAAGTATCAGCAGAAGACGTATTGTTGTCCAGCCATTAGCTTACTCCAATCAATGGAAGGGTGGTAGTGCCTTTTTCATTTTTTTTAAGAACTAGGTGGATTAGAAATAATGCAAACAATTACTTTGAAAGAACCCATGGTCTATCTGCAATGTTGATACTGATCTGCCCCATGTGATAGCTACATCTAATGAAACCTCAGAGTTCTTAGAGCCAGAACTCTTCTGCTGTTTTGGTTGGAGTTCCTTTAGGGACTAGGCCAGTGATTGCTCTTTGTGTTTTCTTACAGGCTTCCTGGACTCAAAGAAAAGTGGGGGTGTAGCAGGGAAGAGCTCAAACCAAAACCCAGTGATTTACATGGACTTGTTCAGCCTGGGTGTAACGATGCAGAATTCACCGCAACACTTCTTACCACAAACCACTCCTGAGTGTGCCATTGGACCAGCTTGGACGGACCAGACAGAACAGGGCAGAACAACTCCCAACCACTCCAGAATTCTCTCCAACAGGACATTGTAATCAATCGAAAGGAATGTTCTCCCATGGCCAAGTTTTGAGTGATACCCAGAAACCTTGCCTGATTTTAATTAAAGAAAATACTCCTAAGAACCGCTTACAAACAGATCGGTAATAAGATGTGAGTTTATTTGTGAATGAATATGGAATGTTAAGCGTTTGGCTGCCAAGAATTCATTGTTTCAGCCTCCTAAATTGCTTCAGTGCCCTTATCGGTTGGTTGAGAAGCTGGGTTCTATAATGAGAAATCCCTGGGAAACACGAGAACTGAGAGAGACTCAAGGACTCTGATTTAGTTCAGATTAACCTCATCTATGGACCCTGAGAAAAGAGAATAACATTTGACAGATATAACATTCTCTTCAGAGCCGCACCTACAGTATACAAAGTATGAGGATCTCTCCTGCTCCTGCTGCTCCTTCCTCAATCCTTTTTGACCCATTTATTTAAAGGAGTTTAACAGAGACCCATGGTACTTTACACTAAAGCAACACTTTGGCGATAACGAAGAGCCAGCTAAGCACATTGAGTAGTGTACTAAATTCTATAATGTGACATAGAGACTCATAGATTTAGCCGGTGGGAACTTGTGGGAACAGACACCGGTTGGAATGTGGTTTTAACCAATCAGCATTCAGGATTAGACCCATCCGTTGTATAAAAAATGATATACACAAAGTCAGATCTTAGCTCCCAGTAGGAGAAACCCAAAATTGAGGTAAACTGGACAAAATGGACAACATGGCCGCCAATGGGACTAGCAACTACCCAGCATACCCCACCGACTTCCCCTACAACTCCAGCCTAGACTATGAGGACTACGACCAGGAACCTGACACCAGCAAGATCATCATCCCCTCCATCTACGCCCTGGTCTGCTGCGTGGGTCTAACAGGCAACACCATGGTTATCTATGTTATCCTTAAGTACGCTAAGATGAAAACCGCCACCAATATTTATATATTGAATCTGGCAATTGCAGATGAACTGTTTATGTTGAGTGTGCCGTTTCTGGCGACATCGGCGGCTGTACGTCATTGGCCATTTGGCTCGCTCATGTGCCGTCTGGTGTTGAGCGTGGACGGCATCAACATGTTTACGTCCATCTTCTGTCTGACGGTGTTGAGCGTGGATCGATACGTGGCCGTGGTTCACCCTATCAAAGCTGCCCGCTACCGCCGACCGACTGTTGCCAAAGTAGTCAACGTCTGCGTGTGGGGCCTCTCGCTCCTCGTCATCCTCCCCATTATAATTTTCGCTGACACGGTCCCGGCGCAGGACGGCGGCGTGGACTGCAACTTTCTGTGGCCCGAGGCAGCGTGGTCGGAGGCATTCGTGGTCTACACCTTCCTGCTCGGCTTCCTGCTTCCTGTGGGCGCAATCTGCCTCTGCTACTGCCTGATGGTGGCACGCATGCGGGCGGTCGGGCTGAAAGCCGGTTGGCTGCAGCGGCGACGCTCTGAGAAAAAGATCACACGGATGGTGGTGTGTGTGGTGGCGGTTTTTGTCCTCTGCTGGATGCCTTTCTACATCGTCCAGCTGGTCAGCGTGTTCCACCACCCTCCCAACCCCATGGTCACCCAGCTCTTCGTCATCCTAAGTTATGCCAACAGCGGCGCCAACCCAATCCTCTATGGCTTTGTGTCGGATAACTTCCGCCGGTCGTTCCAGAGGATTGTGTGTTTCCGTTGGTTGGAGTCTGGGCTGGACTGTGAACAGGTGGACTACCGTGCTGTAGCCCTGAAGAGACAGGCCACCAATGGACAAAAAGACTTCCCTAAAGAATGCCTGGCATCTGATATGGTGTTCCGGAATGGGACATATACCTCACGCACTACTACATTGTGACTGGGACCAGGTGTTGTGGATGAAACCCCACACTGAGAGTGATGGGGAAGCAACGAATGACAAAGAATAAAACCACACATGAACAATGAGAGAGGCTAGTTTTGATAAGGACCAATTAAAAACATTTAATAAATGATGTTCTCTATATGCTGTGACCATTATACGAGCACTATTTAACTTCATACCACAGCGTTGTTGAATACTCGTTTCTGATTGGCTAGAAGGGCAATCTAGAATGGGCATTAAACAAGATATACGGGATACCTAATCAAGACGCACTATAAAGCACTGCACATGCTACAACGTTAGAGAAAGCTAAACTAGCAACCACACAAACCGATTATTGGATACATTGACAACGCAGGTCCAATGAGAACCTAGCTAGCTAGCTAGCATTCATTTGTTTTTGCAGAGACATCTGATGACCTAACGTGGTGAGTGATGGAATGAACATGAATTTCTATGCTGTCAAATCCACATGTTTCTAGTTTGACTTGTTTTCAGCCACTGATATTGAATTAGGTTGTCATATTGGCAGGTTTGCTAGCAACAAATTATTTAGCTAGCTTCTAGCCTTGTGTTTGATATGCAATGCGATCTCCTCAGTAAAAAATAAAAAAGTGCCCTGACGAGAAGGGAAACTTTTCTCTGCCAGGCAAAATCACATCATCAGCTCATTGTTATGGATGTATCCAAATGAATGTCAGTAGAAAACAGCTTAAACGCAAATGCGGCTACTTTTCTGTTAATTCTGGCTGCAGATGTTGACGTGACTGTGTTAGCCATGGTTGGCTAGTTAGAAAGCAAGGGATAAGAACGTTGTCAGACAGCATGGCAATAAAAAATAAATAAAAATAACAATGGGTCTTGTCCATAGATGTAGAACAAAAGTAATGAACAACAGCGATAGAACTACGACCAGATTTAGTGGAAAGATGAAAGTATGAATTCACTTACCAAAATGAAAATATCATGATTGTTATTTATATCGATAAATGTGTGCTTTAATATTGTTTGTTGGAAACTGTGGTATAAGCGGGATAAACTCCTCCGTTCTGTACATTACCCCTGCCTCGTCCCACTGCATCATCCATTATTTCCAAGGTAATGTACAGAACGTCGGCGTCTATCCCAACGCATAGCACAGGAGAATGTACGCACAAAATGGAGACTTTAGATGTCAGTGTGTTGGTTGACTTAAAGCAGGTGACAACTTCTCGTATTGAAGTGGTGCAGCTATGACAAGTTCATGATTGACTTTGCATTGGTCTTTTATCTGGAGTTTACAGTACATATGTTTGTTTGACCCGTGTCTGCCTGTCTGTAAATCTATTGTATCTGCTATATATTAAATCATTCATTTATTTGTTTATTTATTTGGGGGTTTATCATGTTGTTTCATTTTTTTATTTAACCTTTATTTACAAAGGCAAGTCAGTTTTAAGAACAAATTCTTATTTACAATGATGGCCTACACCAGCCAAACCCGGTGCTTGGCTTAAGTACATGGACAATAATTGAATAATTGACATACTCATTTGCCACAGAGGTCAAGTCTCTGAATCATTCTAGGGGTTATAAAGTATTCATGCCAAAAGTCTCTGAGTGTTACTGTGTTCTCTGTTTCTTTCATTTGCTCAAACAAGCTCAGACAAGCAGCCCAAATGGACAACTGTAAATAGCCAAGCTGAAATAAATGTTCCATTTGGAACTGTGGTCATCCTTTTACAACAAGAATTGTACACACACACACACACACATTATTTCAGCAACCGATCTGTACAATCAATCATTTTCTCAAGGTTCTGTATCATCGGTGAGGTCTATCCAATTGATTTGCCTTGCGTCGCTTATGGAATGATATCGCCGTGGAGATGTCACAATAAATGAATGAGATTGTGTCTGGTGATTAACCCCGCGAGGTATGAACCAACAGGTCGACCTGGCCAATCAGGAAACTTTATCCACATTACCACTATCTCCTCCATCCAACTGGTGACATCACTGTATCTAATCTATATAGTTAAGCCATGACAGCAGAGCCAAACCTTGTCCACACACACACACCCACACACGCTTTAAATCCCCCCTCCAGATGGCCCCGTTTAGCGTGTGATTAGTTTTGCTGCTGATTCAATGAGACCAGCTCTGTTTGGATGGATTCTAAATAAAGTGCCTCAGCGTTTTGGAACCGCAGTGACTCTTCACCTGTATGTTCTGTCATAATCAGGACCCTACATCAAGTTAATGACAATGTTACGCAGAGGTTAGGACTAGGGCCAGGAGTTTTTCCTGGTCAGTTCACATGACCTGGAAAAAACAACAAGCTCTCACAGGCTCCGAAGTTGCTCCGAACGTCAAATTTCAAAGTGTTTTTGACAACCTGGGTTGTCTCCTCATATCATTCTGTTTTTCCAAACGTCAAATCTTGAAGTTTCTCTTAATGTCAAATTTAGAAGGTTAGGGGTTAAGGCTTTGGATAGGGTTAAAACATTTAGTTAGGCACTCATTCCGAATGGTTAAGTTAAGGGATAAGGTTTGGGATATGGATAAAACCCCCAAAACTAAAAACAAGTGTCCACCAATGGGATTGAACACGCAACCTACTTGATGCCCCTTGTGGACGGTTTTGAAGGCATTTCCCGATGTCCTCAGGACAATGATAGATGACCAATTCATACGTTTCTCTTGAGCAATCTGCCTAGGAAAAACTCATGGACCCAGTGATGACTCGAAAATAAGGCCTGCCGTTATTTATGACCAGGTAACCTGACCAGGAAAAACTCCTGGCCGTGTAGCCATAATGCCTGCATAAACATGACTTAAAGCTATACATGTAATGGGCGTTAATGACTACATATGTTGTGTATCTGGTCTACGCCCCCCATGCGTCTATGGTGAAGCATGATTCCCTGTTTGATGTTGAGATTAAAGTCTTTGAGTGGGAGACCAGGCAGCTTCCATATGTTACACACTGCTCTACAATGAAAGTGAATAACAACGAGGCGAGTAACACATTGCTGCTTGCAGGAAAACACAAATCAAATGCACGTCATGTTCAGAGTGCTCTCACGGTGCTCTCATGTTGTAGACAATGGAAATAGAGAGACGCTGTAATAGAATGTGAAGTACGCTACAGAAGAACAGCACGATTCAATTAAATTGAAAAGGGTCGGTTTCAATAACAATTACCTTTAAAGCCAGCTTTATATTGGTCATTGACAGTTCTGTTACTGAATGCCCTTTAGTAAACATATTTTTCAATATTTCAGTAATTTTCAGTCTTTCAGACAACTCCAAGATGGGGTCACAACAAATATAGACTAGATGTAATTCAGCTTCTAAACCCAACAATCTCCCTAATCAATACAAAAATATCTCACACAAAAGTTCAGAAACATCCCTTAAGATGAAAACATCTTACATAATTCATTTGAAGTTGTTTTCAGCCTTTCCAACAACTCTCCAGGGGATCACAACTCAAGTATTGATCGGGTTTGGTTAGTTTGTTAACTTCCAGTTTCTCTCAATCAATTAATAAATATGTGAGGAAACATATTAGTCACATGACCCAGTTAAAGCATAACAAGCAGAACAAAGGAGAACACTGATTATAAACTGGGTAGTTCGAGCTCTGAATGCTGATTGGCTAACAGCCGTGGTATATCAGACCGTATACCACGGGTATGAGGTGAACACTGATTAGACCACATTGAATCCAAATAAGTACAGAATGCCCTCCAAGCATATATACATGTAGTGTACACTAAGATGCAGGGGCGCAACCTTCACTGGGGACAGGGGGGGGGGGACTTGGGCTGTTGCGGTGACCGTATTACCGTCACACCGGCAGTCACGAGTCTTGAAGGTAGTCAAATGCCACATGATCGTTTAGTCACTGTATTTAGGCTTCTCCAAGCTCTGATGCTGCTGCTGGTCATTAGTAGCTTACCAAACTTGCTAACTGCCTGGTACTCAGCACTCTATTGTCCCTCTAATCACTCTGATATAAATGCAAATGTCTTTGAAAATCGATTCAAACACTTCATGAGAGCCCATGAGCTCATGTTGCGCAACATTTCTATGCAATTGCGGGAGAAAACAGAGTGATGGCCGCTAATAAAAAGAGGAGTATTCCATCAGCTTCCTATTGTCTTGGCCTACTATATTTTATTCTCAACTTTTCTAATATTAAGCACATTGCTTCTCTTTACAACAGGTGTATAGCCTACCTGGCTGGCATGAAAATAAACCACGGGAAAAAGCATCCTCCATTCGCTATTTAAGTGCATAGATGACATGTATTTTTTCCCGCAGCCCCTGTTTCGATACAGGTGCATGATAATGGTCCATTCTAAATCAAAACTAATGTCACACATATATTATTTAGTAGACAAGATTAAATCAAGAATATTCTGATGGGTGACAATAGTAGCCTATCACTTGTGAATTATATATTATCACTTGTGAATGAGCATAAGAAACAATATATATTTTTTTGCAACTTGTTCGATTCATAGTTACACACCTCATGTAGCCTAGCCCATAGGCCTATATGTTTTAATAAGGTTTGTATCACAACTAAAGTGGCCAAATAACCTCTTCAAATTAAGCACATTGATCCGCTTTACATACATACTAACTGGCATACATAAGCAGCGCGTGACTTTCAATTTTGGGGAAGACATATTTTGCAATAAAAATGCACTTTAATAAAAATAAAAAAATCATAATTGCTTTTGCAGTCACTTTGATAATGGTGTTTGCCACTAATGGAACATTCGCGCTTATAGCTTACTACCATGTGCGCATTGCTGCGATTATAATGTGAAGAAATAGACTAATAGTTTATCAACATTTTAAGCTTAACTTTCTGATCTGTTGCATCAGCCACATTGCATAAAAACATTTTTTTTAATGCTAGTGGTTGTATTAATTTGGGATCTATCACATCCCACAACTGTCCCGGACTGTTTGGAATATTTATTTCTCGCACAGAATAGAATAGGTTGACTTTTGTACTATGTGGGATAGTAGATTGACATAGGCTACTGCTTTTGCTGTTTGTTAGGCCTACTCATCTTGTTGCCTGACGAAAAGCAAATGTGGACAGTTCTTCCAATATCTTCAATATGCACCTCGGGAATTGGATCAGGACTCACGCAGTTGCGTCCTCGATGTGTGTTAACTTGTAGCCTGTGAGATTGCGCAGCACACTCAAGGAGAAGGGCACAACGCTCCGGGCTGCAAAAGGCATGGATTTTTTTAGGGTGCGTTAAGGCCATTAAGGGGATGCCGCCATGAAATTCTAGGCATTATCAAGTGCTTGTCAAATTGTGAATGAGTGACTGATGTAGTGTGTATAGCCTGCGCAAAAAACCAAGCAGAGCTCATGCCTTTCAAGCGTCTTTTTTCAAATCATCATTAGAGTCACATCATGCAGCCTAAAAAAAATCTAAAATCAAAACATATAGCCCAACGTTTGTAGAGCAACTGAAGTTACATTAATAACTCTATAAATGAAGCATATAGGAGGGCCTGTTTCTTTGTTAACCGCTCAACACAGAATAGCCGCATGCGCGCACTCCCTCAAATCGTTTGGAGAAAATATTTATATTTTATTCAGCTTTGTTCAATTGTATTCTTCATACTATAATATTAAATAATGCCACTGAATTCTAAGCAAAGCTTGTCTGCTAACTTAACTAGTGTAGCCCACAGCCATCTGGCTTAGCCACATCAGGACCTAACATAAGAACAACTATGCTATTCTGTTCTTCTGAAAGACTACATTTTCTTCATATCATGCTTCCCGGTCTAAAATAGATAATGGATTTATTGTGAAGGTGTAGTCGGTAGGCTGTTTGGAGAGTTTATCCGACTGGATAAAAAAAGTCAAATAATATCAATAATGGGCCTCCCAAGTGACGCAGCATCGCAATGCTAGAGGCATCACTACAGACCCGGGTTCGATCCTTGGCTGTTTCACAGCCGGCCGTTATCTTGAGTCCCATAGGGTGGCGCATAATTGGCCCAGCGTCACCGGGTTAGGGGAAGGTTTGGCTGGGGGTGCTTTACTTGGCTCATCGCGCTCTAGCGACTCCTTGTGGCAGGCCGGGTGCCTGCAGTCTGGCCTCGGTGGCCAGTTGAACGGTGTTTCCTCCGACATATTAGTGCGGGCGGGTGTTAAGAATCGCGGTTTAGCAGGTCATGTTTCGGAGTACACATGACTCGACCTTCGCTTCCCGAGCCCGTTGGGGAGTTGCAGCGATGAGACAAGATCGAAATTGTGGAGAAAAAGTGGTAAAAATGAAATAAAAAATAAACAAAAAGAATGAATAATAATAATTATGCCCCTCCACACTTCTAAAACCAAAGTTGCGCCCTTGCTAAGAGGTACTGTATTAAGGGGCTGTTTGGGTCTTCCAGTGATTAAACAAGTGTTGGCTGCACATCAAACAGGTTCACTGCAGCATGACTAAAAGGCTGTCTGAGGCTGTAGATGACTTTAAATGGCTAGAAGGTCACTGAGCATATCCCATATAGCTAGCCCATATATAAGCATGCCTCGCTGTGACAATTTCTGTTAGACTCTGCGTAAATATTTTACACATGGCCTTTAGACATCTTAAATTCATTAAAGGCTTAAGAAATGCTCTTGTGTAATTATGGACACAAACGTCATAGGCTTGTATTAAGAGATGGGTCAAAAGTTGAGTCCCTGCCCAAAATAATTATGTTGGGAAGGGTCGGTGGTCAGGATGGCTATAGACTGTATAGGAATGTATGTAATCTTATACTATAAATGGGATAATGGTTGTACTATAAGTCAACATTATAACATATCCAGTACATAGTCAGAGAGAGAGAGAAGGGGGCAGAGAGAGAAGGGAGGCAGAGAAGAGAGAGAGAGAGAGAGAGTCAACATAATAACACATCCACTACAGGGTCAGAGAGAGAGAGAAGGGGGCAGAGAGAGAGAAGGGGGGTAGAGAGAGAGAGAAGGGGGCAGAGAGATAGAGAGAGGGAGAGTCAACATAATAACACATCCACTACAGGGGCAGAGAGAGAGAAGGGGGGCAGAGAGAGAGAGAAGGGGGCAGAGAGACAAAGAGAGAGAGAGTCAACATAATAACACATCCACTACAGGGTCAGAGAGAAAGAAGGGGGGCAGAGAGAGAGAGAAGGGGGTCAGAGAGACAAAGAGAGAGAGAGAGTCAACATAATAACACATCCACTACAGGGGCAGAGAGAGAAAGCATCTATGTAGAAAGTTCCCACTTTCACAGGGGGTAGGGTGGTAAAGTGAAAGAGACAAAGAGATTGAGGGAGGGGAAAAAATAGAGAGAGCACTAACCAAGTCCCTGCCTACACCACAAGGCTACCATTGAATAAAGCCTCCATTATGTACACACAGACAGAGAGGGGGACACTGGTTAGGGGGTGCAGAGTGAGTATGGGGGCCAGTGGACTAGCCCCCTAACCATTATCCCATTTAACCATCCCCTCTAGTTTGAAACAGTGGGATTCTTGGGTGGTTTATAGGCTGTCATTTTAGTGGTGATAATTAAGACTCTAGAGATACACACAGCCCAACCAACACAGTCAGCAGAACAGGCTATGGAAGGCAGTGAGAATCGTCCCCCTACTGACTTTATGTGCTGCAGGCTACCACATCAGGGTCAATGTACAGTAAGTGAAGAAATATGAATTTAAGAAGGTACAGTGAAGACAAAATAAATTTTCACTCTTGGTGGAATATATTTATATTCTTTTCTACTTTGGGAAATGCAATTAAATTCAAATTCATTTGTTCTGTACTTTTCCCCAATGGCGCCGAGTGAAACATTAGGCTATAGTGATCATCCATAGAAAAGTTGAGCAAGCAGGTCATTGTACACAGCCTATAGAATGCACATACTGTACAGAATAATAGATTCTATGACAGAGCCCACCTATCATAGAAATCGATTCTATTTCCATGACACCGATGTAGACGAAAGACACTGTTTTAATGCAGATGTTCCCTCTCTATTCATTCATGTATTCATTCATTCCCATTCTGTTCCATTGTGCTTTTTTATTAGAACGGTGAACCACAATACTTCAGAGGTCAGGTTAGAGGTTGAGAGATATTTAGCATGTTCACCTGTGTGCCATATCTTTCACATTCACATATCCACGTCCAAGGTACTCTGAGGAGAGGGACATAGGCTCTGTATAGGGAGAAGTTGTAGGGTTAAACAGTATAATACCACGTGTCGATTCACAATTGTATAATATTCCTCTCAGTCTGTAAGGGTTTGCAGAGACAGCGAGTGTATTGTGAAGGCAGGGATACACACCGCTGAGAGCTCATATTCAATGGTTGTTTGATCTCCACAGATTTCATTAATTCAGAGAAAAGGTTTAGACAGGGAGCCCAATTCTGACCCTTTCATTTCACTAATTGGTCTTTAGACCAATCAGATCAGCTCTGAAAAAGATCTCATGTGATTGGTCAAAAGACCAATTAGTAGAAAAAATATCATAATTGGGCTGCCTGTGTAAACAGCCAGAGAGAGAGACAACTGACTGTGTGTGTGTGTGTGTGTGTGTGTGTGTGTGTGTGTGTGTGTGTGTGTGTGTGTGTGTGTGTGTGTGTGTGTGTGTGTGTGTGTGTGTGTGTGTGTGTGTGTGTGTGTGTGTGTGTGTGTGTGTGTGTGTGTGTATATGTGTGTGTGCGTGCCTGCCTGCCGTGTGTGTGCGTGCCTGCCTGCCATGTGTGTGCGTGCATCTTCTACCCGAACTGAACTTCTTCACAATAGATAGCACACATGTTTTAAAAAATGCTTCACCCAACAATACCACCTTTAAACAGAGCTGAGCCTTCCGGATGTTTAAAAATATACCATTAACCAGCGTCCTCCAGACAGACAAACAGACAGGTTGAGCTGGAATGGAATGATGACTACAGCCTTTACAATCCAGTTCACATTATAGTAATGTTGTTTTGGTGGCTGGGAAGTTGTTTATTAAAAGTTCTGCTGCACAACGGCAACTAAGCCTTCCTGCTGAGAGAGAGAGAGAGAGAGAGAGAGATATAACTTTTTCCTTGCCCCAAATAATCTGAAACAAATTTAGAAAAGGACAGTGCTGGGTTATAGTGAACTATATATACCCAGCACTATCCTTTGGTTCTAGGTTATTTAAAAGGTTAAAGTTAGTCCCAAGCAGCTAAACTACATGACCAAAAGTATGTGGACACCTGCTCTTCGAACATCTCATTCCAAAATCATGGGCATTAATATGGAGTTGGTCCCCCTTTTGCTGCTATAACAGCCTCCACTCTTCTGGGAAGGCTTTCCACTAGATGTTGGAACATTGCTGCAGGGACTTGCTTCCATTCAGCTACAAGAGCGTTAGTGAGGTTGGGCACTGATGTTGGGCGATTAGGCCTGGCTCGCAGTCGGCGTTCCAATACATTCCAAAGGTGTTCGATGGGGTTGAGGTCAGGGCTCTGCGCAGGCCAGTCAAGTTCTTCCACACCGATCTCGACAAACCATTTCTGTATGGACCTCGCTTTGTGCACTGGGGCATTGTCATGCTGAAACAGGAAAGGGCTTCCCCCAAACTGTTGCCACAAAGTTGGAAGCACAGAATCGTCTAGAATGTAATTTTATGCTGTAGAGTTACGATTTCCTTTCACTGGAACTAACGGGCCTGAACCATAAAAAACAGCCCCAGAACATTATTCCTTCTCCACCAAACTTTACAGTTGTCTCTATGCATTCAGGCAGCGTTCTCCTGGCATCCGCCAAACCCAGATTAGTCCGTCAGACTGCCAGATGGTGAAGCGTGATTCCACTCCATAGAATGCGTTTCCACTGCTCGAGAGTCCATTGGCAGCGAGCGTTACACCACTCCAGGGGATGCTTGGTATTGCGCACTGTGATCTTAGGCTTGTGTGCGGCTGCTCGGCCATGGAAACCCATTTCATGAAGCTCCTGACGAACAGTTCTTGTGCTGACGTTGCTTTTGGAGGCAGTGTGGAACTCGCTAGTGAGTGTTGCAACAGAGGACAGATGATTTTTACACGCTACACACTTCAGCACGCAGCGGTCCCGTTCTGTGAGTTTGTGTGGCCTACCTCTTTGTGGCTGAGCCGTTGCTCCTAGATGCTTCCGCTTCACAATAACAGCACTTACAGTTGACCGGGGCAGCTCTAGCAGGGCAGAAATTTAACGAACTGACTTGTTGGAAAGGTGGCATCCTATGACGGTACCACGTCAAATGTCACTGAGCTCTTCAGTAAGGCCATTCTACTGCCAGTGTTTGTCCATGGAGAATGCATGGCTGTGTGATCGATTTTGTCAGCAACAGGCGTGGCTGAAATAGCCGAATCCACTAACATACTTTTGGATATATAGTGTATGCCTGTATATTCAGGTGTAATAGAACAGGGTTTCCCGAACTCGGTCCTTGAACCCCAAAGGGGTGCACATTTTGTTTGTTTTGACGTGGTACTACACAGCTCATTCAAAGGATCAACTAATCATCCAGCTTTAATCATTTGAATCAGCTGTGTAGTGTTAGGGCAAAAACCAAAACATGCCCCCCTTGGGGGTCCCAGGACCAAGTTTGGGAAACACTGTAATAGAGGATATCAAACCCCTAAGATAGCTGTGAGGAAGTGTGTTGGGAAGTATAGCTTGTAGGACCTCAGCATACGATATTATCACCATACATAGGTCCTATATGTATTGCCTTTCGATACTGTGATTTTATTGCGATTCGATGTTCCAAACATAATGCTCACCATGTGTCTGCTGCAGAGGGACAAGAGAGAGTCATGAGAAAACCAGTTTTGATCAGTCATGGAAATTAAAGTGCTGAAAACAAATTGGATCCCTATTTAAAAAGAAGATGGAGAACAAGCTATGAAGGAAGAATACTGGAGTTTTGGTGCAGGTACAGCCAACTAGGGCAAAAATTATATTGCAATATTGTCAAAACGATATGATGTATCGTCAAAAATAATATCCCGATATGTAACTATACATTTCCCCATCACTAACAGCTTGTTATCAGTATACAACTAAAGCAGAGGTTTTCGATTCCCCTGTAAAGTAAAAGAGTCAACAACATACATTTTTAATGTGCATGACTTGGACAAAACGTCTGGCTTGACCTGACCTTGGCCCCCTAAACATGTATGAGGATGATGTGATGATATCCAATATCCCAATTTATGGTGGCGATAAAAAACCGGACACAACGCTGATGATTTCCAAAGTGGATTTATTTGCCAGCTAGCCTCCACATCTGGTTCTACATAGGGGTCTTAAGAAGCAGCTATTGTGGACCAGTCTTCTATCCGGGGATTAGCAACACAAACTGAGGACCCTCACCTCAAAGACACAGCCGGTCCAAAGACATGCCTGACCTGATATCAAAGGGGAGGATGAGAGAGAGAGAGAGAGGGCTCTACGTTTTCTAATAGTCCAGGGAATTGTCCTACCCGTCCTTCCTGGCTCTCTGTTTCAACACAATAAACGGAGAGATATGGTTTCAGAAGCACATGTTTGACCTGAAGACCCAGAGAAAACACGCCATTGACTGAATCAGCAACACGGCCAGGAACTAAACAACAGTTGGCAAGGCGGAAATTTTACCGTGAGAAGGCATATGATGAAGATGTGGTTTTTCTTGCCGGAGTGAGGAATAATGCCGGCGACTGAACAGGTATTCACAAAACAAATAATAACAAAGTGGTCATTGCAACAAATACAAACTGAACTGAATCAAAACAAGTAGAAGTATATCACAGAGAAACCCAGGCTCAGTAATCCTGGAAAACCCTGCAGCACGCCGTCCTTATCCTGTCATGTCTCTCAAACAAGGAATAGGACTACCCACCATGCATCTGACCAATGGAAACCATACAATTCTTACAATGATCAATTACCATTCACAATGGTGTCACGTTCTGACCTTAGTTCCTTTTTTATGTCTTTATTTTAGTTTGGTCAGGGTGTGAGTTGGGGTGGGCATTCTATGTTGTTCTTCTATGTTTTGTTCTATACGTTATATTTCTATGTGTTTGGCCTAGTATGGTTCTCAATCAGAGGAAGGTGTCGATCGTTGTCTCTGATTGAGAATCATACTTAGGTAGCCTGTTTTCCCACTATAGGTTGTGGGTAGTTTCCGTTTTAGTGTTTTCACCATTCGGGACTGTTTCGGTTTTCATTTTGATTCTCTTGTTCTTTTTGTATTCATTCTCATTCAAAGTTATCATGGATACGTACCACGCTGCATTTTGGTCCTCCTCTCCTTCCACCAACGAAAGCCGTTACAAATGGATGAAATTCAATTCAGCCATATTCAGGTCATAATCACATCGTTAGCCACACATAAATACTGTTTCATAAACAGTGTCTGGTCATTCATATAGGCGTGTATTTAGATTAAGTGACGGAGGACATTATGACAATGGTCACAGGCGTAAAGCCCCAGCGTCAGAAAGTCAATGAGGCTGTCCGTATAGCTCCTCTAGGCATGGACTCGACACTATATGGACCTGACATGTAAACAATACAAAGCAATTTCCCTTAAAGAGAGTGGCTCTACATGTACTGAACCCCCACATAATGAACCATCACTCATCTGTCTGACACTGAACAGCGTTGTACTTGGTCATGTACGGAACACTGATGGACGGAACACTGATGGACGGAACACTGATGGACGGGACACTGATGGACGGGACACTGATGGACAGAACACTAATGGACGGAACACTGATGGACAGGACACTGATGGACGGAACACTGATGGACGGAACACTGATGGACGGAACACTGATGGACGGAACACTGATGGACGGAACACTGATGGACGGGACACTGATGGACGGGACACTGATGGACGGGACACTGATGGACGGGACACTGATGGAAGGGCCACTGATGGACGGAACACTGATGGACGGGACACTGATGGACGGAACACTGATGGACGGGACACTGATGGACGGGACACTAATGGACGGAACACTGATGGACGGGACACTGATGGACGGGACACTGATGGACGGAACACTGATGGACGGGACACTGATGGACGGGACACTGATGGACGGGACACTGTTGGACGGGACACTGATGGACGGGACACTGATGGACGGGACACTGTTGGACGGGACACTGATGGACGGAACACTGATGGACGGGACACTGATGGACGGGACACTGATGGACGGGCCACTGTTGGACGGGACACTGATGGACGGGACACTGATGGACGGGACACTGATGGACGGGACACTGTTGGAGGGGACACTGATGGACGGGACACTGTTGGACGGGACACTGTTGGACGGGACACTGTTGGACGGGACACTGATGGACGGAACACTGATGGACGGGACCCTGATGGACGGGACACTAATGGACGGAACACTGATGGACGGGACACTGATGGACGGGACACTGATGGACGGGACACTGTTGGACGGGAGAGAGTGGAGTTCTAAATGCTCTTTTCCAATCTACATACCACCGCTTCACTCGCAGGCTAAATCAGCCACTAGGATGAAAGAGCGGTCATCCCATCTTGGCCTGGTAGGAAAGACCTGACTGCCGTGGGATTGGAGCTCGCGTTGACTGTAAAGACATCAGCGTTCACCGGATTTTTCCTTATTGATTTATTCAGTAAAGTAAATTCAAGTCTAAAGGCTGGCACACATCGCACCGAATGTGGATCTCGTGTTCCATCTGCCAATCGTTCAGCGTGCTATGTTTTGGGGACCACCCGCTGTAGATGTCTGACTGCTGACATTTTCATGCGATTGTACATGTAAAATCAGTGTGCACTCGCTTTACAAATTACAGCTGGCACTCTGTTCAAAGGTGCTAAGTTCTCTCGGCCAGTAAACGCTATTGGTGTGTCTGAGCCCTAAACCCTTTCCAGTCATACAGCATAAAAAACACTTACAGTGGCTAGACCACTAATAGGGACATGACCAGGAAACTCCAGGCCCCACATAGTCTACAACAGGGACCCAGAGTTTTTCCTGGTCAGGAGGAAGAACTCAGGGACCTAAGCCTGACCTATTTCTCAGAGGAGAGGAAATCCCTAAGTCTCTAGTTTTAAACAAAGTCCAGAGCTAAACGAAGACAGATGGGCCGAGGCTGCAGCTGATAGCAGTCACGCTCCTGACCCCCGCGACCTGCAGAAAATAACCAGTTCAGCTGGAGTTTGCGAGGTACCAGATCTCTGCCTTCAAGGGGCGCCTATTGAGATAAATGGCACATGGATGGTGCTGCTAATGCTATAATATACAATCCTTCCTCAGTCCCATCACTGTTGCTTAACCCTTCACCTCGTTAAAGCAAGCTTAGATTTCTCTTCTTGTCAAAGCTACCCGTGAAAGTTACTTCAAGGTTCAAAGCTTGAACTCTTTTCGTAGTTTTTTGTTATCTTTTTTCTGTCCAATGACTTGTCAAGGGGTGGATGTTTTGTTGTTGAGTCAGTTTAGTTTAGTTTTAAATAGAGCTTCGGATGAGGGGGCTTAGAAAGCGAAAGTAGCGAATTTAAACACAGGGGTGGAGTTAAACATGTTGAATTGCCTAGACAGAAATCTCCAGAGAAACTTTGGCTTACTTTTCGGTAATTATGGCTTTAGGCTTCACTGACTCTCTGATTTCTGCATGAGAAGCAGACTAACTAATAGAATTTCTAGACGCTTCTCAATGTGATGACACAACAGCTCGTAACGGATGAGCGTTCACAAATGGTTCACAAATGAAGGAAAATAAATTAAGAGCAGTTAATTGGCATTCAGTGGGCTCTGTAGTTTGCAGTATCTCTTCTGAAAAGACAACGCTTGCTACGGGGGTTCCCCCACAGACATTAAGGTGGGGAAGTACGGGAGCCCAGGCACAAATTGTTCTCATTTAAATCAATTGAGCATCGATGGGTGAAAAGCAAAGCAAGAGAGGGAAAATGTTAAATACCTATTTCAGCATCAATGATTTCTCCATTACCACCGTGCAGCTCCCTGGACAGTTGTCTGGACAAGAGAGAGAGAGAGAGAGAGTGGTAGAGAGAGTGGTAGAAAGAGAGAGAGTGGTAGAGAGAGAGAGAGAGAGATGTCCTTCTAAGCACAACTACGACAACATAACCAACAACGGGTCACAACACCTGCAGCTTTGTCACACGCTGGGTATGTACATAGTCAATGGTAGGCTTCGAGAGGACTCCTACGGTAAGTACAACTATAGCTCATCTCTTGGCAGTAGTACTGAAGACTACTTTCTCACTGACCTCAACCCAGAGCCACTCAGAGCGTTCACAGTCAGCCCACTGACACCCCTATCAGATCACAGAAAAATCACAGTCTACTTGAACAGAGCAATACTCAATCATGAGGCATCAAAGCCAAAGGAACTGAATAATATTAAGAAATACTATAGCTGGAAGGAAAGTAGTGTGGAAACCTACCAAAAAGCAATTAGACAACAACAAATTCAATCCCTTTTAAGACAACTTCTTGGACAAAATGTTTCACTGTAATAGTGAAGGTGTAAACTTGGTAGTAGAAAATCTAAACAGTATATTTGACCTCTCAGCTTTCCTATAAAATCTAAACATTTCAAGCAGACAACCTAAGAAAATTAACAACCATGACAAATGGTTTGATGAAGAATGCAAAAACCTTAGAAAGAAATTGAAAACCCTATCCAACCAAAAACATTGAGACCCAGAAAACCTGAGCCTACGCCTTCACTATGGTGAATCACTAAAACAATACAGAAATACACTACGGAAAAAGAAGGAACAGCACGTCAGAAATCAGCTCAATGTAATTGAAGAATCCATAGAATGTAACCACTTCTGGGAAAATTGGAAAACACTAAACAAACAACAACACGAAGAGTTATCTATTTTTATTTAACCTTTATTTAACTAAGCAAGTCAGTTAAGAACAAATTCGTATTTACAATGACAGCCTACCAATAGGCAAAAGGCTTCCTGCTGTGACGGGGGCCGGTATATATATTTTTTTTAAATATAGGACAAAACACACATCACGACAAGAGAGACAACAGAAAACTACATAAAGAGAGACCTAAGACCTGTTGGTAGCAACACAACATGACAACAACATGGCAGCAACACAACATGGCAGTAGCACAACATGGTAGCAGCACAAAATATGGCACAAACATTATTGGGCAAAGACAATAGCACAAAGGGCAAGAAGGTAGAGACAACAATACATCACGCAAAGCAGCCACAACTGTCAATAAGAGTGTCCATGATTGAGTCTTTGAATGAAGAGATTGAGATAAAACTGTCCAGTTTGCGTGTTTGTTGCAGCTCGCTCCAGTCGCTAGCTGCAGCGAACTGAAAAGACGAGCAACCCTGTCACGACTCCCGCCGAAGTTGGCTCCCCCGCCTGTTCGGGCGGTGCTCCGCGGTCGTCGTCACCGGCCTACTAGCCGCCACCGATCCCTTTTCCCTTTTCTGTTAGTTTTGTTTTATTAGTTGCACCTGTTCCGATTTGTGTTTTCTTGATTTGCTTCCATATGTAAGCGTGTTGTACCCGCCCTTTGTTGTGCGGGATGATGTTTGTGTTCACGTTTGTGTCGTAAGGTGTTGTTGTGCTCAGGACCGTGTTTACCCTGTGTTTGGGTTGGTCTGTGTTTTGCGCCCTGTGTTTGGGCATTTACCATTTTCGGTGCTGGAATTAAAGTGCATTTTTCCCCTGGAACTCTCTGCTCTCTGCACCTGATTCCTACCAACACACCTAGTCAGCCGTGACAAACCCAGGGATGTGTGTGCTTTGGGGACCTTTAACAGAATGTGACTGGCAGAATGGGTGTTGTATGTGGAGGATGAGGGCTGCAGTAAATATCTCAGATAGGGGGGAGTGAGGTCTAAGAGGGTTTTATAAATAAGCATCAACCAGCGGGTCTTGCAACAGGTATACAGAGATGACCAGTTTACAGAGGAGTATAGACTGCAGTGATGTGTCCAATAAGGGAAGCATTGGGGGCAAATCTGATGGCCGAATGGTATAAAACATCTAGCCGCCCTTACCTGCCGATCTATAAATTACGTCTCCGTAATCTAGCATGGGTAGGATGGTCATCTGAATCAGGGTTAGGCAGCTGGGGTGAATGCTATCTAAAATGCTGGGGTGAATGTTTTATCTATCTAAAATGGACATGTATGGATAAACCACTTCTTCAATCTTTTTGTCCCTATAACAAAGAACAAACAGCAAAAACATATACATGATCAAATACAAATCTTAGAATCGACTATTAAAGACTACCAGAACCCACTGTATTCTCCAATTACATTGAATGAACTACAGGACAAAATACGAACCCTCCAACCCAAAAAGGCTTGTGGTGTTGATGGTATCCTAAATTGATGGTACCACAAATTCCAATTGGCTATTCTTAAACTCTTTAACATCACCCTTAGCTCTGGCATCTTCCCCAATATTTTGGACCAACGACTGATCACCCCAATCCACAAAAGTAGAGACAAATTTGACCCCAATAACTTCAGTGGGATATGCGTCAACAGCAACCTTCGGGAAAATCCTCTGCATTATCATTAACAGCAGACTCGTACATTTCCTCAGTGAAAACAATGTACTGAGCAAATGTCAAATTGACTTTTAACCAAATTACCGTGAGACAGACCACGTATTCACCCTGCACACCCTAATTAACAAACAAACCAACCAAAACAAAGGCAAAGTCTTCTCATGCTTTGTTGATTTCAAATAATTTGGTATGAGGGTCTGCTATACAAATTGATGCAAAGTGGTGTTGGGGGAAAAACATATGACATTATAAAATCCATTTACACAAACAACAAGCGTGCGGTGAAAATGAGCAAAAAACACATTTCTTTCCACAGGGCTGTGGGATGACAGGGATGCAACTTAAGCCCCACCCTCTTCAACATATTTATCTTGACAAATTGTCAAGGGCACTAGAAAAGTCTGCAGCACCTGGCCTTACCCTACTAGAATCTGAAGTCAAATGTCTACTATTTGCTGATGATCTGGTGCTTCTGTCACCAACCAAGGATGGCCTACAGCAGCACCTAGATCTTCTGCACAGATGTAAATCTCAGTAAGACAAAAATAACGGTATTCCAAAAAAGGTCCAGTTGCCAGGACCACAAATACAAATTCCATCTTGACACCGTTGCCCTAGGGCACACAAAAACTATACATACCTCGGCCTAAACATCAGTGCCACAGGTAACTTCCACAAAGTTGTGAGCGATCTGAGAGACAAGGCAAGAAGGGCCTTCTATGCCATCAAAAGGAACATAAAATTCGACATACTAATTAGGATCTGGCAAAAAATACTCTAATCAGTTATAGAACCCATTTCCCTCTATGGTTGTGAGGTCTGAGGTCCGCTCATCAACCAAGAATTCACAAAATGGGACAAACACCAAATTGAGAATCTACATGCAGATTCCTGACCACTGTGACTGACCCAAACTTAAGGAAAGCTTTGACTATGTACAAAATCAGTGAGCATAGCCTTGCTATTGAGAAAAACAGTCGTAGGCAGACCCGGCTCTCAAGAGAATACAGGCTATGTGTACACTGCCCACACAATGAGGTGGAAACTGAGCTGCACTTCCTCACCTCCTGCCAAATGTATGACAATATTAGATACAAATATTTCCCTCAGATTACAGACCCACAAAGAATTCGAAAACAAATCCGATTTTGTTAAACTCCCATATCTATTGGGTGAAATACCACAGTGTGCAATCACAGCAGCAAGATTTGCGACCTGTTGCCACAAGAGAAGGGCAACCAGTGAAGAACGAACAACATTGTAAATACAACCCATATTTATATTAATTTATTTCCCCTTTTGTACTTTAACTATTTGCACATCGTTACAATACTGTATAAATACATAATATAACATTTGAAATGTCTTTATTCTTTTGGAACTTTTGTGAGTGAAATATTTACTGTTCATTTTTTATTTTTTATCTAACTTTGTTTATTATCTATTTCATTTGCTTTGGAAATGTAAACGTGTTTCCCATGCCAATAAAGCCCTTTGAATTGAATTTGAATGGATATTGAACTGTCTTGAGAGAGAAAGGGAGACATGCAGAGATGTAGAGTGATGGGGCTTCAGTCTCTGCATGTTGCTGAGGAGCTCTGTCAGTTTTCTCCAGAGATACTTGTATCTCTCCCCTGTCCTCCCAATTCGAAGAACAAACCGTTATTAGGCTGATGTGTGTTTGGAGGGAGGAGGAGGAAAAACAGCCTGCCTGGCTGTATGGCCAAGAGTTTCTCCAGACATCTGGTTCTAATATCTCCTCCTGCACGTTCCCCTTCTCCCCCGGTCCATCCCCCCCAGTCAGCCTTGCCATTGTTGTTGCTGCTCCACTCCGGCCTCTCAGTATCCCAGACCACACCTGGCTGAGCTTCAGATCCGACTTCTGACCTCATCGCTTTTCTCTTGTCATTCGCCGCTGCTTTTTTCTCCACAAAGTCTTGTGAACGTTGTCACAAACGTAGAGTCTCTGTATGCACAGGCTCTTCGCCATTCTTTCATGGTAGACCGAAGCAGAATAGGATCACCTTCTTTATCATCATCATCGAGAAATAATTAGCATTCATACGAAGTGGCATCGAGGCTCTAAATGTGAAGTACTTTTGTTTTATTAAAGACTACAATATTGTAATTATGATGAAAATCAAATACGTGCTAAACCTAAATGTCTCTTGACTTTAAAATGACAAGGAATATGACTCACTGTTGGCTACGCATGAGGTGTTCGAGGAAAGAAAGCTGTCCCTCATATTCCACTCCAGCACTACGGTTCTGAGTCCTACTGTGTGTGAAGCCTCTTGTACAGATGTAGGATCTTCATTTGATCACCCTGTTGCATTTCCTGATTCTCCCTTATGAAAAATGTATAAACCCCTAAACTTCACCCCATTAATTATGATCCACATAATAATTCACATTTCCTGTTGCTGCAGGATTATTTTCCCGCTGTAGCAAACTGGCTCAAATTAAAATCCTACATCTGTAGTGTGTCGTACATGGAAGCAGAGATCCTTAGGGATGATCCTGAGGTGAACACACAAACAGGCATTATCAACTCTGATCTCCCTTTGCATGACATTTAGATAAGCTGAGGAGGATGTTGCCTTGTTTAAAGTGTTGGCTGAATCACAGTTAAACCCCTGCTCTCTTACCCATAGCTTCTTGAGTTGGATCAAAATATCAATGGTGTCTTCAGCAAGAGAGGTAGGGAGTTGGCATTAAAGCACCACCAGAAAGCTTTCATATTAGTGTGAAGCCAGAAGTAAAGTACATAGTGCCAATATACTGTAGATATGCATTTGGCATCTGTGCATTTCGAATAGAAGAAGCAATCCGAGCTTAGGAATGAGAAGAAACCGGAATGAGGCAGTGCAAATGGTTACTGGCAAAACAGTGGTTCTTTTTCAAAGTTTGCACATTTTCTCAGAACCTTTTCACTGAACTGTCGAGTTCAAAAATCTCTACTGTACTTCAAATGGCTCGTAAACACTGTTACTGTGTATTTTTTTCTCGCAATATTGTTTATTTCCCTCGCGGCCATGTTGATGTGTCATCGGGTCGTCGTTGTAGGAACTATCCAACTAGAACAGTCTCAGAACCGTCCCTCTCACCCCAGGTTCCACAGTCAGGGGGGAGGTCCGATTTCGAACCGAGACAAAACATTGGCTGACAGACCAAAGAAACTCAACCGCTCCAGCACTTGTGCAAATAGATACATCTACGATCGCCTATGATGTGTACCAGATCACAAAGAATGAACAGCGATAGTCATCAAGTTTCTCCTTTGTTTTATAAACACAGAGATATTGAGACAACTTGTTAATAGTGTTGTAAAGACGCTGTCTTGCGATTCGGGATGGTGTGTGGGGGTGGGGGGGGTTGAGGTTGTTATGGCAATCAAAAACAGACCACTTTTGGAAAGAGAGTTTTCCCATCCTTCGTGACCTTGAGAAGCAAACGCTAGGCAAACTCTAGGATCAAACTGCCACTCGATGGCAATCCGACACGGCTTTCGTGTGATCCCTTGCGAAACAAATATAACCAGACGATACAAGTTGGCAGCACATCTGATGTGTCTGGATGTGTGCTCTAGATGGAAACACAGATATGAGAATAGGACATTTCGGTGGTTGCAAAAGGAGTAGGGAGCTGATGTCACCAGACCTGGGAAACAGAACCGTCTTCCCACTACACAATTTCTCATGTCGTGTATGGATTCTCATTTCTCATGTCGTGTATGGATTCTCATTTCTCATGTCGTGTATGGATTCTCATTTCTCATGTCGTGTATGGATTCTAATTTCTCATGTCGTGTATGGATTCTCATTTCTCATGTCGTGTATGGATTCTCATTTCTCATGTCGTGTATGGATTCTCATTTCTCATGTCGTGTATGGATTCTCATTTCTCATGTCGTGTATGGATTCTCATTTCTCATGCCGTGTATGGATTCTCATTTCTCATGCCGTGTATGGATTCTCATTTCTCATGCCGTGTATGGATTCTCATTTCTCATGTCGTGTATGGATTCTCATTTCTCATGCCGTGTATGGATTCTCATTTCTCATGTCGTGTATGGATTCTCATTTCTCATGTCGTGTATGGATTCTCATTTCTCATGTCGTGTATGGATTCTCATTTCTCATGTCGTGTATGGATTCTCATTTCTCATGTCGTGTATGGATTCTCATTTCTCATGTCGTGTATGGATTCTCATTTCTCATGTCGTGTATGGATTCTCATTTCTCATGTCGTGTATGGATTCTCATTTCTCATGTCGTGTATGGATTCTCATTTCTCATGTCGTGTTGGTTATTACTGCATTGTCGGAACTAGAAGCACAAACATTTCGCTACACTCGCATTAACATCTGCTAACCATGTGTGTGAGACAAATCTAATTTGATTTGATTTGATTTGATTCAGAGTGAATGTAAAGCAAACATACAAGACCTTGTAGCATTACTGTATTACATATTCAAATATAACACTGTATGGTCTATTACTGAACTGAATTAAGCACTTTCACTGAGAGAAATTCACTGATCCCTGACACAGCAAATGGTCATTATGTCTGTCAAGAGTGCACTGGTGTGGAATGGCTGAAGGGTACTGTACGCTCAACACTAGAAAGTCAACACTGACTGACAAGCGTAGCCCTGAGCAAAAGCTACACTCTGTATGAATTTGCATGTTCACCAACTCTTACAGGAAGTACAAATTCTAAATACAAACAGTGAAAAGAGAAACGTTCACACGTTCATATTCATATGCTCCCGTTCTCGTTCCCACGCATACACACACACGCTTGCAGACGAGCAGGCAGACAGACAGGCAGACACACACACGCTCGTAGACATTCAGGCAGACAGACAGACAGACAGACAGACAGACAGACAGACAGACAGACAGACAGACAGACAGACAGACAGACAGACAGACAGACTCTCGCAGGCATGCAGGGACACACATACACACATACACACAAGCACACTGCACTGTACAGAGAACAATAAACAGATGTGGATAGAGACAGATCCCTTCTGTGAGAAGGGGATGCACATTCCCGTCACCAGTGTTCTGCAGCATTATGTTCCCATTACACACTGTTCTAATTAGCTAACCAGTGGTAGAGACACATTGAGAATCCCCATGGTAACCAGATCCCCCATTGTCCCTTATATATTCTGCTTACTACTACAGACTATACTAGACCCCCAGTCCAAAGCCCTATTTCCTGTCTTCTTACTCTCCCTCTTCCTCCCGTCCTCCCTCACATAGTTTAGATCAAATATTTCCGTATTCCATATTTCTCCGCATGTGCTGACAGGCCTCCATTACCAAAGAAACCCTGCTTAGCCCCCGAGGCCCCGGGCGAGCATTGATCTGCCAGAAAGACGCTCAAAGTGCTGGCGTGTCTGTATGGAGGACTGCACATGGACCAGTCCCAGCCCAGCTTCCTCAGGGTCTATCTGGCAATCGACCAGAAACACAATGTATGTTCAAAGCAAACAGCCAGAGGCCGACAAAATCCAGTCAGTAAAACAGCCAGACAGTCAACTACACAAGGAGTCAATCCCAGCACCTTCCATTTGATTCAACACAATTCCCTTGCGAAGGAGCACGATTTGTAATTACAAGCCGTTGATCAGTGGGGGGTGAGACAGAGCGACACTCCCATCGATAATCACTCACTTTTTCCTAATTACTTCACCCCATCGACCTAACACAACACAAGAGAACAGCAACAGAGGTGGATAACATGATGAAAACTGAGCACCACGGTGGCTCTGAAAAGTACTGAGGGAGTCACGGAGAGACAGATCCTCTGTCAGATGTCTTGAGGGGAGGAGGGGGAGGCACAGGGGAGAGGAAAATGAGGTTAGGGGGGTTAAGCCCATCTCTGTATCGATTTAGTGTCCTCTTGATGACTACATACTTTTATACTGATGTCACCAATCTGAGGTAAAAAAATGATGTCTATTTTCACTCAATTGTGTGAGGTGAAAATGTGAGCTTGTGTAAGGTAGTAACACAAGCTGTCCGCGGTGATATTAGCGCATTGTAAAATAATTGAATATGGCTAAATAATGTTGGAGGACAGTATAAAGTATGTCACTAACTATTGCGACAACTACATCTAGTTCTCACTCATTTAACCATTTAGAGAGTAAGAAAATGCTATCAAACACAATTTAACTGGGCACTGCTCTAGAGGTTCTGTAGTGACTGCAGCTGCCTGAACGTTCCCCGTCCCTACTAATACAAACGCCACGTATTACATCTGAATTGACTTGCAATGTTTGTTGATTTGACTTGAGAAAATGGAGAGCTGGCCATTCAAGCAGGAGTCTGGTATTATTTGCTGGTGATGGCTGCAAATCGATGGCTTTAATTTGGCTGCCGAGTGGCGCAGCGGTCTAAGGCACTGCATCTCAGTGCTAGAGGCGTCACTACAGACCCTGGTTTGATTCCAGGCTGTATCACAACCGGCCGTGGTTGGGAGTCCCATAGGGTGACGCACAATTGGCCCAGCGTCGTCTGGGTTAGGGGTTGGCCGGGGTAGGCCGTCACTGTTAAATAAACACATTTTTAACAATAGTCTGCGTATGAGCAGATGCAGACACACAGATGCAGACACACGCTCCTGATTTCTCTCTCATACCTAGTTGGCACCAATCCTTCTTTGTGCTCTGTTCAATGCATTTCTGACTTCAACTTTAAGACCTAGGAATGTGTAATGAGGAAAACTGATGCTACAGGTTCTCCCTCAGTCAGAAAATAGCTTCACATTTCAATAACTCAAGGCCAGTGCATTAACAGCATGAATGGGAGTTTTTATTCTTTTTGCGAAGGTTGGGGTTATGAAAAAAATGAACATTGGCAAGTTTTTTACTTTTTGAACATGGTTGAGGGCATGGGTGTCTGGATTTCACTTCATTTTGGAAGCGGACGATGCCCTTAAGACGTTTTGACATGAATAACGACCAGTTAGAGACAAGAAAATAATGGTACACTCAACTGATCACCGACACTGATCGACGATGAGACAGCCTATAGGGAGGAGGGCTAAGCACGTGATCAAGACAAAGAAGATGATTGTGGACTACAGGAAAGGAGGGCTAAGCACGCTGTAGTGGAGCAGGTTGAGAGCTTCAAGTTCCTTGGTGTCCACATCACCAATGAACTATCATGGTCCAAACACACCAAGACACTCATGAAGAAGGTACGACAATGCCTTGGCATGGGTCCTCAGATACTCAAAAAGTTGTACAGCTGCACCATCGAGAGCATCCTGACTGGTTGCATCACCGCCTGGTATGGCAACTGCTTGGCCTCTGCCCGCAAGGCACTACAGAGGGTAGTGCGTACGGCCCAGTACATCACTGGGGCCAAACGTCCTGCCATACAGGACCTCTATACCAGGCGGTGTCAGAGGAAGGCCCTGACAATTGCCAGACTCCAGCCACCTTAGTCATAGTAGTCATAGACTGTTCTCTCTGCTACCACACGGCAAGCGATACCGGAATGCCAAGTCTAGGTCCAAAACGCTTCTTAACAGCTTCTACCCCCAAGCCATGAGACTCCTGAACAGCTAATCAAATGGCTACCCGGACTATTTGCATTGCCCCCTCTCCCCACACATTTTTTGTCTGCTGCTACTCTCAGTTTATTATCTATGCATAGTCACTTTACCTCTACCTACATGTACATATTACCTCAATTACCTCGACTAACCTGTGCCCCTGCACATTGACTCTGTACCGGTACCCCCTGTATATAGCCTTGTTTATTTTATTGTTGCTCTTTAAGTATTTGTTATTTTTCTAAATATATATATATATATGTATTATTTTTTACTTCAGTCAAGTTTATTATAATTTTTTGGGGAGAGGGGGGTATTTTCCTGAAAACTGCATTGTTGGTTACTGCAGGGCTCGTAAGTAAGCATTTCACTGTAAGGTGAATACCTGTTGTATTCGGAGCATGTGACTAATAAAGTTGGATATGATTTGACTTACGTTCTACTCTACTTTGATGTATGTTACAGTTTCGTGAGAAATACCTTACTTAAACTACCTAACTCAGTTTCAACGCCAATTTTGTATTCTGATTGTATTCCATTGGTATTCAGCATTACAGACTATCGAATGGAAGTTGCTGTCCTGAACTTCAGAATGTACTCCAATGAATGAGGACCTCTTTCTGTGGTCTATGAAATATTAAACTTGCCGGACAGAGCTCCAGCGCACCACTATCGCCCTGATACGCACATGCTTTTGGAGATGGCCAACTTGCTCAGGTAACCAGGAATATACGTATGGCGAAGCCAACTGTTGCTGACATCACCGTTTCGCGGTATATAAATCTTGTGCGTCCATCCACTCAATGACCAGATGGCCCTCCTATTGCGTCATCAGCTGATTAGTGATAGATGCGCCAGAGCATGGCGGAAGGCAGGCAGAGTAGCTGACCAGATCTGTCCCTATGGGGCTTACATCATCAAGGAGGCTCCCCTTAACAACACCTAGCAACACAACCCCACTGTGTCTGAGTGGCCCTGAACACACAGAAGGGCCCATGAGCGATCCCCTTACAGGGCGGCATTTCACTGCGTTCTGTCTGTGGCACAGAAAGTCATAAAGATATTTACAAAAATAACATCTCTGTAGTCTGTGGCACATCTATCCCCTGTGAGTGATCACCGCCCGGCCTCACAGGCAAGGCCTTTGGCTGGCTGCAGTCTGTGGCACAGAGATGAATAAATATCTCTGTGATCTCTATGGTCAGTGGCATCAGATAACCTCCGGGTTTTAACAGCAGCATGCCATGAAGCAGGCCTCTAGTGAGAGGTGACCGGATGGATCAGAGATTGAACACGAAGAGACCCCCTTAGAGCTCCACACTGAGCCCCAGTCTGGTTGTGATCAACACATTCCGTTAATATGCAATAAGGAGCCGACCCTGCCAGCTATGATGACACACAAACACTGCAGCCTGGGTATTGGGGACTGGTGTTGCCTAATAAGATAAGATGAGTATTTTATCATTTATCTTTTGAACACTGCGTTGCTGGGAAAGGGCTCCCAAGTAAGCATTTCACGGTAAAGTGTACAAGTGTTGTATTTGACACGTGAAAAATAACATTTGATTTGATAAACAATTCCTAGGTATTGGGGACGGGTGTTGCCTAATACAGTGAGATTGTTGTGGGAGAGTTTGTATGAATCATTTCCCACCCCTGTGGGTTTTGATTGATGCATTCTAAACGGTGTGTTTGTTGCAGAGCTGTGATATTCCTACGTTCACACACCCTCCCGCCTCTCCTGTCAGCGTTGAAGGGCGTCTTAAGATGTTTATTTAAACACCCAATAGGGCCTCTTCAACTTAGTGCTGCTCCCATATACTCTCTGTGCACTAGGAATCAATTTCAAACTGAGATTTCTGCATGTCTCCTAAAACATACAGGATTACATTATGAAGTGATTGGACCATGAACCATTAAATCACAAGACATGAACATCGATAGAACCCTTACCATAACATTTTAATTAACAATTACTTAAAACCTAACGGGTAACAAACATTTTAAAAAGCATTTCACAGTCCTTAGATCAGAAGGCACATCTTAGATTGATTTCATTGTCTGTCATTTCTGATAGTCTGTCATTTACAAGTGCAAGCCATCCTTTGAATGGGGACTGCAGTTACTGTCAAAGTTGCTAGAGGGTGCATTGACTTCAAACTGTAAATGTTGGTATTGTCCCATCATGGCTATTAAGGAAGTCCATAGACAGCTAAGGCCGGGCCTGTAACAAGAAGGAGTGGGGCGTGCTGAACACTTACAGTATGTGACATGGGACTGGGGAGCGATTGAAAGATCACTAGTTCACTGAAAAGGCCAACGGTAAAGTCAATCGGGAGCCTGTGACCCCCATTACAGTCCTTGTAGTCTGTAATACATCTTACATCTACACTCAAACCTACATGAGGAGCATGGGTGAGTTGACTAGGAGAGTTAGTTAAATTGGAGTTGAATGGAAGGAACCCTCCCCTTAGACAGACAGACATTCCATGGAATTACTAAGAGTTCTGTGGTCTATATGAAACAAAAGGCACTTCATTGAATCAGGAGTCATGACACTAACACATTTTCTGGAAAAGTCATTGCTACGTACTATACATTTACAAAAACAATCAATCAAACACATATATACACGCGTACTGTATAAAACTAATTTGGTCTGTGGTGTGAATTGATTTGTTCCGGTACTTTAAAAAAGCAGAAGCATAAAAGTAATATCCGAGTGATTGCTTTTTCTCAACAGCGTCATGACAGTCAACAGCGTCATGACAGTCTTGCTTGTATAGTTTGGTTCAACTGCTGAAATGTCTGTTGTCCTGCAAAGGAGCGTGAATCACAACCGCCTTCATTCACCAACTTCTGAGGTAAATAAGAACCTGCTTCTTTGACAAAGTTGACAAAAATAGTAATTTGTGACACCACACTTTGGGGAATGAGCTCAAAACCTGAGCGTTTCTTTGAAAGATGCAGACACCCAGATTTCATGGACAACAAAAAATGCTAGAAGCTACAGTATAGTTCTTTGGCTTAGGTTTTCAGATGGCACTGCTGATACATTAACAGTGTATTCCCACAGCATCTGTAACTATAACCAGATGACGTATTCAACAACAATCCCAATAGATGGTTTCTATTATGACCCTATAGTGCAATCATATAGGGATCATATACCTTGTCCTGTGAGATCTGCGTAAGCAACAATATTGTCAAATCACCCCAAGAAAAGGATCAGTTTTTTTTGTTGTTGTATTGCTTCCTGTTTCTTCTCTTTTCTCTTTCAACCGATATTCCACAGAAACATCCAAGTGTTTCACAGAGTCGCATACAGTAAAACAACCACCCAAGTCCTCTCTTACCTTCTTCATATCCTCTCCTCTTATTTATAAAAACAGTTTATTTATCTACAAGTCTTTCCTCATTTCGTCTGTTTAAACATGTGACTGCATCCCCTTGCTGGGATTGAGCGCGCCCTGCTTGTCGTGCGCCCCAGAGATCCAATGGTAGCAGTCGGTGGCGGACTTGTTGCGTGGTGTGACAGCGCAGCGGGTGCAGTAGACGATGCCCAGTGCCACCATCACCACGATGAAGATACAAAGGGGCACCAGGAGGCCTACCAGCAGCCAGTTGGCACCATCCTGCTTCTGGCTACTCTCATCCTCCTGGGGAGGCTCCCTCTCATCCTCCCCCTCCACCTCCAATACGTCCTCCTGGGGCGGCTCCCTCTCATCCTCCCCCTCCACCTCCACCTCCAATACGTCCTCCTGGGGCGGCTCCCTCTCATCCTCCCCCTCCACCTCCACCTCCACTACGTCCTCCTGGGGCGGCCCCCTCTCATCCTCCCCCTCCACCTCCACCACGTCCTCCTGGGGCAGCCCCCTCTCATCCTCCCCCTCCACCTCCACCTCCACCACGTCCTCCTGGGGCGGCCCCCTCTCATCCTCCCCCTCCCCCTCCACCACGTCCTCCTGGGGCGGCCCCCTCTCATCCTCCCCCTCCACCTCCACCACATCCTCCTGGGGCAGCCCCCTCTCATCCTTCCCCTCCACCTCCACCACGTCCTCCTGGGGCGGCCCCCTCTCATCCTCTCCCTCCACCTCCAATACGTCCTCCTGGGGCGGCCCCCTTTCATCCTCCCCCTCCACCTCCACCACGTCCTCCGGGGGTGGCTCCCTCTCATCCTCCCTCTCCACCTCCACCACGTCCTTCTGGGGCGGCCCCCTCTCATCCTCCACCTCCACCACGTCCTCCTGGGGCGGCCCCCTCTCATCCTCCCTCTCCACCTCGACCACGCCCTGGTCGGGTGTGAGGGGGGTTTGAGGAGCCAGGGGAGAAGGCAGGGAGGGGATGTGCTGGCCTGGGTCCTGGTCCATCTCTGGGGGGGATGTCACCCACACATCGTCAATTACCCCCACTTCTTCATTCTCATCAGCTTCATCATAGTTGGATGCGGGGACATACTGGTCAGTGATTGGCTCCTGCCATGTGGTAAGTCCTTGGTCCTGGCTGGTGGGGGTGGAACTGATCCAGAACCAGTTCCAGGCCCCTCCCGAGATAGTGGAGGTGGGGAGGACTGAGGGACTGGTAGTGGTTTCCTCATCCTCCTCAAACCAATACCTGTCAGAGGTGGGAGTTGGGGTGGGGATTGTGTCGGATGTGGGGCTGGGAGAGAGACTGGGTGTGGGTTTCAACTCTGGCTGGACCTTGGCTGGGACATTCCAATTCATGATGTCCCAGCCAGGTGTATACTCCTCCTCTTCTTCCTCCTCCTCCTCTTCTTCCTCCTCCTCCTCGGTCTCTTCCGTGGGGGGGGGCAGGAATGGGTTGTGGTTTAGGACTGGCTCCTCCTGGGGTGCACTGGTGACCCAGATTATGTCACTTTCCAGCCTGGGAGGGTCTGTGAGCCAGTCCAGGGACTCTTCCTCCTCCAGGGGCCAGTCGGTGTAGGTCTGCTGGGGGTCCCACTTGGAACCGGGTTGGCGGGTGACCCAGGGGTACGAGGGCGTGACTGTGGTGGGTGAGTCCTCCCCTATCTTCCTGCAGGAGAATTGGTCAGAGAGTAGCTCGTAGCCCACCTCGCAGTAACACTCGAAGCCCCCCTCGTAGTTCACACACATCTGCTGACATGTCCCAGGGATCTGACACTCGTCGGTGTCCTGGCAGTGGGAGGGGTCCTCGGGCAGGGGGGAGAAGCCCAGGTGGCAGTGGCAGATGTGGGAGCCAGGCGTGTTCTCGCAGGCGTGCTCACAGGGGTCCTCCATGCACTCATCCACGTCCTCGCAGTCGCCCTCCTGGTCCGGCCGGTAGCCCTGGCGGCAGCGACACTCGAAGGTTCCCGGGGCGTTGACGCACAGCTGCTCGCAGGGACTCTGCAGGCACTCATCTACATCCAGGCAACCACGCTCATCCGGGGCCAGCATGTAGCCTTCGGGGCAGGCACAGCGGTAGCCGTCCGACAGCGGAAGGCATTCGAACTCGCAGGGGGCACTGTGGCACCGGTCGACAGCAACACATGTCTGCCCGTCGTCACCGAGCTGAAAGCCGTCCGAGCACTCACAGTAGTAGTGTTCCCTGGCCTCCTGGCAGAAATGCTCACAGCCTCCATTGTCCCGATCACACCAGCTCTTCTCTGTGGTGTCGGAGCAGAGGGGCGTCTCCCTGGACCACCCCACAGTGCCATCCTCCCTCAGCATACACAGCACTGACTGCTCCTCCTCTGTGCCCCCCGGGCAGGGCACCGTGGCTACAGATCCAAAGGGCACGTGGGTAAGGAGGCTACTGAGGAGACTGAAGGGGGTACTATAGAGGGCATTGCCGCCCCCCTCGCTCCAAATAGCCGGGCACATGCCCTTGTAGGTGTAGTGGCACAAGTAGCCATCCACGGGCACCGAACACGAGCCGTCCAGCCATTTAAAATTATCATGCTGCTCGTGGACGGCTGTGCCATAGGTCATAACCACACAGCGCGGGGCCGAACAGGTACTGGGTGAGTCGTCCCTCAGCCAGTTGGTGTACTGGGTATCCTGGTCACCCGTAATCCAGGAGAACCCACGGAGAGGGCGAGAGGCGGTACACTGGCGAGGCTGTCTCTGGAGACCAATCCACACCCGGACCTTGGTTCTGGGGCCCCGTAGCTCTACGCTGGAGAAGAGAGCAGCGATAGTGTCAGCCCCCTCTTGGAGTTTGACTGTGGCCAGGTTGCCTCCCTTCTCCTTGCAACTCCTCCAGGAGTCCAGGAAGGTCTTGCGCTGAAAGTAGACCACGAAGCAGCCGTCCTCGTTGCACAGAGCGTCCCTCTCCTGTAGCTCCTGGCCCCATACAGGGGGACTATAGTAGAGGAGACCCAGTAGTGAGACAACTACAGCAGCAGCACAGCACACTGGGGAGCCCATTGTTAGTTCACTCTCCACAACTCACTTTTCAAATCCTCGCCTTTTCTTCTTCTTCTTTTTTCTCTTTCTCCTCTTCAACTTTTTTTACTATTTGTGTCTTGTTTTTTTTCTTCCCATCCAAACTTTTCTCTCTTCATCTGCACTTTACCTCTCCAAACCTCTCTCTCTCTCTCCAACTACCTCAGTCTTCCCTGCTAACAGAGTTCTGTGCCGGTGTTGAGTGCTTGCAGATTGTCTCTAGATTTCAGAGAGGGAGTGGGAAGAGAAAGAGAGGGAGGGAGAGAGATGGTGCGAGAGAGGGGGAGGGAGGGAGAGCAAGAGGGGAATGAGCGAAGGAAAGAGGGAGGGAATTGAAAAAATAATTATATGTTTTTGGAAGAGGCGGGGGGTTCTCAATGTGTGTGTGTGTGTGTGTGTGTGTGTGTGTGTGTGTGTGTGTGTGTGTGTGTGTGTGTGTGTGTGTGTGTGTGTGTGTGTGTGTGTGTGTGTGTGTGTGTGTGTGTGTGTGTGTGTGTGTGTGTGTGTGTGTGAGAGAGAGCGAGTGAGATGCCTGTGAGTGTCTCGGGGAGGGCTGGGGGAGGTGCACTGCACTGTGTATATTTATCTTTCTAAGAGTGTGTCGTAAGGTTTTCATAAGTCAGTTTATGGAAATAGCTTGGGACCCAGCCATACCCCCCATGTCCCCTACCCCCCATATCCCCTACCCTCCAGCAACACACACACAGGCACACAGGCACACACACACACACAGGCACATACACACACAAACATACACACACAAAAACACACCATCCCACCAGGCCTTCAAGGCAGATATTCAGTTATGACGCTTCAAAATGTTTTTGTTTTCTTCAATAATTCCACAAGCAGGAGAATTATCAGACAAAAACCTGTCTGTGTTCCAATAGCCCACCAGTCTGTTCCCCTTGGTCTCCTTTCAGTCCATAGCTGAAGCTTTCTCTCTTTTCTTTGGTCCGTCTTTCTTATCTCTGTCTTTGCAGAGAGAACATGAACACTTTTTGCTTAACTAGCAAATGTAAGTAACGAAAGGGTTGAATGGATATCTTCAATGGGTGTCTGTTTAACTGAATGATACTTGCGTCTGTTCTTCTTTGTGTGTGTGTGTGTGTGCATACCCACATGTAAAACATTTTGTAAATACTGCATTCCCCACTCGCCTTTCTGTCCTTTACCAAAGCAACTCACGGAATCAAATTAAGATTCCTTTCGCTCATAAAATGTGACATCCAACACTGACGCTATAGCCTTAAGCAAGAAAAAAGATACCAGCCTATGTTGATTTGATTTGATTTGATATTCAACCATGATAGGCACAATCCTTCCACTCACCTTGCTAATAACGCTCCTTTTGATATGGAAGCAGAGAAAGTGGCCAAGGCCCTGCACAGGAAAGGGCCTCAGGGTTCTGTAATGAAAACAAAGCACGAGTTAATGGAGACTGTGTTTCCAACCAAACTGTGGGGGGGGGGGGGGGGGGTTGTGCAGGAGCAGTCTAGGGAGGACGCAGCAGTTTGGGAAGGAGGTATCAGTCTGGGGAGGACGTAGCAGTCTGGGAAGGAGGTATCAGTCTGGGGAGGACGTATCAGTCTGGGGAGGACGTATCAGTCTGGGGAGGAGGTATCAGTCTGGGGAGGAGGTATCAGTCTGGGGAGGAGGTAGCAGTCTGGGGAGGATGTATCAGTCTGGGGAAGACTTATCAGTCTGGGGAGGAGATAACAGTCTGGGAAGGACGTAAGCAGTCTGGGGAGGACGTAGCAGTCTGTGGAGGAGGTAGCAGTCTGGGGAGGAGGTAGCAGTCTGGGGAGGAGGTATCAGTCTGGGGAAGACTTATCAGTCTGGGGAGGAGGTAGCAGCTTGGGGAGGACGTATCAGTCTGGGGAGGAGATATCAGTCTGGGGAGGACGTATCAGTCTGGGGAGGACGTATCAGTCTGGGGAGGAGATATCAGTCTGGGGAGGACGTAGCAGTCTGGGGAGTACTTATCACTCTGGGGAGGAGGTATCAGTCTGGGGAGGAGGTAGCAGTCTGGGGAGGAGGTAGCAGTCTGGGGAGGAGGTATCAGTCTGGGGAGGACGTATCAGTCTGGGGAGGACGTAGCAGTCTGGGGAGGACTTATCAGTCTGGGGAGGATGTATAAGTCTGGGAGGAAGTAGCAGTCTGGGGAGGAGGTATCAGTCTGGGGAGGACGTAGCAGTCTGGGGAGGACGTAGCAGTCTGGGGAGGACGTAGCAGTCTGGGGAGGACGTATCAGTCTGGGGAGGAGGTATCAGTCTGGGGAGGAGGTATCAGTCTGGGGAGGAGGTATCAGTCTGGGGAGGACGTAGCAGTATGGGGAGGACGTATCAGTCTGGGGAGGAGGTATATGTCTGTGGAGGAGGTATCAGTCTGGGGAGGAGGCATTAGGTTGGGGAGGACGTATCAGTCTGGGTAGGAGGTATCAGTCTGGGGAGGAGGTATCAGTCTGGGGAGGACGTAGCAGTCTGAGGAGGACGTAGCAGTCTGGGGAGTACTTATCACTCTGGGGAGGTATCAGTCTGGGGAGGAGGTATCAGTCTGGGGAGGACGTAGCAGTCTGGGGAGTACTTATCACTCTGGGGAGGAGGTATCAATCTGGGGAGGACGTAGCAGTCTGGGGAGGAGGTATCAGTCTGGGGAGGATGTATCAGTCTGTGGAGGGGGTAACAGTCTGGGGAGGACGTAGCAGCTTGGGGAGGACGTATCAGTCTGGGGAGGAGGTATCAGTCTGGGGAGGAAGTATCAGTCTGGGGAGGACGTAGCAGTCTGGGGAGGAGGTATCAGTCTGGGAGGACGTAGCAGTCTGGGGAGGACGTAGCAGTCTGGGGAGGACGTATCAGTCTGGGGAAGAGTTATCAGTCTGGGGAGGACGTAGCAGTCTGGGGAGGACTTATCAGTTCTGGGAGGAGGTATCAGTCTGGGGAGGACATATCAGTCTGGGGAGGACGTATAAGTCTGGGGAGGAGGTATCAGTCTGGGGAGGACGTATCAGTCTGGGGAGGACGTATTAGTTCGGGGAGGAGGTAGCAGTCTGGGAGGAAGTAGCAGTCTGGGGAGGAGGTATCAGTCTGGGGAGGAGGTATCAGTCTGGGAGGACGTAGCAGTCTGGGGAGGACGTAGCAGTCTGGGGAGGACGTATCAGTCTGGGGAAGAGTTATCAGTCTGGGGAGGACGTAGCAGTCTGGGGAGGACTTATCAGTTCTGGGAGGAGGTATCAGTCTGGGGAGGACATATCAGTCTGGGGAGGACGTATAAGTCTGGGGAGGAGGTATCAGTCTGGGGAGGACGTATCAGTCTGGGGAGGACGTATTAGTTCGGGGAGGACGTATCAGTCTGGGAGGAAGTAGCAGTCTGGGGAGGAGGTATCAGTCTGGGGAGGAGGTATCAGTCTGGGGAGGAGGTATCAGTCTGGGGAGGACGTATCAGTCTGGGGAGGAGGTATCAGTCTGGGGAGGAGGTATCAGTCTGGGGATGACGTATTAGTTCGGGGAGGACGTATCAGTCTGGGGAGGACGTATCAGTCTGGGGAGGAGGTATCAGTCTGGGAGGAGGAGGTATCAGTCTGGGAGGACGTAGCAGTCTGGGGAGGACGTATTAGTTCGGGGAGGACGTATCAGTCTGGGGAGGAGGTATCAGTCTGGGAGGACGTATCAGTCTGGGGAGGAGGTATCAGTCTGGGAGGACGTAGCAGTCTAGGGAGGAGGTATCAGTCTGGGGAGACGTAGCAGTCTGGGGAGAACGTATTAGTTCGGGGAGGACGTATCAGTCTGGGGAGGAGGTATCAGTCTGGGGAGGAGGTATCAGTCTGGGGATGAAGTAGCAGTCTGGGGAGGAAGTAGAAGAGTCACTATGAGCTCATAAAAAAAAAAACTCTCTGCCAAATGGTACGCACCAGCTCGTCACCTTCTAGAAAAGGGTATATTGGGCTAAGAGTCAGGAAAGGCATATCTGATGCACCGGACGATAAAACACACACGTGCACACGGCCCTTTGGTTTCCTCCGACATATTGAAATTGCCGTGGGTTGAGGGTTAGGGGTAATTGTGGTGTAGGAGCTGGGTCTAGGGCTGTCAGGGTCTCAAAGCCATAAAGGTACACTTCTCTGATGGAACGGAAAGCAAAACACACATCTGGGTTCCTCTGAGCCATAGAAAAAGGACCAGGTTTTTAGGAGTGAGGTATAGGAGGTGGTAGAGGGTTGTCGAGCCCTCCTCCAACACGTGCCGACAGCTTGAGCTGCAGTGCAGTGAAACTCTAACCAAGCAGTGACCTGAGTCCATTTGTCCCCCGCGGTGAAGCACGTTGAACCGGGGGACCTCGGCAGAACTCAGTTTTATGGCAGTTTTATGGCTCCAAGTGTTTGGATGGTGTTTAATGATCACTACTCCCCCCCTCTAACACCCCCTCCCCCCTAACCCCCCCCCCCCCTCTACACCTCTCTCCTGCCCTCTAACAGTCCCTCCTGCCCTCTAACAGTCTCTCCTGCCCTCTAATAGTCCCTCCTGCCCTCTAATAGTCTCTCCTGCCCTCTAACAGTCTCTCCTGCCCTCTAATAGTCCCTCCTGCCCTCTAATAGTCTCTCCTGCCCTCTAATAGTCCCTCCTGCCCTCTAATAGTCTCTCCTGCCCTCTAACAGTCTCTCCTGCCCTCTAATAGTCCCTCCTGCCCTCTAATAGTCTCTCCTGCCCTCTAACAGTCTATCCTGCCCTCTAACAGTCCCTCCTGCCCTCTAATAGTCTCTCCTGCCCTCTAACAGTCTCTCCTGCCCTCTAATAGTCCCTCCTGCCCTCTAATAGTCTCTCCTGCCCTCTAATAGTCCCTCCTGCCCTCTAATAGTCCCTCCTGCCCTCTAACAGTCTCTCCTGCCCTCTAATAGTCCCTCCTGCCCTCTAATAGTCTCTCCTGCCCTCTAATAGTCCCTCCTGCCCTCTAATAGTCTCTCCTGCCCTCTAACAGTCTCTCCTGCCCTCTAATAGTCCCTCCTGCCCTCTAATAGTCTCTCCTGCCCTCTAACAGTCTCTCCTGCCCTCTAATAGTCCCTCCTGCCCTCTAATAGTCTCTCCTGCCCTCTAACAGTCTCTCCTGCCCTCTAATAGTCCCTCCTGCCCTCTAATAGTCTCTCCTGCCCTCTAACAGTCTCTCCTGCCCTCTAATAGTCCCTCCTGCCCTCTAATAGTCTCTCCTGCCCTCTAACAGTCTCTCCTGCCCTCTAATAGTCCCTCCTGCCCTCTAATAGTCTCTCCTGCCCTCTAACAGTCTCTCCTGCCCTCTAACAGTCCCTCCTGCCCTCTAACAGTCTCTCCTGCCCTCTAACAGTCTCTCCTGCCCTCTAATAGTCCCTCCTGCCCTCTAATAGTCTCTCCTGCCCTCTAATAGTCCCTCCTGCCCTCTAATAGTCCCTCCTGCCCTCTAACAGTCTCTCCTGCCCTCTAATAGTCCCTCCTGCCCTCTAATAGTCTCTCCTGCCCTCTAACAGTCTCTCCTGCCCTCTAATAGTCCCTCCTGCCCTCTAATAGTCTCTCCTGCCCTCTAATAGTCCCTCCTGCCCTCTAATAGTCTCTCCTGCCCTCTAACAGTCTCTCCTGCCCTCTAATAGTCCCTCCTGCCCTCTAATAGTCTCTCCTGCCCTCTAACAGTCTCTCCTGCCCTCTAATAGTCCCTCCTGCCCTCTAATAGTCTCTCCTGCCCTCTAACAGTCTCTCCTGCCCTCTAATAGTCCCTCCTGCCCTCTAATAGTCTCTCCTGCCCTCTAATAGTCCCTCCTGCCCTCTAATAGTCCATCCTGCCCTCTAATACTCTCTCCTGCCCTCTAATAGTCCCTCCTGCCCTATAATAGTCCATCCTGCCCTCTAACAGTCTCTCCTGCCCTCTAATAGTCCCTCCTGCCCTCTAATAGTCTCTCCTGCCCTCTAATAGTCCCTCCTGCCCTCTAATAGTCCCTCCTGCCCTCTAACAGTCCCTCCTGCCCTCTAATAGTCCCTCCTGCCCTCGCTAGTTCCTCTTTAAATACTCTCAATAGGGTGTCTGCAAACAGGCATCTAACAACTATCCTTTTAGTCCCTCAATAGGCTAGAATACAAACTCTAAAAACCCTTCCACAATGTCAAGGACTTTATCACAAGATCCACTAATTATAAGCATTGAGCCGAGTCTGACGCAAACCATATGAGAGATGAGTCAGTCACTGTGACATCCTCACGACACAATAACGTTTTACTTTTTTTTTTTATAGGTCATTCAGAATGGAGAATGGACAGAGATTCTTACTCTGCTGAATACAATAATTTCTTTAACCACTGAAATGTATTGTTATCTATAAAAGAAGCATAACCTTTAGTGGACTGGGAAGATAGAGTGTTGAATGGAGTCGAGGAACAAGGAGATCGTGTGAGAAAGTATAATAGCTACAGTGTATTTAGTGTTATTGAGATATTGTGTATGTGTGTGTTTGTGCATATATTAGGCATACACAAACTCAGCAAAAAAAGAAACCTCCTCTCACTGTCAAATGCGTTTATTTTCAGTAAACTTAACATGTGTAAATATTTGTATGAACATAACAAGATTCAACAACTGAGACATAAACTGAACAAGTTCCACAGACATGTGACTAACAGAAATGGAATAATGTGTCCCTGAACGAAGGGGGGGGTCAAAATCAAAAGTAACAGTGTGGCCACCAGCTGCATTAGGTACTGCAGTGAATCTTGAGATCCGGGCTCTTTGCTGGCCATGGCAGAACACTGACATTCCTGTCTTGCAGGAAATCACGCACAGAACGAGCAGTATGACTGGTAGCATTGTCATGCTGGAGGGTCATGTCAGGATGAGCCTGCAGGAAGGGTACCACATGAGGGAGGAGGATGTCTTCCCTGTAACGCACAGCATTGAGATTGCCTGCAATGACAACAAGCTTAGTCCGATGATGCTGTGACACACCGCCCCAGACCATGATGGACCCTCCACCTCCAAATCGATCCCGCTCCAGAGTACAGGCCTCTGTGTAACGCTCATTCCTTCGACAATAAACGCAAATCTGACCATCACCCCTGGTGAGACAAAACCGCGACACGTCAGTGAAGAGCACTTTTTGCCAGTCCTGTCTGGTCCAGCGACGGTGGGTTTATGCCCATAGGCGACGTTGTTGCCGGTGATGTCTGGTGAGGACCTGCCTTACAACAGGTCTACAAGCCCTCAGTCCAGCCCCTCTCAGCCTATTGCTGACAGTCTGAGCACTGATGAAGGGATTTTGCGTTCCTGGTGTAACTCGGGCAGTTGTTGTTGCCATCTGTCCCGCAGGTGTGATGTTTCGGATGTACCGATCCTGTGCAGGTGTTGTTACACGTGGTCTGCCACTGCGAGGACGATCAGCTGTCCATCCTGTCTCCCTGTAGCGCTGTCTTAGCTGTCTCACTGTACGTACATTGCAATTTATTTCCCTGGCCACATCTGCAGTCCTCATGCCTCCTTGCAGCATGCCTAAGGCAGGTTCACGCAGATGAGCAGGGACCCTGGGCATCTTTCTTTTGGTATTTTTCAGAGTCAGTAAAAAGGTCCTAAGTTTTCATAACTGTGACCTTAATCGCCTGTTAGTATCTCAACGACCGTTCCACAGGTGCATGTTCATTAATTGTTTATGGTCCATTCAACAAGCATGGGAAACAGTGTTTAAACCCTTTACAATGAAGATCTGTGAAGTTATTTGGATTTTTACGAATTATCTTTGAAAGAAATGGTCCTGAAAAAGGGACGTTCTTTTTTTGCTGAGTTTATGTGTGAATGTGCACATCAGTGTGTGTGTGTGTGTGTGTGTGTGTGTGTGTGTGTGTGTGTGTGTGTGTGTGTGTGTGTGTGTGTGTGTGTGTGTGTGTGTGTGTGTGTGTGTGTGTGTGTGTGTGTGTGTGTGTGTGTGTGTGTGTGTGTGTGTGTGTGTGTGTGTGTGTGTGTGTGTGTGTGTGTGTTATTTATTTCAGTGACATCCCCAGGTCCCAGGTAGAACAATCGGTGGTCCCAGGACTGGAGTGAGGAAGCTGGGCTGAAACCATTCCAGCTCCCAGCCTCCCCAGAAACGTCCACTATAACATGGCTAAGACCTATGAGGCCACTTTTTCCTGGCCCCCATCCACAGGCAATCTGTAAATCCTCTCTTTCTCTCCTCCCTCATGGACCCTTGTTCTCAGCCACAGTCACAGAGTGTGTGTTCTCTTCCTGACTTCTATGGAACCCTGCTACTTTGAACGGCTACTGCCATTAAAATAGTCCCCTTCAGAAGTTTCCCAATGTCCTAGTTACCAACTTTCATGGACATTGACAAAGTTCTGAAAGTTTCAAGAAGGCCTGTTGAGAGTGAGTGGAGAGTGAAGAAACAATGGAATTGTAGTTATACTGTAGAGTAACACTAGCTGCAGGAGAATAAGCACTAGAATAAGGAGGGAATGAGTGTATCAGAACATGAATCTACTCTCCACTGGAATTCTCTGTCTCTGACCTTATTATGGGGGCTGAGTCACTGGCTTGCTTGCGCTCTCCCATGCCGTCCCTAGGAGGGGTGCATCACGTCGTGCCAGGCTTTTCCCCGCTATACTCGATTTCACTGTTTCAAATGTGTTTATATCCCTGTTAGTGAGCATTTCTCCTTTGCCAAGATAATCCATCCACCTGACAGGTGTGGCATATCAAGAAGATTGTTAAACAGCATTATCATTACACAGGTGCACCTTCTGCTGGGGACAATAATGGCCACTCTTAAATGTGCAGTTTTGTCACACAACACAATGCCACAGATGTCTCAAGTTTTGAGGGAGCGTGCAATTGGCATGCTGACTGCAGGAATGTCCACCAGAGCTGTTGCCAGAGAAACCACCTCCAGCGTCGTTTTAGAGTATTTGGCAGTATGTCCAACCGGCCTCACAACCGCAGACCATGAGTATGGCGTTGTCACGCCCTGACCTTAGAGAGCCTTTTTATGTCTCTATTTGATTTGGTCAGGGTGTGATTCGGGGTGGGCATTCTATATTTTTGTTTTCTATGATTTTGTATTTCTATGTTTTGGCCGGGTATGGTTCTCAATCAGGGACAGCTGTCTATCGTTGTCTCTGATTGGGAACCATACTTTTTCCCCTCCTTTCGTTGTGGGAAGTTGTCTTTGTTTGTTGGCACTATAGCCTTAAGCTTCACGGTTGTTCTTCTATTGTTTATTGTTTTTGTCGGCAGCATCCTAAATAAAAAGGAATATGTACGCTCACAACGCTTCATTCGACGGCCGTGACAGGCGTCATGTGGCGAGCGGTTTACTGATGTCAGCATTGTGAACAGAGTGCCCCATGGTGGTGGTGGGGTTATGGTATGGGCAGGCATAAACTACAGACAATGAACAAAATTGCATTTTATCGATGGCAATTTGAATGCACAAAAATACCGGGACCAGATCTTGAGTGCCATTGTGAGGCCTGTATCTGTATTCCCAGTCATGTGAAATCCATAAATTAGGGCCTAATATCAATTGACTGATTTCCTCATATGAACTGTAACTCAGTAAAATCAACTAAATGAATGCATGTTGCGTTTATATTTTTGTTCAATGTGTGTCAAATAGGTCAATTGAAAACATTGTATGTTAAAAGTGGGGTTAAATGTGTGGGTGTCCTTAACCAAATGTGTTACAGAGTTTTCTCAAGTTGGAGCTACATTTGGGACAACTAAACACTTTAAGTTCAGGTAACACCAAACAAAAAAAAAGCTATGAAACCAGTTACTAAGTAATAATTAGTTGAATCAACAAGATAATTTTTTACAGTGTAGGTTCTGTTATTCTAGTGTTCCGTGCCTAGTCAGGATGAGTCCCGTCTGCCCCTGCTGAGGAAGAGACCATCAGAGTAGCATATGGAGTACGATGCAAGGCTTTGGACAGTGTGTGGAGGGTTTTTGGTATATATACAGTGGGGAGAACAAGTATTTGATACACTGCCGATTTTGCAGGTTTTCCTACTTACAAAGCATGTAGAGGTCTGTCATTTTTATCATAGGTACACTTCAACTGTGAGAGACGGAATCTAAAACAAAAATCCAGAAAATCACATTGTATGATTTTTAAGTAATTAATTTGCATTTTATTGCATGACATAAGTATTTGATCACCTACCAACCAGTAAGAATTCCGGCTCTCACAGACCTGTTAGTTTTTCTTTAAGAAGCCCTCCTGTTCTCCACTCATTACCTGTATTAACTGCACCTGTTTGAACTCGTTACCTGTATAAAAGACACCTGTCCACACACTCAATCAAACAGACTCCAACCTCTCCACAATGGCCAAGACCAGAGAGCTGTGTAAGGACATCAGGGATAAATTGTAGACCTGTACAAGGCTGGGATGGGCTACAGGACAATAGCCAAGCAGCTTGGTGAGAAGGCAACAACTGTTGGCACAATTATTAGAAAATGGAAGAAGTTCAAGATGACGGTCAATCACCCTCGGTCTGGGGCTCCATGCAAGATCTCACCTCGTGGGGCATCAATGATCATGAGGAATGTGAGGGATCAGCCCAGAACTACACGGCAGGACCTGGTCAATGACCTGAAGAGAGCTGGGACCACAGTCTCAAAGAAAACCATTAGTAACACACTACGCCGTCATGGATTAAAATCCTGCAGCGCACGCAAGGTCCCCCTGCTCAAGCCAGCGCATGTCCAGGCCCGTCTGAAGTTTGCCAATGACCATCTGGATGATCCAGAGGAGGAATGGGAGAAGGTCATGTGGTCTGATGAGACAAAAATAGAGCTTTTTGCTCTAAACTCCACTCGCCGTGTTTGGAGGAATAGAAGGATGAGTACAACCCCAAGAACACCATCCCAACCGTGAAGCATGGAGGTGGAAACATCATTCTTTGGGGATGCTTTTCTGCAAAGGGGACAGGACGACTGCACCGTATTGAAGGGAGGATGGATGGGGCCATGTATCGCGAGATCTTGACCAACAACCTCCTTCCCTCAGTAAGAGCATTGAAGATGGGTCGTGGCTGGGTCTTCCAGCATGACAACGACCCGAAACACACAGCCAGGGCAACTAAGGAGTGGCTCCGTAAGAAGCATCTCAAGGTCCTGGAGTGGCCTAGCCAGTCTCCAGACCTGAACCCAATAGAAAATCTTTGGAGGGAGCCGAAAGTCCGTATTGCCCAGCGACAGCCCCGAAACCTGAAGGATCTGGAGAAGGTCTGTATGGAGGAGTGGGCCAAAATCCCTGCTGCAGTGTGTGCAAACCTGGTCAAGAACTACAGGAAACGTATGATCTCTGTAATTGCAAACTAAGGTTTCTGTACCAAATATTCAGTTCTGCTTTTCTGATGTATCAAATACTTATGTCATGCAATAAAATGCAAATTAATTAATTAAAAATCATACAATGTGATTTTCTGGATTTTTGTTTTAGATTCCTTCTCTCACAGTTGAAGTGTACCTATGATAAAAATGACAGACCTCTACATGCTTTGTAAGTAGGAAAACCTGCAAAATTGTCAGTGTATCAAATACTTGTTCTCCCCACTGTATATATGTGTGTGTGTGTGTGTGTGTGTGTGTGTGTGTGTGTGTGTGTGCGTGCGTGCGTGCGTGCGTGCGTGCGTGCGTGCGTGCGTGCGTGCGTGCGTGCGTGCGTGCGTGCGTGCGTGCGTGCGTGCGTGCGTGCGTGCGTGCGTGCGTGCGTGCGTGCGTGTGTGTGTGCGTCTAGAGTTTTACCTGCTGCTTGGATGCCACTCATTCCTTGTTCAAAGCTCTGTTTACTGCACATATATCCACAATATAGTACCATTCTATGGGTGAATGTATCCCAGATGCTGATCTAGGACCACACATTATGATGCTAACACAGATTCTCTGAGACAAACCACACAGTGAAACACAATGCAACTGTAAACAGGAAGGGAACCGCTTTCAACAGTGGGTATCACGTAGCTCAGCAATTGAGACAAGCCAGCACTGAACAGTGAAGTCATGCAATCCACAGCAAGCACTCATAGCAACTCAAAGTCTACATGTGATGTATTTCGTTGTTATCGGAGTGATGTATCTGGTCTATTGTTGTACTTACATTTAACATTCGAGTCGTTTAGCAGACGCTCTTATCCAGAGCGACTTAAAGTTAGTGCATTCATCTTAAGGTAGCTAGGTGGGACAAACACTCAGTCATAGTAAGTACATTTTTCCTCAATAAAGTTGCTATCAGCAAAGGTCAGTGCAAGTTAGTTGGAAAAATGACAAGTGTGAGTGTTAGTTCACGAAAGTCAATGTACTTGTTGCATAATGGGAAATGTCAATAAAAATATTGGTCAAAAAAAAAGCTGACAGATGGTTTGGATGTACATACAGTACAGACGCTGGTAAACATTCATCTTAGTTAAAGAAGTGGTCATGTGTTGCATGCCCAGTCCTCTCTTCACAGGCAGGCAGACACCCACTGAATCAAACCTGGCTCTCGTTAGCTCTCTGTTATCTGAAGAGGGATGTGACCGCAATATCAGTTCAGGAGGGTCACATGCACTCCCCCTGGGCCGGGACATTTGGCACGCTGGCCTGTAATGGAAAACAACAATTTGGGCTGGGACCAACAATATCCCCCTCTCCCCTGCCCCCTTGTTTACTACCCTCTGGTAACCCCTTGGAACGCTCCACTTTGACCAGTGAGGAATGTTTATATTTTCCTCCTCAATGTTTTACAGTGCATTACAAGACGAGGCAGACCAGCTGCAGTGAGGCCAATTGTAGAGGTACCACAGGGTACTGTCTTTAGTCCTTTCAAGTTTTTGATGAGGGTATTAAGTTACCCAATTTCTCTAAGGAGTAGAGATTTTGTGCCAAATTTTAAAGGTCAATTGTTGAATGATTGAGGTCATGTATTTTCTATAACGTGAAATTGACAGTTTAAAGGGACATTTCTTTCTTCTTATCAGTTTGCTGCTCTGCGGCTGCCAATTTATGACAGTTAAAGGCAAGTTTACCCCCGGTCCCTTCACTATCAACAATCCCTAACGAGACATTATTACCATTATTTGTCTCGCTGAGGGCCTTGACAAATTGTGCTCTCATTCTACGATAAGATTGCTATTCCTAATAAAGTAAGAGGGTTCCAAGCCTTGCCGTCAAGTCTCCGTCTACCCTGGACTTACAGCCCTCCACTATAGGAGAGGAAGCAGTTTTTACTCCACTTTGGAGCTGTGCCAAGACCCATAAATCCCCCCTAACGGATCCATCCCTCCTTTTTCTCTTTCTGTCTCTCTGTTCAGTTTCAACAGAGCTGTTGTCCACTTCACATCTGAGATGAAGATCAAGGACTATCCTGGACGTTCTGTGTTGAAAATGTGAATTTCCCTCTAACTACTTCAGCACCTCCTCCGTGCCCCTTGCTCTGCTCTACTCTAAACACCCAGCACAGAGGAAGTGCCTGGGGAACGCAACAGAGAGCTCCTGCCAATGACCCTCATATAATGGTGTTCTGTAGAGCCTTCACCCAACCCCGTGACCTCCCAGTCCTCACCACACATACAGTGCCTTCAGAAAGTATTCACACCCCTTGACCTTCTCTACTTTTTGTTTGCTATAGCCTGAATTCAAAATTGATTAAATTGAGGTTTTGTGTCACTGGCCTACACACAATACCCCATAATGTCAAAGTGGAATTATGTTTTTAGAAAAGTTTACAAATGAATAAAAAATGAATAGCTGAAATGTCTTGAGTCAATAAGTATTTAACCTCTTTGTTTTGGCAAGCCAAAATACATTCAGCATTAAAAATGTGCTTAAAGCTGCAATATGTAACTTTAAAAAAAAATTGAATGATCAAAAGCTCCAATAATTCGCTAGTGGACATCCAATGTTATGCAACAGTAACAACAGTAACAACAGTAACAACAGTAACAACAGTGCGCCCCTCGCCTGCCCGCTGTATTCATTGGTATTTATTTTCCCGGTCGGGTTGGATTTTCCCGCCAGATTTTGTGGCGCGCACAATGAGTGACGTGATTTCTGTCAGTGAGGAGGCGGTTTGACTGGCTATCTGAGCCCATAGCCAACACTTGGCTAATGTCTAGCGGAGATAGCTAGCGGATGGCTAGCGGAGAAAACGCAACCAGCTCTCACAGTCTCTCACGTCAGGATCGGACGTTCATCAATGTTTCTCAAACGTCAAATTTCAAAGTTGGCCTGACTGCCTGTGAAGAGAGGACTGGGCATGCAACACATGACCACTTCTTTAACTAAGATGCATGTTTACCAGCGTCTGTACTGTGTGTACATCCAAACCATCTGTCACCTTTTTTATGACCAATACATTTGGTAAATAATTCTCCTAAACATGTTTTCACTTTGTTATTGTGGGATAAGCCATAAGACTCCTGAACATCTAGTCAAATGGCTACCCCCCCCCCCCCCCCACCACCCCCCCTCCACACCACTGCCTCTCTCTGTTGTCATCTATGCATAGTCACTTTAATTAACTCTACCTACATGTACATACTACCTCAACTAACCAGTGCACCCGCACATTGACTCTGTACCGGCACCCCCCTGTATATATTGTTATTTTTTACTGCTGCTCTTTAATTACTTGTTACTTTTATCCCTTATTCTTATCCGTATTTTTTTTAAACTGCACTGTCGGTTAGGGGCTCGTAAGTAAGCATTTCACTGTAAGGTCTACACCTGTTGTAGTCGGCGCATGTGACTAATAACATTTGATTTGATTTGTATTGCGTGGAGACGTGTGAACAACTTCAGGCTGTAATAAACCAATCACACCCTGATCTGTTTCACCTGTCTTTGTGTATGTCTCCACCCCCCTCCAGGTGTCGCTCATCTTTCCCATCACTGTATCCCCGGTGCATTTATACCTGTGGTCTCTGTTTGTCTGTTGCCAGTTCGTCTTGTCTCGTCAAGCCTACCAGCGGTTTTCCCGTACTCCTGTTTCTAGTTAGTTCTTGTTTTCTAGGGCTCCCGGTTTTGACCATTCTGCCTGCCCTGAGCCTGCCTGCTGTTCTGTACCTCTTGACACTGCCCTGGATTACTTACCCCTGCCTGCCCTGACCCTGAGTCTGCCTGCCGTTCTGTACCTTACAGACTCTGACCTGGATTACTGACCTCTGCCTGCCCTTGACCTGTCGTTTGCCTGCCCCCTGTTTCATAAATAAACATTTTGTTATTTTGAACTGTCTGCATCTGGTTCTTCTCAAACTGTTTGCATCTGGTTCTTCTCGAACTGTCTGCATCTGGTTCTTCTCGAACTGTCTGCATCTGGGTCTTCTCGAACTGTCTGCATCTGGGTCTTCTCGAACTGTCTGCATCTGGGTCTTCTCGAACTGTCTGCATCTGGGTCTTCTCGAACTGTCTGCATCTGGGTCTTCTCGAACTGTCTGCATCTGGGTCTTCTCGAACTGTCTGCATCTGGGTCTTCTCAAACTGTCTGCATCTGGGTCTTCTCGAACTGTCTGCATCTGGGTCTTCTCGAACTGTCTGCATCTGGGTCTTCTCGAACTGTTTGCATCTGGGTCTTCTCGAACTGTTTGCATCTGGTTCTTCTCGAACTGTCTGCATCTGGTTCTTAACCGGAGGTCTGATAGAATTAGGTACTTTCTGAAGGCACTGTATACATCCCTCTCCCTATACAAACATACACATAGACCCACTCTCTGACACGTAACAGCATTAGACACCGTCAAACAAATACTATGGTGACTCTTGCCATATACACAAACATACATCCTACACATACACATAGCCACCGGTTGATACATTTACACCATCACACACACATCCATCCAACCACACAATAGACAGGCATTAACGCAGACTCACACACACTTTTATACCAGCCACGCCTGCCTGGCTAATTTGGAGGCCATATTAGGAGTGGTTGAGAAGATGAGGGTCGGTTGTTAGAGCTTTTAGCAGCAAAAGTAATGACCTATTGGACAGGAAAGCCCAATTTACCATTTACTATATTTATACCAGGAAGGACACAGTGAAAAAACTGTTTAGAAGGCCATATTGACAGATACCTACGCTCTTAGAAAAAAGGGTTCTTCCTTTGGTTCCAGGTAGAACCCTTTGGGGATGAAAAAGATTGTAGTTAGAAGCTTTTTCTGGTGAAAGGGTTCCACGTAGAACCAATAAAGGGTTTCACTTGGAACCAAAAATAGTTATTTTCAGAGGGTTTTCCAATGGGGACAACTGACAAACCCTTTATGGTTCTAGGTAGCACCTTCTTTTCAAAGAGCGTAGTGCAAGTATTACTGTAAAGCTAGATCATTTAAGACGGATGAGATAAGGAGAATTCAATTCAATTCACTTTATTTTTCCCATGAGGGAACTTCTTGTCTGGTGTGGTTAAAAAAAGAAGGAAAAATAAACAAGGAACCATACTATCTACTAGCCTCCTCATAATCAATGTTTACCATATAACATTACCAGTAGTGTCTTGAGAGTTGAACATACATTTCCTCTCGTATTGATCGAACATTTCCTGTCAAAGAAAAAAAAAAGATGCTTGAACATTTCCCAGGTCACCGGACCAACCTCATGCTGTCCAAACAAACATATTTTCAGAGTATATGTCTGCTCCACAACATAAGCTACCGAGGCCAGGCCGCTGTAGCTCTGGAGTCTTCACTGTTTAGTAAAGTGGACAGGGAGGCGAGGGAGAGGCTGAATACATTTGAATAACATCTCAGGGTGGTGGGTTTATAGAGCTCAGGAAGCAGTCGCACTAAAGAAAAGTGGAATTTATCATTTCCCCTGAAGAATTTACTCTTCTTTGCAGCGGTTCATTTTGACCTCAGTTCTCAGCGCGACATACAGAGGGGGGAAAGACAGATGAAGATTAGAGAGAAGTAGTAATTGAACAAGAAGTGCAACCGAGGGAGAAGAACAGAGCTAGCCTACAATATGTCTGAAGAAATATCTAAAATGTCTCCCAAACTTAAAACGAACAGCACGGTACTTTGAAGATAACTTTTTAATCCTACAGAATGTGAACAGAACATTACATTGTAACTCGAGCAATTCGAGGTCGTTTTAAAGGCGTCTGTACTCGTTTTGGATTTGAGTTTGACAAAAAAAAGTGCTTTATTTCTTCTTTGTGTTATGAACCTGGCATGTACAGTATGTCCAAGTGGATTTTTTTTAACGGAAGAACCTTGAATTATAAATACACTTCTATAATACTCTCCCACCCACTTTTCTTCTCTATAATACACGCGTTGTTTGTTTCTTGACGGAGAACAAAAGGCTCAGCCCACACTCTACTGCCAAGGGTACGAACTCAACAATAGTAGCCCAAAGGAGCCCAAGACTCAAATAAAATCTCTAGAAACTAAGAACTAAACTATTGGGCAGTGTCAATATCCTTCAACTCAGCTTGGAGTTCATTTACAGGTCAAGGTGTCCGCCAAAAGTACATGTTATGCCAGCTGGGTCGAGAGCCAAGTTGTAATTTAATTGATGTATGAATTCATTTCATTTGAGTCAGTCAACAGGGATATATGGTGATGGGGTGAAGTGCTCTCTGCAAGGCTTGTAATTGTATAGTACAAACCCCCATCAGTTAGACAGTGAAAGGCACTTATTGTCCTTCTGACATTGCTCCCCTGTGAATCCATTTGCGGATCACACAAAAAGTGAATGTCATTTACGAGAACAATATCCCTTCTCCACCTTGTCACTTGGCTGACAGAACCTTCATAATCAGTTCCTTTGGCTTGTATGATTGCTTTTACTGGCTGAGACCAGAGCACCCTGGCCCGCGGGTACAATTACAAAATCTACACATTACCACAGGAGAAATATTCAAAACAGTGCGTCTGAGATCTGGATCATTAAGTTTGGCCTACACCTCTGTGAGTTTTTATTATGAATGTGCATTCGTGGGCTGACGTGAGAAAACGTTGAACTGTGCATGGTACAATGAAAGCCCTTGGTGTACCTCTGTATGTGCTAGTGGCATCTCTCCAGCGGGAAAGGAAGAACTACTAAGAAATGAACACACGCAGAATCTGACTCACACACGCACCGAAACTGACAAGCAAACTAGCTAGCACAAGCGCTAACATATACACATCCAGATCCTCCCAGCTATAAGCTTTCAGGCAGGAGGAGGTATGGTGTATCACTTAGGGCTATCTCTCTCCCCCCTCTCTCTCTCTCTCTCTCTCTCTCTCTCTCTCTCTCTCTCTCTCTCTCTCTTTCTCTCTCTCTCTCTCTCTCTCTCTCTCTCTCTCTCTCTCTCTCTCTCTCTCTCTCTCTCTCTCTCTCTCTCTCTCTCTCTCTCTCTCTCTCCTTCTTCTTCTCTCTCTGTCTCTCTCTTCCCCCCCCTCTCTCTCCCTCTCTCTCCGCCCTCTCTCTGTCTCCCCCCTCTCTCTCTCTCTCTCTCGCCGCCCTCTCTCTGCCCCCCCCTCTCTGTCTCTCTCTCTGTCACTCTCTCTCCCCCCCTCTCTCCCCCCTGCCTCCATCCCTCTCTCACTGTCTCTCTCTCCCCCTCCCTCTCTCTCTCCCCTCCATCTCTTTCTCTCTCTCCCCCACCCACCCTCTCTCTCTCTGTCTCTCTTTCCCTCCCTCTCTCTCTCTGTCTCTTTCTCTCTCCCCTTCTCTCCCCCCACCCTCTCTCTCTCTCCCCCCCTCCCTCTCTCTCTTTCTCCCCCTATCGTTCTCTCTCTCTCTCTCCATCCCCTCCTCAACAGCAGTGTGTCTGGCTTTGCAATCAGCTGTCTGCTTGTTGCTGGTCTGGTCTGTCGGAACCCCCTCGTTTCTCCTTCTCTGAAGTAACCAGGACATCAGGAGAGGAGAAGAGGGGGAGGGCCATGACCTTTAACACTATTCCCCCTTTCTTTTCATCTTCTACTATCTGTTATACTGATGGCGATAGCTCTCTCCCTACAGATCCACCTCTCCCCAACACCCCCAGAGAACTTCTCCACATATCCACACAGGACATGAATTGCTTAGAGAAAGTCCCTGTTCCCTATACCACAGGTTTAGGTTTACTCTTTCTCAAAGGCAAAGGTAGGAGCACTGAAGAATAATCCAATCAAATTGTATTAGTCACATGCTCTGAATACAACAGGTCTCTTACAGTGAAATGCTTACTTACCATAACCAACAATGCAGTTTTAAGAAAAATACCCCAAAAAATAAGAAATAAAAGTAACAAATAATTAAAGAGCAGCAGTAAAATAACAACAGCGAGGTTATATACAAGAAGTACCGGTCAATATGCGTCAATATGCGGGGGCACCGGTTAGTTGAGGTAATTGATTAGATGTTCAGGAGACTTATGACTTGGGGGTAGAAGCTGTTAAGAAGCCTCTTGGACCTAGACTTGGCGCTCCGGTACTGCTTGCCGTGCGGTAGCAGAGAGAACAGTCTAGGACTAGGGTGGCTGGAGTCTTTAACCATTTTTAGGGGCTTCCTCTAACACCGCCTGGTATAGAGGTCCTGGATGGCAGGAAGCTTGGCCCCAGTGATGTACTGGGCCATACACACTACCCTCTGTAGTGCCTTGCAGTCAGAGGCCGAGCAGTTGCCATACCAGGCAGTGATGTAACCAGTCAGGATGCTCTCGATGGTGCAGCTGTTGAACCTTTTGAGGATCTGAGGACCCAGGCCAAATCTTTTCAGTCTCCTGAGGGGGAATAGGTTTTGTCGTGCCCTCTTCACGACTGTCTTGGTGTGCTTGGACCATGTTAATTTGTTGGTGATGTGGACACTAAGAAACTTGAAGCTCTCAACCTGCTCCACTGCAGCCCCGTCGAATGAGAATGGGGGCGTGCTTGGTCCTCCTTTTTCTGTGGTCCACAATTATCTCCGTTGTCTTGATCACATTGAGTGAGAGGTTGCTGTCCTGGCACCACACGGCCAGGTCTCTGACCTCCTCCCTATAGGCTGTCTAGTCCTTGTCGGTGATCAAGCCTACCACTGTTGTGTCATTGGCAAACTGAATGACGGTGTTGGAGTCGTGCCTGGCCATGCAGTCATGAGTGAACAGGGAGTACAGGAGGGTACTGAGCACGCACCTCTAATGGGCCCCCGTGTTGAGGATCAGCGTGGCGGATGTGTTGTTACTTACCCTTACCACCTGTGGGCGGCCCGTCAGGAAGTCCAGGACCCAGTTACAGAGGGAGGTGTTTAGTCCCAGGGTCCTTAGCTTAGTGATGAGCTTTGAGGGCACTATGGTGTTGAACGCAGAGCTGTAGTCAATGAATTCTCACATAGGTGTTCGTTTTGTCCAGATGGGAAAGGACAGTGTGGGTGCTTATATTGGTCCTGTTTCACATATGTACAAGTGTGTTTTAATATACATGTGTGAATTGGAAATGTGTTTTTGGATATCCCACTCTCTCTGAGACACCCTCGGAGAACAGGGTCACGGCCGGGGTCACGGCCAGGGTCACGGCCAGGGTCACGGCCAGGGTCTTCCATTATCAACGACGTCTAGTCGAGTCGTACCGCGGGTCATTACCGTGACATATCCAAGATCAAAAAGATTTATGAATAGAGAGACGTCACTGCTTATCTTGGGGGGAATCCAAGAGACTTCCTCAAAATCTGTATCCAATTAGTGTCAAGGTATACTAAACTGAGTCAGACAACCTTTCCAATGAACAGTCACTTCACTTCAAGAGGGACGACAACTGATCCCTGTGGCTTCTGCTGGCTCGAGGATGATACGTCACTGTCTACGAATCCTGGAACGGTTCGCTTGGCATTCCTGACTTGATGGAGTGGAGTATGGAGAGTGAATAGGGGCTAGATATGCTTTGTGGATTTTGCTTATAGAGTCAGTGATAAAATAGGGTACTGGCCGGGTCGGTCCAGACTGAGTTGTGCTCCGTCACTGCACAGAGATAAGCGGTATCAACTCCCACCTCTACTTTCCCACAGACTGACAGACTTTATCCACGCTGACCCTCGACCTCTTTACCAGTAAACCCTGTCCCGCTGGAGTAATTTACATCCACTTATCGTTACAGCTGAGACAGAGAGGGAAAGGGGGGAAATACCTGAAAACCACTGCAAACCATACCACACACACCATAGAAGGACTGCATGTGAGAAATGTCTGATACTAGCTGTATATACAAGTCACTGAAACAGTGAGCAGGACTAGCCGACTCTATTGCCATGTATTGTTGAACGGCGAGGGAATACCGAGTGTGATTATGTCCTGGTCATATGTGATTATGCTACCATGGCTGTGCCTGTTCCTCGTGGGAAGCAGGAACAATGCAGTGTGTTGTGTTTTAACGGCCAGACGGAGGATCTGTCACGAGTCACAGGCTGGCTGAAGCCCAGCAGAGTTTTCTGTTTAGGCTAGCCTTCTAGAGCCTTCCAGCACGATTCATGCTCCCTGCATTACTCTATACCAGGGATGTCAAACGTACGGCCCGTGGGGGGTCCAATCCAGCTCGTGGGTGGTTTGAGTAAAAAAAAGTGTACAAAACATTAATAACACCTGCTCTTTCCATGACATAGACTGACCAGGTGAATCCAGGTGAAAGCTAAGATCACTTATTGATGTCACTTTTTAAATCTACTTCAATCAGTGTAGATGAAGGGGAGGAGACAGGTTAAAGAAGGATTTTTAAGCCTTGAGACAATTGAGGCATAGATTGTGAATGTGTGCCATTCAGAGGGGGGATTTGCAAGGCAACAGAGTTAAGTGTCTTTGAATAAAGTATGGTAGTAGGTGCCAGGCACACCGGCTTGTGTGAAGAACTGCAATGCTGCTGGGTTTTTCAAGCTCAACAGTTTTACCACCTAAAGGACATCCAGCCTACTGGACACAACTGTGGGAAGCAATGTAGAGTCCATGCCCTGACAAATTGAGGCTGTTCTGAGGGAAAAAGGGGAGGTGGGTGCAACTCAATATTAGGAAAGTGTTCCTAATGTTTTGTACACTCGTATACCACGCGCAAAGGCGCTTAGGTCACTCGTTTTTTTTTTCGTTTTTTTTTACCCATTCTAACATTCAATCAAACAGTAACTTAATGCCTCGATGCCTATCTGCATGCTTTATATAGCAAACCACGGCCACGTGACTCACCATCTGTAGGAGCGAACCATTTTCGTGAACGGGGTGATGTACCTAATAAACTGTCCACTGAATTAGTTCCACCCAGGGAGAGGGCTGGAACCAGGGAGAGGTGCAGGGGGTTGAAGGGGTGGGTGGTTGAGGGGCCGAGGGACAACCTGCCCCTTTGATGCCCACCCTACATGGGGACGGAGAGTGTGGAATGCATGAAGGAAGGAGCTGCAGCTCTGGAGATGGAGAAGAGACTCTGGCTGCAGTGGGACTCAGAGACCAGAGGGGTTGAGACTTGGGAGTTGGGGGGTAGGGCACAGCCCTGGAGACGAGGCCTTGTTGGGGCGATAAAATCAAATCAAATGTTATTAGTCACTTGCGCCAAATACAACAGGTGTAGACCTTACAGTGAAATACTTACTTACGAGCCCCTAACCAACAGTGCAGTTTCAAAAAAATATGGATAAGAATAAGAGATAAAAGTAACAAGAAATTAAAGAGCAGCAGTAAAAAAATAACAATATATACAGGGGGGTGTCAGTACAGAGTCAGTGTGCGGGGGCACCGGTTAGTTGAGGTAGTATGTACATGTTGGTAAAAGTTATTAAAGTGACTATGCATAGATGACAACAGAGAGAGGCAGTGGTGAGGAATGGAAATAGTCTGGGTAGCCATTTGACTAGATGTTCAGGAGTCTTATGGCTTGGGGGTAGAAGCTGTTTAGAAGCCTCTTGGACCTAGACTTGGCGCTCATAACTAGTTCTCTCAAGACGCTCAGAGCTGATAACTGAAAACTCACTCACAGAGTGCTGGAGACAGGCCACTGCCAGATTTCCCATTAGCTCAAGAAAGAACACAATTGGTGGCTGATAAAAGGAGGAGAAAAGGAGAAAAGTGAGTCACTCTATTCTTTGCTGGACCTTGACAAGCCACGGCTACCGTTCACATTAATGAAGGAAGGAAGGCAGGCAGGCAGGCAGGCAGGCAGGCAGGCAGGCAGGCAGGCAGGCAGTCTCTCCGTTAAGATTTGCTATTGTAACCCGCTGAGCTGATACAGGTAAGATAACATTACAGGAGTAGAAACAGTGGAATGAATAAGAGCGTGAACAAAACACTTGTCGTCATCCCCTCACACACAAAGGCTGTCGTGCAACGGTTCCGTGTTCTGTCTTGGAGACACTGAATCCAGGTAACGTTCATGCCTTAGAATAACAGTCTATATTCAGTACATACTGCAGCTGGACCTTCTCTGGGTTCCATTAAGAAACAATGTCCTGGGGTATATTCATTCCGACGATTCTATTGCAAAATCTTTCTTAAACGGAAGCAAACGGAACGAAACAGGGAGGGACCTACCTGAATTTGTCCAATAGAAACTATTTATTTTGCTCTGTTTGCGTCCGTTTGGTTCTTAAACGGTAAACGGTTTCCGTAGTGAACACACCCCAGGTCACTATTGTGTATGGTCACAAACTGGCTACAAAATGAGTTACTGGGTCATTTCTAAGAGGGGTGAGACAGCGTTACGGGAGCCAGCAAGAAGGAGCAGGAGAGGTGTCAAGCTAACTCGCTGAAATTAAAATCAACTCTGCTGATCTAATGTACAGTAAGTTAGCTTCCGCTCCTTCTCTCATGCTAATGCTGCTTCATGCCTCCAACTACACTATGTTTTGCATTTTCCGGTTTGTAACTTTCTTAGTACCCTCACAGCATACTAAACACACGGATGTTGACAGGGGAAAGCTAGAGACCCTTTTACCATGCTGTAACTACGGTAACTACCACAACACTCCATCCAGCTCAATCCAGAACCCGCCGTGTGGTTGCGTGTTCTCTTGGTCTGCAGTTTCTATTCAGCTCGGCCGTCCAACACCTCTCCTCCTGCGTTCTCTCCATGACACCAGAGTTCTGGAAGTTCTCGCCAACATGTCAGTTTTGAAAACGTCTGACTTCGACTGTTGATTTCTATCCATGGTTCTTGCACGTTTCGGTTACTCTGTCTCTGTCAAACAAAGACACAGAGGGCAGTAACAGAACGGGTGAGACCGGTAGACGGAAATCAACAGTCAAAGTCAGACTGTCAGAACCAACAGGTTGTGGCTGTACGACGTGCTGGATGGAGCCAGACTTCCATTGGGAAGACTGTGCCTGAGGCTACCGACCCGGGTCTGATTCAATAAGCCAGAGCTGGGTTATATTATACTCAGCTAAGAACCCTACAGGCCTCTCATTGATCCACCAGCAGCTATCAGTTACAACCCCAGCCACACACACACACACACACACACACACACACACACACACACACACACACACACACACGAGTTCAAAGCCAGAGCATGATTCCGCTCCTAATCAATTGACAGGACGCTCAGCATTGCCATCTAATGAACAGAGAGGAAAAGAGCATGGAGGTACACTTTGTTGTTCTAATGAATTCACGGTGGTTGTGGACAGGCACGCCTATAGGGGTTTATGCTGATAAGGTATCCATATTAGGAACTCGTCAGCGGAGGGAGTTTTGTCTGACCACTTCATAATGTGGATGCTGTATGTTGGTGATCTGGCATCCTTTAATTGATGTTTTCACTTGGAAATGTTTGCTTTCTATAAAAGATATCAGCATGATATCAGCATGATATACCACACTGTGAATTTGATCTGTCAAAACTGAGGCAAACCCCAGAGTACACTAGGAGGCCTCTGCACCAGAGTACACTAGGAGGCCTCTACCCCAGAGTACACTAGGAGGCCTCTGCACCAGAGTACACTAGGAGGCCTCTGCACCAGAGTACACTAGGAGGCCTCTACCCCAGAGTACACTAGGAGGCCTCTGCACCAGAGTACACTAGGAGGCCTCTGCACCAGAGTACACTAGGAGGCCTCTGCACCAGAGTACACTAGGAGGCCTCTACACCAGAGTACA
>NC_092096.1:62246561-62371561 GCF_045679555.1 Salvelinus alpinus | reverse complement strand
TATACTGCCACAGCTGTTGATCAGTAGGCCCAAAGCTGCCCGTTCTGCTACTGCACGGTACATACTACATATTCTGCTCTGCGATACCAGGCTGTGGAGCTGTAGGGATGTGTGTGTGTGAGTGTGAGAGACAGAGAGAGTACAGTGTCTTCAGAAAGTATTCACACCCCTTGACTTATTCCACTTTTTGTTGTGCTACATCCTGCATTTAAAATGTATTACATTTAGATTTTGTGTCACTGGCCTTCACACAATACCCCATAATGTCAAAGTGGAATAATGTTTTTTGAAATGTTTACAAATTCATTCAAATTAAAAGCTGACATGTTTTGAGTCAATAAGAATTCAACCCCTTTGTTATGGCAAGTCTAAAGAAGTTCAGGAGTCAACATTTGCTTAATAAGTCACCACAACCACAAAGACCAGGGAGGTTTTCCAATGCCTAGCAAAGAAGGGAACCTATTGGTAGATAACAATACATTTAAAAAAGCAGACATTGAATATCCCTTTGAGTATGGTGAAGTTATTTATTACACTTTGGATGGTGTATCAATACACCCAGTCACTACAAAGATACAGGCATTCTTCTTAACTCAGTTGCCGGAGAGGAAGGAAACTGCTCAGGGATTTCACCGTGAGTGTCACGTTCCTGACCGGTTTTCTGTTATTTTGTATGTGTTAGTCGGTCAGGGCGTGAGTTTGGGTGGGCAGTCTATGTTATGTGTTTCTATGTTGGTAAAGGGTGACCTGATATGGTTCTCAATTAGAGGCAGGTGGTTTTCATTTCCTCTGATTGAGAGCCATATTAAGGTAGGTGTTTTCACATTGATTGTTGTGGGTGGTTGTCTCCTGTGTCTGTGTTTGTCGCGCCACACGGGACTGTCTCGGTTTGTTTGTACGTTCGTTCTTTTGTGTAGTCATTTTCCTGTTCGTGAGTTCTTCGTTGTATGTACGTTCGCATGTCCAGGTCTGTCTACGTCGTTTGTTATTTTGTTAGTTATTCAAGTATAGTTCGTTTTTGTCTTGTTCAATAATTTCATTATGTCCTATGACAACGCTGCGTTTTGGTTCAATCCATGCTCCTCCTCGTCCGAGGAGGAGGAAGATGACGACTATCGTTACAGAACCACCCACCAAACCCGGACCAAGCAGCGTAAGTTCGAGCAGTGGCCTACTAAACAGGAGTCTTGGACATGGGAAGTAGTAATGGAGGGAAAAGGACACTGGGCACATATTGGGGAATATCGCCGCGCTCGTGAGGAGATGGAGGCAGCGAGAGCCCAAGAGCGGTGGTATGAGGAGGCAGCAAGGAGACGTGGCTGGAAGCCCGTGAAGAAACCCCAAAAATGTATTGGGGGGGGGTTAAGAGGTAGTGGGCCTAGGGCAGGTAGGAGACCTGCGCCCACTTCTCAGGCTAACCGTGGAGAGCGGGAGTACGGGCAGACACCGTGTTACGCAGTAGAGCGCACGGTGTCTCCTGTACGTGTTCATAGCCCGGTGCGGGTTATTCCACCTCCCCGCACTGGTAGGGCTAGATTGGGCATTGAGCCAGGTGTCATGAAGCCGGCTCAACGCGTCTGGTCTCCAGTGCGTCTCCTCGGGCCGGCATACATGGCACCAGCCTTACGCATGGTGTCCCCGGTTCGCCTACATAGCCCGGTGCGGGTTATTCCACCTCCCCGCACTGGTCGGGCGACGGGGAGCATTCAGCCAGGTAAGGTTGGGCAGGCTCAATGCTCAAGGGAGCCAGTACGCCTGCACGGTCCGGTATTTCCAGCGCCACCTCCCCGCCCCAGCCCAGTACCACCAGTGCCTACACCACGCACCAGGCTTCCAGTGCGTTTCCAGAGCCCTGTTCCTCCTCCACGCACTCTCCCTATGGTGCGTGTCTCCAGCCCAGTGCCTCCAGTTCCGGCACCACGCACTAAGCCACCTGTGCGTCTCCAGAGCCCTGTACACACTGTTCCTTCTCCCCGTACTCGTCCTGATGTGCGTGCCCTCAGCCCGGTGCCACCAGTGCCGGTACCACGCACCAGGTCCATAGTACGTTTTGAGAGTCCAGTGTGCCCTGACCCTGCTCCCCGCACTAGCCTGAAGGTGCGTGTCCTTAGCCCGGTGCCTCCAGTTCCGGCACCACGCACCAGGCCTACAGTGCGCCTCATCCGGCCAGAGCCATCCGTCTGCACAATGCCATCTGAGCCATCCGTCTGCCCAGTGCCATCTGAGCCACCCGTCTCCCCAGCGCCATCTGAGCCATCCGTCTCCCCAGCGCCATCTGAGCCATCCGTCTGCCCAGTGCCATCTGAGCCATCCGTCTGTCCCGAGCCATTAGAGCCGCCCGTCTGTCCCGAGCCGTCAGAGCCGTTAGTCAGGCAGGAGCCGCTAGAGCCATTCGTCAGTCAGGATCTGCCAGAGCCGCCAACCAGACAGGATCTGCCAGAGCCGCCAACCAGACAGGATCTGCCAGAGCCGCCAACCAGACAGGATCTGCCAGAGCCGCCAACCAGACAGGATCTGCCAGAGCCGTCAGTGAGCCATGAGCGGCCAGAGCCGTCAGCCAGCCATGAGCGTCCAGAACCGTCAGCCAGCCATGAGGGTCCAGAGCCGTCAGCCAGCCATGAGCGTCCAGAGCCGTCAGCGAGCCATGAGCGTCCAGAGCCGTCAGCCAGCCATGAGCGTCCAGAGCCGTCAGTGAGCCATAAGCGGCCAGAACCGTCAGCCAGCCATGAGGGTCCAGAGCCGTCAGCCAGCCATGAGCGTCCAGAGCCGTCAGCGAGCCATGAGCGTCCAGAGCCGTCAGCCAGCCATGAGCGTCCAGAGCCGTCAGTGAGCCATAAGCGGCCAGAGCCGTCAGCGAGCCATGAGCGTCCAGAGCCGTCAGCCAGCCATGAGCGTCCAGAGCCGTCAGCCAGCCATGAGCGTCCAGAGCCGTCAGCCAGCCATGAGCTGCCCCTCAGCCCAGAGCTGCTATTTATCCAGAACTGCCCCTCAGTCCAGAGCTGTCTCTCTGTCCGGAGCTGCCCTTCAGTCCGGAGTTGCCCCTCTATCCTGAGCTACCTCTCTATCCTGACCTACCTCTCTGTCCTGAGCTATCTCTCTGTCCTGAGCTACCTTATCCCGGTGCTGCCCCTTGTCCCGGTGCTGCCCCTTATCTTAAGGTTACCCTTTAAATTAAGTGGGTGTAATATGAGGGTGGTCATTCGAAGGGGGAGACGTAAGCTGGGATTGACTATGGTGGGGTGGGGACCTCGCCCAGAGCCTGAGCCACCACCGTGGTCAGACGCCCACCCAGACCCTCCCCTAGACTTTTGGTGGTGCGTTCGGAGTACGCACCTTGAGGGGGGGGTTATGTCACGTTCCTGACCGGTTTTCTGTTATTTTGTATGTGTTAGTCGGTCAGGGCGTGAGTTTGGGTGGGCAGTCTATGTTATGTGTTTCTATGTTGGTAAAGGGTGACCTGATATGGTTCTCAATTAGAGGCAGGTGGTTTTCATTTCCTCTGATTGAGAGCCATATTAAGGTAGGTGTTTTCACATTGATTGTTGTGGGTGGTTGTCTCCTGTGTCTGTGTTTGTCGCGCCACACGGGACTGTCTCGGTTTGTTTGTACGTTCGTTCTTTTGTGTAGTCATTTTCCTGTTCGTGAGTTCTTCGTTGTATGTAAGTTCGCATGTCCAGGTCTGTCTACGTCGTTTGTTATTTTGTTAGTTATTCAAGTATAGTTCGTTTTTGTCTTGTTCAATAAATTCATTATGTCCTATGACAACGCTGCGTTTTGGTTCAATCCATGCTCCTCCTCATCCGAGGAGGAGGAAGATGAAGAAGATCGTTACAGTGAGGCCAATGGTGACTTTAAAACAGTTACAGAGTTTAATGGTTGTGATAGGAGAAAACTGAGGATGGATCAACAGCATTGTAGTTACTCTACAATACTAACCTAATTGACAGAGTGAAAAGAAGGAAGCCTGTACAGAATACAAAAATTCCAAAACATGCATCCTCTTTGCAACAAGACACTTAAGTAATACTGTAAAAAGGTGGCAAATCCAAAGGTGGCAAAACTAACAATTCACTTTTTGTCCTGAAAACAAAGTGTTGTGTTTGGGGCATTTCCAATAGAACACATTACTGAGTACCACTCTCCATATTTTCAAGCATAGTGGTGGCTGCATCATGTTATGGTTATGCTTGTAATTGTTCAGGACTGGGGAGTTTTTCAGGATTAAAAAGAAACGGAATGAAGCTAAGCACATGCAAAGTCCTAGAGGAAAACCTGGTTCAGTCTGCATTCCACCAGACACTGGGAGATTAATTTACCTTTCAGCAGGACAAAAACCTAAAACACAATACCAAATCTACATTGGATTTGCTTACCAAAAAGACAGTGAATGTTGGTGTGTGTGTGTATAGACTACATGATCAAAAGTATGTGGACAGCTGCTCGTCAACATCTCATTCCAAAGTCATGGGCATTAATATGGAGTTGGTCCCCCCTTTGCTGCTATAACAGCCTCCACTCTTCTGGGAAGGCTTTCCACTTGATGTTGAAACATTGCTGCGGGGTCTTCCTTCCATTCAGCCACAAGAGCATTAGTGAGGCGTTCCAATTCATGCCAAAGGTGTTCAATGGGGTTGAGGTCAGGGCTCTGTGCAGGCCAGTCAAGTTCTTCCACACCGATCTCGACAAATCATTTCTGTATGGACCTCACTTTGTGCACAGGGGCATTATAATGCTGAAACAGGAAAAGGCCTTCCCCAAACTGTTGCCACAAAGTTGGAAGCATGAAAAACAGCCCCAGACCAGTATTACTCCTCCACCAAACTTTACAGTTAGCACTATGCATTCGGGCGGGTAGTGTTCTCCTGTCATCCGCCAATCCAATGGTAGGCGAGCTTTACACCACTCCAGCTGACGCTTGTCATTGCGCATCGTCATCTTAGGCTTGTATGCTGCTGCTCGGCCATGGAAACCCATTTCATGAAGCTTCCGACGAACAGTTCTTGTGCTGACGTTGCTTCCAGAAGCAGTTTGGAAATTGGTATTGATTGTTGCAACCGAGGACAGACGATTTTTACATGCTACACGCTTCAGCACTCGGCAGTCCTGTTTTGTAAGCTTGTGTGGCCTACACCTTCGCGGCTCCTAGACGTCTCCACTTCACAATAATAGCACTTACAGTTGACCGGACGATCAGACTTGTTGGAAAGATGGCATCCTATGACAGTGCCACGTTGAAAGTCACTGAACTCTTCAGTACGGGCCATTCTACTGCCAATATTTGTCTATGGAGATTGCATGGTTGTGTCCTCGACAGCAACGGGTGTGGCTGAAATAGCTGAATCCACTAATTTGGAGGCGTGTCCACATACTTTTGTAAATATAGTGTACCTGTGTGTGTGTGTGTGTGCGGTGTTCTCTGTATAATATATCTGTGTGTGTTTAGTGTTCTGCGTATGGTGTATCTGTATATAGTGTATCTGTATCTGTGTATAATGTGTCTGTGTGTAGTGTATTTGTATCTGTGTGTAGTGTAGTGTATTTGTATCTGTGTATAGTGTATCGGTGTATCTGTATTTGTGTATAGTGTATCTGTGAATAGTGTATCTGTGTATCTGTATTTGTGTATAGTGTATCTGTGTATAGCGTATCCTTTTATAGTGTATCTGTATCTGTGTATAGTGTATAGTGTATCGTGTATCTGTGTATAGTGTATTTGTATCTGTGTATAGTGTATCTGTGTATAGTGTATCTGTGTATAGCGTATCTGTTTATAGTGTATCTGTATCTGTGTATAGTGTATCTGTGTATAGCGTATATGTGTATAGTGTATCTGTATCTGTGTTTAGTATATCTGTGTATAGTATATCTGTATCTGTGTATAGTGTATCTGTGTATAGTGTATCTGTGTATAGTGTATCTGTGTATAGTATATCTGTGTATCTGTGTATAGTGTATCTGTGTATAATGTATCTGTATCTGTGTATAGTGTATCTGTGTTTAGTATATCTGTGTATAGTATATCTGTATCTGTGTATAGTGTATCTGTGTATAGTGTATCTGTGTATAGTGTATCTGTGTATAGTATATCTGTGTATAGTGTATCTGTGTATAGTGTTCCTGTGTATAATGTATCTGTATCTGTGTATAGTGTATCTGTGTTTAGTATATCTGTGTATAGTATATCTGTATCTGTGTATAGTGTATCTGTGTATAGTGTATCTGTGTATCTGTATCTGTGTATAGTATATCTGTATCTGTGTATAGTGTATCTGTGTATAGTGTATCTGTGTATCTGTATCTGTGTATAGTGTATCTGTATTTATTTTTTTATTTCACCTTTATTTAACCAGGTAGGCTAGTTGAGAACAAGTTCTCATTTGCAACTGCGACCTGGCCAAGATAATGCAAAGCAGTTCGACACATACAACACAGAGTTACACATGGAATAAACAAACATACAATCCATAATATAGTAGATCTAAATATATATACAGCATGTGTACCTGTACATAGTGTCTCTGTGTATAGTATATCTGTATCTGTGTATAGTGTATCTGTGTATAGTGTATCTGTGTATAGTGTATCTGTATCTATGTATAGTGTATCTGTGTATAGTATATCTGTATCTGTGTATAGTGTATCTGTGTTTAGTATATCTGTGTATAGTGTATCTGTATCTGTGTATAGTATATCTGTATCTGTGTATAGTGTATCTGTGTATAGTGTATCTGTGTATAGTGTATCCGTATCTGTGTATAGTGTATCCGTATCTGTGTATAGTGTATCTGTGTATAGTGTATCTGTGTATAGTGTATCTGTATCTGTGTATAGTGTATCTGTGTATAGTGTATCTGTATCTGTGTATAGTGTATCTGTGTATAGTGTATCTGTGTATAGTGTATCTGTGTATAGTATATCTGTATCTGTGTATAGTGTATCTGTGTATAGTGTATCTGTGTATAGTGTATCTGTGTATAGTGTATCTGTATATAGTATATCTGTATCTGTGTATCTGTATCTGTGTATAGTGTATCTGTATATAGTATATCTGTATCTGTGTATCTGTATCTGTGTATAGTGTAGCTGTGTATAGTGTATCTGTGTATAGTGTATCTGTATCTGTGTTTAGTATATCTGTATCTGTGTATAGTGTATCTGTATCTGTGTATTTGTATCTGTGTATAGTGTATCCGTATCTGTGTATAGTGTATCTGTGTATAGTGTATCTGTGTATAGTGTGTATGTAGCTGTATCTAGTATATCTGTATCTGTGTATAGTGGATCTGTGTCTGTGTATAGTGGATCTGTATCTGTGTATAGTGTATCTGTATCTGTGTATAGTGGATCTGTGTCTGTGTATAGTGGATCTGTATCTGTGTATAGTGTATCTGTGTATATTGTATCTGTATATAGTATATCTGTGTATATTGTATCTTTATCTGTGTATAGTATATCTGTATCTGTGTATGGTGTATCTGTATCTGTGTATAGTTTATCTGTGTACATTATAGTGTATCTGTGTATAGTATATCTGTATCTGTGTATAGTGGATCAATTTCTGTGTATAGTGTATATGTGTATTGTGTATCTGTGTATAGCATAGCTGTGTATAGTGTATATGTGTATAGTGTATATGTATCTGTGTATTGTGTATATTAATCTGTGTATAGTGTTTATGCATCTGTGTATAGTGTATCTGTGTATAGTATATCTATATCTGTGTATCTGTGTATAGTGTGTGTGTGTATAGTGTATCTATGTATAGTGTATGTATATCTGTGTATAGCGTATCTGATAGTGTATCTGATCTGTATATGTGTATTGTTTATCTGTGTATAGTGTATCTGTGTATCTGTGTATAGTGTATCTATGTATAGTGCATCTGTATCTGTGTATCTGTATTTGTGTATAGTTTATCTGTGTACAGTGTGTGTGTGTATTATGCTGTCTTGGCAACCCTGTCGCCTGGCAACACACGGTTCAAAGAGGAGACATCAACAAGGAGAGAAGAAGAAGACAAGTATAATAAGAAGAGAGGACTCTTCCACGGTGTTTTCCACGTTCTGTCCATCTCCTTCCCTTCAACCTATTTTACAACCCTATTCACTTATTCTGGACTTATATTACAAAAAAACGAATTGGCTAGAAACCTTTGCATAGAAACTGTTGTATGTAAACGTGGGACAGACGAGTCAAAAAAAGGTTGATAAGACCTTCATTGTTGTTGTTTATTGTCGCTGACGCTCGCAGATTTAATAATAGCACTCTGCCAATTGTTTGGCTAAGGCGTCTGCCAAAAACCAACCAGCCGCTTCACGTGGTCTACTGTCGAAGTGCCGTTCCGAGCGGGAGCGCGGAGATCGAATGCGGAATGTAGCTCCATTTCAGACACCATGGAACGGCAATTACCCGCTGATGCCTGGTCACAGCGGTTATGGCGAGGCAATCAACGACCCATTAGCACTCCCTCTCTCTCTCTCGCTCTCTCCCTCCCTCCCTCCCTCTCTCTCATTGCGTCACGTATTGTCACTGGTTTGTCATTCGTGTGCATGTACGTGTGTGTGTGTGTGTGTGTGTGTGTGTGTGTGTGTGTGAGTTGGTCGATGTGGAATGTTCGATGGCATATGGGAGGAAGTTGTAACAATATGTTAGTCTTGACTGTTAGTGTGTGCCTGTTAGAGATTTGTCATACAGTAGAAGTGAACATGTCTGTGTTTGGCTGCAACTTGGCTGCAAGTGGATGTTCCAGCGAGACAAGCACACATAACAATCTACAAAGAAGTGGTTCATTGACCATAACATCAACATTGTGGAATGGCCATGTCAGTCTCCAGACTTGAAACCCATTGAAAACCTGTGGTTTGAATTGAAGAGGGTAGTCCATAAACCCAGATGAAGGATTTGGAAAGATTCGGTATGGAGGAAGGGTGTAAGATCCATCCCAAGGTGTTATCCAATCTCATAAAATATTTTGGAAAAAGGCTCAGTGCCATCCTCTCAAGGGGAGGGTGCCAGATTATTGAAAACAGAGGTGCCAATAATTTTGACCCCTATCTTTTTGAGAAAAAAGTATTATTTGTTAAAAAAAAATATTTCTCTGAGCAATTGTGTTAGAATAAAATACAATAATTTCCCTAAAAATGTTTTGCATGAAATATAGCTCAGTATTTATATTAATTATTTTATACAGTGTTTTTGCTCATCTTTATCAAGGGTGCCAATAATTTTGGCTTATTATAGCAGTATAACATGCACTCAAGATTGCATGCACACACACATTCTCTCTCTCGCTCTCTCTTTTTCTCTCTCTCTCTCTATCCCTCCATCTCCTTCCTCCCACTGCACTAATCCTTTGATCCTATTTTGATTTCTCCCTCTCCCTCTCTCTCTCCCTCTACAGTATAAATTACTTGTTGCCATTTAGAACCAGATGCTACAGGTAACTGCCAAAATAAATTAAACACCTGAGTAAACAAAACACCAAATAATGGAATTTCTCATGAAAGAATGGTGCCTCATCCTTCCAATGGAGTTCCATTATAGAATCTATGCCAAGGCGCATTGAAGCTGTTTTTGCAGCTCGTGGTAGCCCAACGCCCTATTAAGACACTTTATGTTGGTGTTTCCCTTATTTTGGCAGTAGATGTACTCTAATCTCCTTCTTAATGATGCTCCCTTCTCTCCCTACTTTCCCTCTCTACCTCCACCCAGTAGAGCCCTCTAATTGCTATTGTGTTAGATGTTAAACTAATGAGGCATCGTGATCTCATTTTACAGGATCTTTGGTAGAGGACACTAAGGGCTAAGGGCCAGAGATGGGCGGGGTTTGCTCTTTTGAGACTAATCCATTGGTTCCATTGTTCCAGGCAAGCTCAATCAACTAGCAGCTAAAGTATTTGCAAGAAAAGGAAAATGCTGTGGCTTCAATCATCTTGTTTCATATGGTACATGTTGTGTAAATTCTACACAGGGACACTCAAAGTCAATCTTAGACTAATCCTTCTTTATTATCAGGGCGTTCCAACCAACTCAATGCACCAAGTACACATGTCGATCAGGAGCTCTTTCGGGGCAGTCCCATTAGTTCTCTTATGTACTTTAGACAAGTTATATTTGCATGATTTAGCTTATTCATCATTCATAATTAATTCATCATTAATGTTTGCTTCATTCATGTGACCGACCAATTCTGGTTCATGCATGTGACAGACCAATACCTCACTAGGCTTCTTCTCTCTGAGCTGAGACCCTGAAACTGAGATATCTTTCGTTCTCTAAACAAGGGTCTGTGCATACTGCCAAATTGCAGATATTGACAGTGAGGATTCGTTCAATTAATCACTTGTATGAACACAGAAATTGGTTATTAGAAAAGCACAAACATAGAATGTTGCATACACATGTACAGTTAATCAGTGCCTTGTTCTGTGTCAAATCAAATTAAATGTTATTTGTCACATGCGCCGAATACAACAGGTGTAGACCTTACCGTGAAATGCTTACTTACAGGCCCTTAACCAACAATGCAGTTTTAAGAAAAGAGTTAAGAAAAATACTTACAAAATTAACCAAAGTAAAAAATAAAAGAGCAACAATAAAATAACAATAACGAGGCTATATACAGGGGTATCGGTACCGAGTCAATGTGCAGGGGTACAGGTTAGTCGCGGTAATTGAGGTAATATGTACAGTACATGTAGGTAGTTGTAAAGTGAAAAAAGGGGAGGGGGGTCAATGCAAATAGCCGGGGTAGCCATTTGATTAGCTGTTCAGTAGTCTTATGGCTTGGGGGTAGAAGCTGTTAAGAAGCCTTTTGGACCTAGACTTTGCCCTCCGATACCGCTTGTCATGCGGTAGCCTATGACTAGGGTGGCTGGAGTCTTTGGCAATTTTGAAGGCCTTCCTCTGATAACGCCTGGTATTGAGGTCCTGGATGGCATGGACGCTTGGCCCCAGTGATGTACTGGGCCGTACACACTACCCGTTGTAGCGCCTTGCAGTTGAAGGCCGAGCAGTTGCCATACCAGGCGGTGATGCAACCAGTTAGGATGCTCTCGATGGTGCAGCTGTATGACTTTTTGAGGATCCATGCCAAATCTTTTCAGTCTCCTGAGAGGGAATAGGCGTTGTCATGCTCTCTTCACGATTGTCTTGGTGTGTTTGGACCATGTTAGTTTATTGGTGATGTGGACGCCAAGGAACTTGAAGCTCTGAACCTGCTCCACTAGAGCCCTGTAGATGACAATGGGGACGTGCTCGGCCCTCCTTTTCCCGTAGTCGACGATCATCTCCTTTGTCTTGATTATGTTGAGGGAGAGGTTGTTGTCCTGACACCACACTGCCAGGTCTCTGACCTCTTCCCTGTAGGCTGTCTCATTGTTGTCGGTGATCAGGCCTTCCACCATTGTGTCGTTGGCAAACTTAATGATGGTGTTGGAGTCGTGCTTGGCCACGCAGTCATGGGTGAACAGGGAGTACAGGAGGGGACTGAGCACGCACCCCTTAGGGGACCCGTGTTGAGAATCAGTGTGGCAGATGTGTTGTTGCCTACCCTTACCACCTGGGGGTATCCCGTCAGGAAGTATAGGATCCAGTTGCAGAGGGAGATGTTTATTCCCAGTGTCCTTAGCTTAGTGATGAGCTTTGAGGGTACTATGGTGTTGAACGCTGAGTTGTAGTCAATGAACAGCATTCTCACGTAGGTGTTCCTTCTGTTCAGGTGGGAAAGGGCAGTGTTGAGTGCAATAGAGATTGCATCATCTGTGGATCTGTTGGGGCAATATGCAAATTGGAGTGTGTCCAAGGTTTCTGGGATGATGGTGTTGATGTGAGCCATGACCAGCCTTTCAAAGCACTTCATTGCTACAGACGTGAGTGCTACGGGTCAGTAGTCATTTAGGCATTTTACCTTGGTGTTTTTGGGCACAGGGACTATGGTGGTCTGCTTGAAACATGTAGGTACTTCAGACTCGGACAGGGAGAGGTTAAAAATGTCAGTGAAGACACTTACCAGGTGGTCAGCGCATGCTCGGAGTACACATCCTGGTAATCCGTCTGGCCCTGCGGCCTTGTGAATGTTGCCCTGTTTAAAGGGCTTACTCACATCGGCTGTGGCGAGCATGATCACACAGTCGTCCGGAACAGCTGGTGTTCTCATGCATGCTTCAGTGTTGCTTGCCTCGAAGCGCACTTAGAAGTCGTTTAGCTTGTCTGGTAGGCTTGTGTCGCTGGGCAGCTCGTGGCTGGGCTTCCCTTTGTAGTCTGTTATAGTTTGCAAGCCCCGCCACATCCAACGAGAGTCGGCGCCGGTGTAGTAGGATTCAATCTTTGTCCTGTATTTACACTTTGCCTGTTTGATGGTTCGTCTGAGGGCATAGCAGGATTTCTTGTAAACGTCCGGGTTAGAGTCCCCGCTCCTTGAATGCAGCAGCTCTACCCTTTAGCTCAGAGAGCTTTGTACGCGTCTCTGTTTGTGGAGTAAAGGTGGTCTAGATTTTTTTAACCTCTGGTTGCACATGTAACTTGCTGGAATAAATGTGGTATAACAAATTTAAGTTTCCCTGCATTAAAGTCCCTGGCCACAAGGAGCGCCACCTCTGGATGAGCATTTGTATTGTTTTCTTATGGCTTTATGCAGAGAATGAAGAGTGTGCAAATCTGTCATCAAGGCAAAGAGTGGCTACTTTGAAGAGTCTCAAACATAAAATATATTTTGATTTGTTGAACACTTTTTTGGTTACTACATGATTCCATATGTGTTATTTCATAGTTTTGATGTCTTCACTATTATTCTGCAATGTAGAAAATAGTAAAAATAAAGAAAAACACTGGAATGAGTAGGTGTGTCCAAACTTTGACCTGCACTGCAGATGAAAACTCTCTAGCTAAATAGTGCGGTCTACAGCTTATCATGAGATACTCTACCTCAGGCGATCAAAGCCATGAGACTTCCTTAATGATTTTGCGCACCATCTGTTATTGACAAATAGACACAGACCGCCACCCCTTGTCTTACCGGAGGCAGCTGTTCTGTCTTGCCGATTCACAGAAAAACCAGCCAACTGTATATTATCCATGTCGTCCTTCAGCCACGACTCATGAAACATAAGATATTGCAGTTTTCAATGTCCGGTTGGAAGGATCATCTTGAACGGAGCTCATCCAGTTTATTCTCCAATATTTGCATGTTGGACAATAGGACGGATGGTAGAGGAGTGTTCCCGACTCGCCGATGAATCCCCTGTATCAGCGTTTTTTCTTCATGTGAATAACAGGGATTTGGGCCTGGTATGGTATCTGGAGTAAATCCTTCATGTCCTACTCATTAAAATAAAAAATCTTTGTCCAGTTCGAGGTGAGTAATTGCTGTTCTGATATCCAGAAGCTCTTTTCGGTCATAAGAGACTGTGGCAGAAACATTATGTACAAAATAAGTTACAAACAACGCGAAAAAAACACACAAAATAGCACAATTGGTTAGGAACCTGTAAAACTGCAGCCATCTCCTCCGGCGCCATTTCAAACAAGTCCATCTGTTATACTGAAGCCTTTTCATACAATGACTCAGCAACCACTTCCTTTTACTTGATAAGTTTTCCCGTCATTTCAGATATTGTCAGACACAAAACCTCCTTTGCATTAGAATCACAACACCCTCAGACTATAGAACCAGACAGAAAGCTATTCTGAGAAAAGACAATCTTCTATTTATGTTCCCTCCATTTTCCCTCCATTTTGTGTCACTCTCTCCCTCATTCCCTCCTTATTCATCTCAGTGGACTAGCGAGGGAGGTAAATGATTACCTGTTGCTCTCTAAAACCTCCTCTCTCTCTCTCTTGCACAGACATCACATAAACATTGGTAACTTGTCAAAACGCCTGCGTTCCAATTGCACAGTAGTTTCGATCTAGTCAGTGGCAGCTGAAAGGCAATTACGTTGTCAGGCAGTATATGTTTTGAGCTGGGGGTGGGGGGGTTGAAGATGTAATCAACACACACACACACGTACAGGCACGCACAGGCACACGCACACTCTTACGCATGGATGCACGTACACACAGGCAAGCACACACACACTGACACGCACACACACACCAAGGGTGATTGTTTTTGTCTGAGGAAGGAAGATGGACCCATTATGGCAAGGCTAATGTTAGCATTAGGCATGTTCCACCCCTCCTTATCCTTGTCATCCAGTACCTGTGCTCTGTGTGCAGATGATTGTGGACTACAGGAAAAGGAGAACCGAGCACGCCCCCGTTCTCATCGACGGGGCTGTTGTGGAGCAGGTTGAGAGCTTCAAGTTCCTTGGTGTCCACATCACCAACAAACTAACATGGTCCAAGCACACCAAGACAGTTGTGAAGAGGGCACGACAAAACCTATTCCCCCTCAGGAGACTGAAAAGATTTGGCATGCGTCCTCAGATCCTCAAAAGGTTCTACAGCTGCACCATTGAGAGCATCCTGACTGGTTGCATCACTGCCTGGTGTGGCAACTGTTTGGCCTCCGACTGCAAGGAACTACAGAGGTTAGTGCGTACGGCCCAGTACATCACTGGGGCCAAGCTTCCTGCCATCCAGGACCACTATACCAGGCGGTGTCATAGGAAGGCCCTAAACATTGTCAAATACTCCATCCACCCTAGTCTTAGACTGTTCTCTGTGCTACCGCAGCACCAAGTCTAGGTCCAAGAGGCTTCTAAATAGCTTCTATCCCCAAGCCATAAGACTCCTGAACATCTAATCAAATGGCTACCCAGAGTATTGGCATTGCACCCCCCTCTTTTACCCCGCTGCTACTCCCTGTTATTATCTATGCATAGTCACTTTAATAACTCTACCTACATGTACATATTACCTCAATTATTTCTACTAACCGGTGCCCCCGCACTTTGACTCTGTACCGGTACCCCCTGTATATAGTCTCGCTAATGTTATTTTACTGCTGCTCTTTAACTACTTGTTACTTTTATTTCTTATTCTTATTTGTATTTTTTAACTGCATTGTTGGTTAGGGGCTTGTAAGTAAGCATTTCACTGTATGGTCTACACCTGTTGTATTCGGCACATGTGACTAATAACATTTGATTTGATTTTGATTTGATTTGAGATATGGACAGTGGAATTCACTGCAGTCTCTCAACATCTCTGTGTTCTGTTGTGTTGTTAGCGTACTGTGGCTACTTCCAAGAAATCTGGGCCTTTATGACACATGGTATTGTGTTCACCCCATAACCATGAGTTGAGTTGCTGGTTCAAGCCCCACCTTGACCGTTCCTTCTCAATCGCTGCACTATTGAGGAAGGTTGTTAGCATCAGAGCTACATATAACAGGTATCACCCAATGTCAATGTCACCAGATCTATTTTCTCCTTTAAATTAACAAAGTCACCGTGGGGAACAACAAAACCTTGATTTACACTATACCATAAACAGGTAATGTGCATTCTGGACTCTGTCGTTCGAGAAACGCTGTTATTTATCAATGCTGGCGGCCCTCCAGTGTTTGAGGGTTTTTAGCAGGGGCTGAGGACGTTCTGAAAACAATTGGCAGTGTTATCTGAGTCCAGGTCGCTGTGGGGAATTGGGGGATAGGCCGGTTCACTGCACTGTTACTCCCCTCTGAGTCAGAAACTTCCCAGGGTGGGTATCCTCTACCGGCAGCTTGATGGGAGATAGGGGGAGAAAAATGGAGATAGGGGTAGAGAGAGGAGAGCTGAAATGGGAGACATATATACAGTATATAGAGCGAGAAAGAAGCCTTGTTTATACCTGGCGCTAAGAGGAGTCCAGTGTCTTGATCTTGTCCACATTCAGATTGTGCCCACGTTTTCAGACATGTGTATACCAATGTCCCCCCCCCCCCCCAAAAAAAAATAAAAAAAATAATTTCATAACATTTTAACATGGAAACAGCTGTTCTATCATTCAGCCTACAGTAGCAGCCAAAGTGTGGTGTTCAATGCCTACATTCCATTAGACTTTCGATAAAAAATGCATGGCTTAACATTAACTTCTTATGGCTGCAGGGGCAGTATTGAGTAGCTTGGATGAAAGGTGCACAGAGGTGCCCATAGTAAACTGCCTGCTTCTCAGTCCCAGTTGCTAATATATGCATATTATTATTCACATTGGATAGAAAACACTCTGAAGTTTCTAAAACTGTTTGAATGATGTCTGTGAGTATAACAGAACTCATATGGCAGGCAAAAACCTGAGAAAAAAATCCAAACAGGAAGTGGGAATTCTGAGGTTGGTAGATTTTCAACACAGCCCCTATTGAACAAACAGTGGGATATGGATGAGTTTGCACTTCCTACGGCTTCCACTAGTTGTCAACAGTCTGTAGAACCTTGTCTGATGCCTCTACTGTGAGGTGGGGCCGAAGGAGACAGGAATTAGTCAGGTCTACCATGACGTGGCCATGCTCTGACCATACGTGTTCACATGAGAGGGAGCTCTTTTCCATCGCATATCTGAAGTCAATGTAATTCTCCGGTTGAAATGTTACTGAAGATTTATGTTAAAAACATTCTAAAGATTGATTCAGTACATCGTTTGACATGTTTCTTCATGGAACTTCTTGACATTTCGTCAGCTTTTAGTGAACACGCTTTCTAACTTTGGATTTGTTTACCAAACACGCAAACAAAAATAGCTATTTGGACATAAATGATGGACATTACCGAACAAAACAAACATTTCTTGTGGAAGTGGGAGTCCTGGGAGTGCATTCCGACGAAGATCAGCAAAGGTAAGTGAAGATTTATAATGCTTTTTATGAGTTTTGTTGACTGCACAATTTGGCGGGTAACTGTATGGCTTCCTTTTGTGGCTGAACGCTGTTCTCAGACTATTGAATATTGTGCTTTTGCCGTAAAGCTTTTTGAAATTTGACACAGCGGTTGCATTAAGGACAAGTGTATCTTTAATTCTATGTAAAACATGTATTTTTCATCAAAGTTTATGATGAGTATTTATGTTATTTGACGTGGCTCTCTGCAATTTCTCTGGATATTTTGGAGGCATTTCTGAACATGGCGCCAATGTAAACTGAGGTTTTTGGATATAAATATGAGCTTTATCGAACAAAACATATATGTATTCTGTAACATGAAGTCCTATGAGTGTCATCTGATGAAGATCATCAAAGGTTAGTGATTCATTTTATCTCTATTTCTGCTTTTTGGGACTCCTGTCTTTGGCTGGAACAATGACTGTGTTTTTCTGTGATTTTGCGGTGACCTAACATAATCGTTTGTGGTGCTTTCGCTGTAAAGCCTATTTGAAATCAGACACTTTGGTGGGATTAACAACAAGATTACCTTTAAAATGGTATGAGATACATGTATGTTTGAGGAATTTTAATTATGAGATTTCTGTTGTTTGAATTTGGCGCCCTGCACTTTCACTGGCTGTTGTCATATCATCCCGTTAACGGGATTGCAGCCATAAGAAGTTTAACCTGTTTAACCATTTGTCCTTCAGACAAGGTGACTGAAAAAAATGTATTACATTTTTTTATTTGACCTTTATTTAACCAGGTAGGCTAGTTGAGAACATGTTCTCATTTACAACTGCGACCTGGCCAAGATAAAGCACATGCGTTCGACACATACAACAACACAGAGTTACACATGGAATAAACAAACATACAGTCAATAATACAGTAGAAAAAGAAAAATCTATAAACAGTGAGTGCAAATGAGGTAAGATAAGGGAGGTAAGTCAATAAATAGGCCATGGTGGCGAAGTAATTACAATATAGCAATTAAACACTGGAATGGTAGATGTGCAGAAGATTAATGTGCAAGTAGAGATACTGGGGTGCAAAGGAGCAGGATAAATAAATAAATACAGTATGGGGATGAGGTAGTTGGATGGGCTGTTTACAGATATGTTTACAGATACAGGCTATGTACAGGTGCAGTGATCTGTGAGCTGCTCTGACAGCTGGTGCTTGAAGCTAGTGAGGGAGATATGGGTCTCCAGCTTCAGTGATTTTTGCAGTTCGTTCCAGTCATTGGCAGCAGAGAACTGGAAGGAAAGGCGGCCAAAGAAGGAATTGGCTTTGGGGTGACCAGTGAGATATACCTGCTGGAGCGCGTGCTACAGGTGGGTGCTGCTATGGTGACCAGCGAGCTCAGATAAGGCGGGGCTTTACCTAGCAGAGACTTGTAGATGACCTGGAGCCAGTGGGTTTGGCGACGAGTCTGAACCGATGGCCAGCCAGCGAAAGCGTACAGGTCGTAGTGGTGGGTAATATATGGGGCTTTGGTGACAAAACGGATGGCACTGTGATAGACTGCATCCAATTTGTTGAGTAGAGTGTTGGAGGCTATTTTATAGATGACATCGCTGAAGTCGAGGATTGGTAGGATGGTCAGTTTTAGGGGGGTATGTTTGGCAGCATGAGTGAAGGATGCTTTGTTGCGAAAATAGGAAGCCGATTCTAGATTTAATTTGCGATTGGATATGCTTAATGTGAGTCTGGAAGGAGAGTTTACAGTCTAGCCAGACACCTAGGTATTTGTAGTTGTCCACATATTCTAGGTCAGAACTGTCCAGAGTAGTGATGCTGGATGGGCGGGCAGGTGCAGGCAGTGATCGGTTGAAGAGCATGCACTTAGTTTTACTTGCATTTAAGAGCAGTTGGAGGCCACGGAAGGAGAGTTGTATGGCATCGAAGCTCATCTGGAGGTTAGTTAACACAGTGTCCAAAGAAGGGCCAGAAGTATACAGAATGGTGTCGTCTGCGTAGAGGTGGATCAGAGAATCATCAGCAGCGAGAGCGACATCATTGATGTATACAGAGAAGAGAGTCGGCCCGAGAATTGAACTCTGTGGCACCCCCATAGAGACTGCAAGAAGTCCGGACAACAGGCCCTCCGATTTGACACACTGAACTCTATCAGAGAAGTAGTTGGTGAACCAGGCGAGGCAATCATTTGAGAAACCAAGGCAGTTGAGTCTACCAATAAGAATGTGGTGATTGACAGAGTCGAATGCCTTGGCCAGGTCGATGAATACGGCTGCACAGTAATGTCTCTTATCGATGGCGGTTATGATATCGTTTAGGACCTTGAGCGTGGCTGAGGTGCACCCATGACCAGCTCTGAAACCAGATTGCTTAGCGGAGAAGGTACAGTGAGATTCGAAATGGTCGGTAATCTGTTTGTTGACTTGGCTTTTGAAGACCTTAGAAAGGCAGGGTAGGATAGATATAGGTCTGTAGCAATTTGGGTCTAGAGTGTCTCCCCCTTTGAAAAGGGGGATGACCGCGGCAGCTGTCCAATCTTTGGGAATCTCAGACGATATGAAAGAGAGGTTGAACAGGCTAGTAATAGGGGTTGCGACAATTTTGGCAGATCATTTTTAAAAGAGTGGGTACAGATTGTCTAGCCTGGCTGATTTGTAGGGGTCCAGGTTTTGGAGTTCTTTAAGAACATCAGCTATCTGGATTTGGGTGAAGGAGAATTGGGGAAGGCTTGGGCGAGTTGCTGTGGGGAGTGCAGGGCTGTTGACCGGGGTAGGGGTAGCCAGGTGGAAAGCATGGCCAGCCATAGAAAAATGCTCATTTAAATGATCAATTATAGTGGATTTTTCGTTGTTGACAGTGTTTCCTAGTCTCAGTGCAGTGGGCAGCTGGGAGGAGGTGCTCTTATTCTTAATGGACTTTACAGTGTCCCAGAACTTTTTTGAGTTTGTGCTACAGGATGCAAATTTCTGCTTGAAAAAGCTAGCCTTAGCTTTCCTAACTGGCTGTGTATATTTGTTCCTGACTTCCCTGAAAAGTTGCATATCACGGGGGCTATTCGAAGCTAAATGTTGTGTTTGATGTAAGAAACCACTTTACAAAATTAAAATAATTATTATTCCCATACCATTGTTACAGAGAATCAGACAAATTATGCTATCCTCTGCCTATTGGCTACTTAGTTTATTCAAGATGTCACAAAATACAACACTTCCCCTTTAAGACATAAAAAAGCTCTTTACCAGACTTTCTTTTCAAAGATGGCTAGAAAACCACAGATGTTGTGCTCTTGTAGGACGCAACCACTCCCCCATTGTTGTCTAGATATTAGCTATAACTGGGCTAATAACTCAATAACTAGCAAAGAATATGAACAAACGTGCACACGTGGCTACATGAGGTTCTCACTTTGATCTCAAAACAAGCTCATCTACTCACGACCGCTCATCCTGTAAACACAGGCCAGTTCAAAGTAAATGGCACAGATCCATATATGGCGATGGCTATTTGCATATAGGCCTATTGCAGCTCTGATTGGTTATGGCGCATCGGTCTGTGGTCTGTGTAGAATACGGGCCTGAGTCGTGCCTGTGTCGTGCCTGTCAATACAATAGATTCATACTCCAATGCGCTCTGCCTACAAGAAAATCTCCTGAACAGTTAATTTTGCATACTAAATATTGTATAGTTTGTTTTATTTCGGTATGTTATATTGAAAGTGGCTAATATTGCGTTGATTTGATCACAATTCACACAGTAGAGCGAAACGTTGATAGTGTCCCCTAAAGAGGAATACTGTAGAAAGATTAGTTCAATTCAATCTCATGCTTCTCTGTGCATGCTCATGTTTCTTCTATGCGGCAGTCCGAGGTGAACTGTGCGCCTGCAACTTAGAGGGAACATTGGCGTCTACATTGAAATGTGTCTCTTAACTGTCCACTGTTTCCGCATTGATACCAGATTTCCTGATCCCTCCCCAAATGCAAACTATTTGACAGATATCTTTTCAAAATAATGAATTTATTAATTTTAATTCACATTTTGATGCCATTAAGTAATGTTCTCAAATTGTTCCGAGAACGATAAGAAACAACGTTCTTCTGTGGGAATTTCAGTACCTCAGCACAACGTTTTCTGCAGGTTTCCTCATGGTTCTAGTTAAAAGTCATGTTCTCAGAACGTTAAGAAAACATTCCATAAAATACACATGAAAAACATTAGTTCAAAGAGTAACCGTTCTCAGCATCAGCAAAACTCTCTCTATCCTCTATCCTGTTAAGTGGTTTTACGTGTGTTGGCCTAATTGGTCACACCTGATCTTAATGAGTGCTTGTTTACTTTGAAATGGGGTCTGTTTAAATATACTTAAATGAACATCTTTGTATCAGTTAAAGAAACATGGCATGTTATCTCCATGCTGATAGTGCAGTAGACTAATTCCATGGAAAGAGAACAGAAGGTCATAGGTTAGAATCTCACTGATGCTGTGATGCAATAATGATCAATGCGTGATTAATGCCTAAGCAAATACATTTCGATGTGAGGGTGGGGCACTCCTGAGAAACGCACACACTAGTTAACACTGTCAATCCAATTGAAGTTGTCTGCTGGAGCACATAGGGGTTGAGAGAGTACACACTCTCTCAAATTCACACACACACACCCTCCAGCTCCACATCAACAACATTTATTGTGGGGTGTGTGTGTGTGAAACACTCACTACATCATCAAGGCATGTACATACCAGCGTCTCCACACACACATCAAAGACTCTCCTGTTTGATGCGGTCCTGTTCTAATTATCATGTTTGAACAATCCCTTGGAACACCTTTCTTTGCATTTTCCCTCTCAATACACCTTTTGCACAATGTAGCAACGCCCCACTTCCGCTCAACTTCCTGCCCGATACATAGCTTCCTGTCCCAATCGCGTCCTGTCAGCCTGATTGTAGCCATACTAGCCTCAAAGTCGCTCGTGTTATCATTATCTCAGTATATTAATATAATCATATTTCTATAGCGTTTCTTTTTATCATTCTTGTTGAAAAGTCTGTTTATTCGTTCAGTTAGTGATTTTTGTAATTCAATTATTGTGTTCTGTGTCTTTTTTTTGTCTCTTAGCTAGCTAGCTATTAACACGCTAACTAGTAAGGTGGCGAGCAATTAGCCAACACCCCCCTCCCTTACCAACCATGGCACTGTTTTTCTCAAGGCGCTTGCAAGAGCTTCCAAAGATAACAGTGACGGATGTACATCGTCTGGCCAAGACAAGTAGCAAAGCACCGACCTCCAAGTTGGAAAAAGGATTAGAACTTTCTCTCCAGTTACCTTTTCAATATCAAGGTAAGTATAGCCAAGTTGCCTATCAGACCTGAAAGCTGTAACGTAGTTTAAGACATGCCTTTTACAGTAGCTAGCTAACATTATGATTGCTCATTCTTTTTATTCCAAACCGTTTCGAACAGGCACAAAGTGACAGGAGAGGTCAGCATAAGGGTTTGCCACTACAGGTCCATGAGGAAAAATGAGAAACCACACAGTTTGAGTGTAGAGTGAAAAGTCAGCTATTTGTGACACACTACATGCCGGTTACACAGTCAGAGATGAAGCCTAGTCTTAGACTAAGAAGTTCCTGTCAATGGAGATCTGCATTAAGAGGCATTGCTTAGTCTAGGACTAGGCCTAACCCATGTCTATGAAACCGTTCTTAGTGTAGTAATTGTTCCTTGCTGTTTCTGTAAACTCTGTTATGTTGGACGCATTGGATGAATTTTAAACAAGGGCATATACCCTTAATAGACAAGTTTAAACCCATATTGCTGTAATGAATTTAGTGGCTGTTGCATGTTGCGCCAGTCACTTCTGTTTAATGGTCGTGACACATGTTGAGTGATTTTATAGTCTATTCATTTGTTTTTATATCCCCACGTAGGTTGTACTGAAGCCCTCTGAGCCAGTAACTATGACACAACATCACCGTTCATGTGTTGCTGGCACTGCATTATGCAACCACACAGTTGATTTACTATTCCAGTCTGCACACTATTTCAAGATGGGAACACTGTTACTGTCGCGAACATCGTCAGGGAAATGACCGGACCAAGGTGCAGCGTGGTGAGCGTACATTTTCTATTTTAAATGTCGCCAACAAAAACAAGAAACAACAAAAACGAACGTGACGCTTACTAGGGCTATACAGGCCACTAACAAAGTCAACTACCCACAACTAAGGTGGAAAAACAGGCTGCCTAAGTATGATTCCCAATCAGAGACAACTCTAGACAGCTGTCCCTGATTGAGAACCATACCCGGCCAAAAAATAGAAACAGAAAACATAGAAATAAAGAAACTAGAATGCCCACCCTAGTCACACCCTGGCCTAACCAAAATAGAGAATAAAAGCCTCTCTATGGCCAGGGCGTGACAGTTACGTGGAGTGGAACAAGGAAACCCAAGAGCAGACTCAGACAAGGAGGGGGATCCAAGGGAGCAGTAGATTGGGGAATCCAGGGCAGAGTGGCAGGAGGAGACGTTGAGGAGACGTGGGACTGGAGACAGGGACCAGGGAGACAGGGACCAGAGTCAGAGCAGGCAGAACTGTAGCGGAGACGAAAACCATGTCAGGCAAGGAAAACAGGTACAACAGGATAACAGGACCTAGTGGCAGGATTGAGAATTTGTAGAGGTCTTTATTATGGAACAGGTTGCAGCTGGTGGGCATCTGCTCTGACTCCAGCACACCTGTCTCCGCCCACACAATCACACACAGAGAGAGAGAGGGAGAGAGCACTGTGGGAGTGGTGGCAGGAGTAGGAGTAGACGCACAGAGGCCGAGCAGCAGTGGCATAAGCCAAGGACTATGGTATGTTTTAATAACTATACCACATATCAACATCATGGTTATAATCACATCATAATGCTAATAAATGATTTAATGAAAACTTAAATCGTCTCATGATTAGATTTAGAATAATGCCCTTGTACTGTCTTTTACAGGGTCTGCAACCTAGGCCCAGAGGCAAAATGACCATCACCAAGCCCACCAAAAATCACATGGCAGAAGGAGGGATTCATTTCAAGTGGATTTAAGTACATTGTTTAGATTGGCTAACCACAGCGGCTGCTTTGCAGAAGTACACTCTACAGCGCACTTCTTGGAACGCTCCCTGACCTCTCAGTTCTCCAGATAGAAGAGGCATACAAGAACTTTGAACCTCTATCCAAGCCATTGATCTTCAGCATGGGGATGTGTGCTGAAAAGCTTTTAGTCTACTCCCACTTTGGAAAAGTACAGGTGGGGAGTCTCCTGTCTTACCAGCAGCCTCCAATCACAATGCGACACATAGTTCACATAAGGAGACACTACCATTCCCTTCACTGCACCTGGATGGCTACAGACTGGAGAGCAACTTTCAAGGCTGCACATTTGTGCTCAGTGAAGAAGACCAGGAGCAGGAGGAGGGGGGGAGAGCGAGGGGGGCTATGGAGCAGGAGACAGAGAGGGGGGGGGGGGCTATGGAGCAGGAGACAGAGAGAGAGGGGGGGGCTATGGAGCAGGAGCCAGTGAGAGAGGGAGGCTATGGAGCAAGAGAGAGAGAGAGAGAGAGGCAGAGAGAGAGGGGCTATACAGCAGGAGCCAGAGAGAGAGGGGGGCTATGGAGCAGGAGACAGAGAGAGAGGGGGGGGGGCTATAGAGCAGGAGACAGAGAGACAGAGAGAGACAGAAAAGGAGGGGGAGAGAGAGAGCGGGAGAGAGAGGGGAGACTATGGAGACAGAGAGCGGGGGAGAGAGAGGGGGGACAATGGAGCAAGAGAGAGAGAGAGAGAGGCAGAGAGAGAGGGGCTATACAGCAGGAGACAGGGAGAGAGCAGGAGAGAGAGGGGGCTATGGAGCAGGAGACAGAGAAAGAGAGAGAAGCAGGGGGAGAGAGAGAGCGGGAGAGAGAGAGAGAGAGAGAGAGAGAGAGAGAGAGAGAGAGAGAGAGAGAGAGAGAGAGAGAGAGAGAGAGAGAGAGAAAGAGAGTCATGTTCTACATGAGCTCCTGATATATTTCATGTTTTTTTGTTTTTAGAATGAGATAAACACTCTAATCGAAAAAGAAATCCAGACAAGAAGTGATGAACAACAACTCTATTCATTCAGAATAGAAAGAAAAGTAACTTTGCGCCTCAAGTTAAGAGGTTTTGAGTCTAGCTAGCTAGCTACACAACAAAGACCTAGCCAGCAGACTAACAAGCTAGCCAGAAGAAACGAGCTAGAACAAACCTAGCAAGGGGGTTAATACAACTACATCAAACGACCAAACTGAGTAAACCAAAAAGGAGCACGGACTAACTTTAAACATATCTTCAGTTTTTTGTGCGAGGATTTTTCACTCTTTTTGCTGGTTTTTGAACTACAGTGGGGAGAACAAGTATTTGATACACTGACAATTTTGCAGGTTTTCCTACTTACAAAGCATGTAGAGGTCTGTAATTTTTATCATAGGTACACTTCAACTGTGAGAGAAGGAATCTAAAACAAAAATCCAGAAAATCACATTGTATGATTTTTAAGTAATTAATTTGCATTTTATTGCATGACATAAGTATTTGATCACCTACCAACCAGTAAGAATTCCGGCTCTCACAGACCTGTTAGTTTTTCTTTAAGAAGCCCTCCTGTTCTCCACTCATTACCTGTATTAACTGCACCTGTTTGAACTCGTTACCTGTATAAAAGACACCTGTCCACACACTCAATCAAACAGACTCCAACCTCTCCACAATGGCCAAGACCAGAGAGCTGTGTAAGGACATCAGGGATAAATTGTAGACCTGTACAAGGCTGGGATGGGCTACAGGACAATAGCCAAGCAGCTTGGTGAGAAGGCAACAACTGTTGGCACAATTATTAGAAAATGAAAGAAGTTCAAGATGACGGTCAATCACCCTCGGTCTGGGGCTCCATGCAAGATCTCACCTCGTGGGGCATCAATGATCATGAGGAATGTGAGGGATCAGCCCAGAACTACACGGCAGGACCTGGTCAATGACCTGAAGAGAGCTGGGACCACAGTCTCAAAGAAAACCATTAGTAACACACTACGCCGTCATGGATTAAAATCCTGCAGCGCACGCAAGGTCCCCCTGCTCAAGCCAGCGCATGTCCAGGCCCGTCTGAAGTTTGCCAATGACCATCTGGATGATCCAGAGGAGGAATGGGAGAAGGTCATGTGGTCTGATGAGACAAAAATAGAGCTTTTTGCTCTAAACTCCACTCGCCGTGTTTGGAGGAATAGAAGGATGAGTACAACCCCAAGAACACCATCCCAACCGTGAAGCATGGAGGTGGAAACATCATTCTTTGGGGATGCTTTTCTGCAAAGGGGACAGGACGACTGCACCGTATTGAGGAGAGGATGGATGGGGCCATGTATCGCGAGATCTTGACCAACAACCTCCTTCCCTCAGTAAGAGCATTGAAGATGGGTCGTGGCTGGGTCTTCCAGCATGACAACGACCCGAAACACACAGCCAAGGCAACTAAGGAGTGGCTCCGTAAGAAGCATCTCAAGGTCCTGGAGTGGCCTAGCCAGTCTCCAGACCTGAACCCAATAGAAAATCTTTGGAGGGAGCCGAAAGTCCGTATTGCCCAGCGACAGCCCCGAAACCTGAAGGATCTGGAGAAGGTCTGTATGGAGGAGTGGGCCAAAATCCCTGCTGCAGTGTGTGCAAACCTGGTCAAGAACTACAGGAAACGTATGATCTCTGTAATTGCAAACTAAGGTTTCTGTACCAAATATTCAGTTCTGCTTTTCTGATGTATCAAATACTTATGTCATGCAATAAAATGCAAATTAATTACTTAAAAATCATACAATGTGATTTTCTGGATTTTTGTTTTAGATTCCTTCTCTCACAGTTGAAGTGTACCTATGATAAAAATGACAGACCTCTACATGCTTTGTAAGTAGGAAAACCTGCAAAATCGGCAGTGTATCAAATACTTGTTCTCCCCACTGTATATTAGCGCTAGCAGCAGATGAACAAATCGGTTGCCATGGCAACGGGGCAGCAGAACAGCGCAGCAGTAGTAGCAGAGCCCACAGGCACCATGTCCCCACTCCCCCTCAGCGCAGAATCCATTCTCTACCCAAAAGAGGCCAACAATGACACAACGAGGAAAGCTTTTTAACAGAAACTACTAAAGGAGAGGCCAGAAACCCTTTTTGCAGACCTCTACAAAATCGGTGATGTGAGTAATCTCATCTTCCTCACTGACCAGCCAAATGCATGGCGCTCAGCAGTGTGCTCTCACTACCCATCCATAAAGAAAGAGGGAATCTGTAATGGGTGGAAGCTGAAAATCAAAGAGACAGACGACCCTGACAGCACCATGATAACAATCAACCTCTACAAGACTGGGACTGTCATGGTGCAAGGTAACATCAGGCTGGAGGGAGAGAGCGGAGAGAGAGAAGGACACCACCAGTGACATGCCCTCCCACAAGACAAACTCCACCAGCACCACCCTCACCCCTACTCTCCCCACCCAAAAAGGCACATCCAGCACCTCTCTTCCCACCATAGTGGAGGACACGCCCCAGGAGGAGAGCGACCCCCTCAGTGCAGAGCAGGCTCAGGCCCTCCTCACCACCATGGCTGCCATGAGGGATGAGTTCACCAAACTGGAGGGGGAGGTGGTCCTGCTCAGGGAGAGCATGAGCAAACAGCAACCAGACAACCACACCTTAGAGGAGCTCCTAACCAAGGTGAGGACAGAGCAGGACAGCAGCCTTGCAACACAGCTGAAAGAAGTTCAGCAAGAGAGAGACGGACTCAAGAGAGAGCTGGCTGATCTAACAAAGGAGGTGAGAGAGCTCCAAAAAGACAGGCAGAGCAGCAATAAGGAGCTGACCACACTAAGAGAGGAGCTGCAGGAGAGAAAGAGAACAGAGGACAGGCTGCAGGAGCAGCTAGCTCACCACTCTATGACATGCCCTCACACAGCAGAGGAGCCACCTCAACCAGCCAGACTTCCCCAGCCCTGCCTGCTGCACCCCTCCTCCCCAACCCACAGAACAGCCTCCCACTGACAGTGGCACCGACACAGACCAGCCACACCCCAGCTCCAACACCCACCAGCCCCCCCTCTGTCCAGAAGAAACACTGGCTGACATCGTCCTGTTAATGGACTCAAATGGGAAGTATGTTCAGGAGAAGAAACTTTTCCCTAGACACAAAACGAGAAAGGTGTGGTGCCCAACAACGCAGAGTGCCATGGAGCTGCTTGATAAGGCCCATCTCGGGTCGCCAAGCCACATAATCATACATACCGGAAGCAACGACCTGCGTGCTCAGCAGGAGAGGGTGGCGACTTCACTACGGGGAGTGATTGAGAAGGCCTCCGCAATCTTCCCCAACTCAAGGATCGTGGTGTCAACCCTTCTACAGAGGAAGGACTTCCACCCTTCCACAATCCAAAGAATAAACGCCAGCCTCTCCCGGGACTGTGCGCTGCGACCCAATGTACACCTGGCCCACCATCCCACCCTCGATCTGGACTGTCTCTATGACCATGTTCACCTGTACAGGGATGACAGTCCCCATCCTTGCCAAGACTTTCAAGGACGTCGCTTTAAACCGCAGCCCGACCTCTCCACCCAGGAACAGCGGAGCAATCTCCACCCTGCCGAGATCACCGAGACAACACCTCGGACCAGCACCCTGGACCCCCAGCCACGACCACAGCACCACCAACCTCAATGCCCACCACAGCCAGCGCAGCACAGACCACCCCAGCCCAGCTTCAGAGCCACTCAGACGAGGCCTCCCACCCCCCTGCCCCCCACCGCAGACCCACACTTGGAGGGGCCACAGCCCAGCAGGCAGAGCTACGCACAGGCTGTGAGAGGAGCAACTGGCCCAGCCCCCACCAACCAAATGAGTGACATTAAACAAATGCTGAGTCTACTATGCTCACATGTGATAGGCCGAGGGTCATGGTAAGATGAGCACAAGAACTCCACCATCCTCACACTACATCCACCCAAGTGGCATGACACAAATTCTATCTTAAATGATAAACAAATCACATTTGCAAAATAAGAGTTTACTTTAATTGAAAATTCATATTTTAATAGTTCTTGTTGGATTGTGAGTGTTTGTCTCATTTTGAAGGTAAAGAAAAAAAGAAAAAAAAAGTTATGAAGTCTTTTTACGTTGCATGTTGGAATTTACAAGGATGGAAGGCCTCTGCTTTTGGGCTAAAGAGCAGAAACCCAGACTTCCTGAAAGAAATTGATGATGTTGATATTGTAGTACTACAGGTAACATGGTGCAGAGGTGATGTTTCCACTGGCTGTCCACTAGGTTATAGGGAGATAATCATACCATCCACTAAATTAAAAGGAATCAAACAGGGCAGAGACTCAGGGGGAATGCTAATATGGTATAAATCTGAACTAATTAATTCAATCGAATTGATCAAAACAGGAGAATTCTTTATCTGGTTAAAAATCAACAAGGAGTCTATCTTGACAGATAAAAACATCTTCCTCTGTGCCACATACATTCCCCCCTCAGAGTCACCTACTTCAACGAAGAGAGCTTCTCCATTCTAGAGGGAGAGATTAGTCACTTTCAGGCCCAAGGCAACGTACTGGTCTGTGGAGACCTGAATGCTAGAACAGCAGAAGAACAAGAGACTATTAACAGTCATGGGGATAAACACCTACCAGGAAGCAACAACCTTTCCCTCCCCACATACCCCCACAGAAACAACTATGACAAAGTGAAAAACAGAAACGGAGTACAGCTCCTGAGGCTCTGTCGAACACTGGGTCTGTACATAGTCAATGGCAGGCTGAGAGGAGATTCTTTTGGTAGGTACACCTACAGCTCATCCCTTGGCAGCAGCACTGTAGACTACTTCCTCACCGACCTAAACCCAGAGTCTCTCAGAGCCTTCACAGTCAGCCCACTAACACCTCTCTCAGACCACAGTAAAATCACAGTGTATCTGAGAAGAGCAGAACCCAACCATGAAGCATCACGGCCCAATAAATTACATGGTACTAAACAGCCCTATAGATGGAGTGCAAACAGTACAGACATCTACCAAAAAGCAATTAGTAGCCAAAAAATACAATCTCTCCTGGACAACTTTTTAGCCTTAACATTCTCCCTCAGCAATGAAGGTGTAAATTTGGCCATTAGGAACATAAACTTTATATTTGACAAATTAGCCTCCTTGGCTAATTTAAAGAAGCATAAGAGCAAACCAAAAATAACAGATAATGAAAAATGGTTTGATAATGATTGCAAAAATCTAAGAAAGTCATTGAGAAATATATCTAATCAAAAACACAGAGAACCAGACAACAAAAATATACGCCTTCAATATGGGGAAACACTGAAGCAATACAAACACACCCTAAGAACAAAAAAGGAACAGCACATTAGAAATCAGCTGGATGGAATTGAGGAATCCATAGAATCAAACCACTTCTGGGAGAATTGGAATAAATTAAACAAACCTCATCATGAGGCATTGGCTATCCAAAATGGGGATATGTGGAGAAATCACTTTGCAAACCTCTACAGCAATATAACAAAGAGCCCAGAACAAAAAGATATACAAGAAAAATTACAAATCCTTGAATTAGCAGTCAAAGACTATCAGAATCCTGTGGATACCCCAATTACAGAAGTAGAATTATTGGAAAAACTATGCACTCTCCAACCCAAAAAGGCCTGTGGTGCTGACCACAAATTCAAATTGGCTATACTCAAACGCTTCAACATTATCCTCACTGCAGGTATTTTCCCCAATATTTGGAACCAGGGATTGATCACACCAATCTATAAAAATGGAGACAAGTTTGACCCAAATAATTACAGAAGAATTTGCGTTAACAGCAACTTGGGGATAATTCTCTGCAGTATTATAAATAGCAGACTACATAATTTCCTTGACGAACACAACGTCCTGAGCAGAAGCCAAATTGGATTTCTAAAAAATGATTGTACAACAGACCACATTTACACCCTCCACACTCGAATTGATAAACAAGTTAACAAAGGCAAAATCTACTCGTGTTTTGTAGATTTCAAGAAAGCATTTGATTCAATTTGGCACTAAGGTATTTTTTTAATAAACTAATAGAAAGTGGTATTGGAGGGAAAACATATGATTTTATTAAATCAATGTACACTAAAAACAAATGTGCGGTTAATATTGGCAACAAGCAAACATACTTCTTCTCTCAGAGGCGGGGAGTGAAACAGGGCTGCCCAATAAGTCCAACATTATTTAACATCTACATTAATGAATTGGCAAAAACATTAGAAGAATCGGCAGCACCTGGTATCACCCTACACAACACTGAAATCAAGTGTCTGCTGTACGCAGATGACCTGGTGCTGCTGTCTCCCACTAAAGAGGGGTTACAGCAGCACCTAGATCGTCTTCACAGGTTCTGTCAGACCTGGGCTCTGACCGTTAACCTAAAAAAACCAAATATAATGATATTCCAAAAAAGGTCCGGAAATCAGGATGACAAATATAAATTCTATTTGGACACAGTTCTATTAGAACACACCAAAAACGACACATATCTAGGACTAAATATCAGCAACACAGGTAGCTTCCACATGGCTGTGAATGAGCTGAGAGACAAAGCAAGAAGAGCATTCTATGCCATTTAAAGGAACATCAAAATGTGAGCAGGAGACAGAGAGAGAGAGACAGAGAGGGAGGGAGAGAGAGAGAGAGAGACAGGGAGAGGGGGGGCTATACAGCAGGAGACAGAGAGAGCGCAGGAGAGAGAGGGGTGGCTATGGAGCAAAAGACAGAGAAAGAGAGAGAGAGAGAGAGAGAGGAGGGGGAGAGAGAGAGACAGAGAGAGGGGGGCTATACAGCAGGAGACAGAGAGAGAGTGGGAGAGAGAAGGGGGGCTATGGAGCAAGAGAGAGAGAGAGACAGAGAGGGGGGAGAGAGAGACAGAGAGAGTGGGGGCTATACAGCCTGGAGACAGAGAGAGAGAGAGGGGGGGGGGGTGCTATGGAGCAGGAGAGAGAGAAAGAGAGACAGAGAAGGAGGGGGAGAGAGAGGGGAGACTATGGAGACAGAGAGAGAGAGCGGGGGAGAGAGAGGGGGGACTATGGAGCAAGAGAGAGAGAGAGAGAGGCAGAGAGAGAGGGGCTATACAGCAGGAGACAGAGAGAGAGAGAGAGAGAAGGAGGGGGAGAGAGAGAGAGAGACAGGGAGAGGGGGGGCTATACAGCAGGAGACAGAGAGAGAGTGGGAGAGAGAAGGGGGGCTATGGAGCAAGAGAGAGAGAGAGACAGAGAGGGGGGGAGAGAGAGACAGAGAGAGTGGGGGCTATACAGCCTGGAGACAGAGAGAGAGGGGGGGGGGGGGGGGTGCTATGGAGCAGGAGAGAGAGAAAGAGAGACAGAGAAGGAGGGGGAGAGAGAGGGGAGACTATGGAGACAGAGAGAGAGAGCGGGGGAGAGAGAGGGGGGACTATGGAGCAAGAGAGAGAGAGAGAGAGAGGCAGAGAGAGAGGGGCTATACAGCAGGAGACAGAGAGAGAGAGAGAGAGGAGGAGGGGGGAGAGAGAGAGAAGGAGGGGGAGAGAGAGAGAGACAGAGAGAGAGGGGCTATACAGCAGGAGACAGAGAGAGAGCAGGAGAGAGGGGGGGGGGCTATACAGCAGGAGACAGAGAAAGAGAGATACAGAGAGAGAGAGACAGAGAGAGAGCAGTAGAGAGAGAGGGGGGGGGGCTATACAGCAGGAGACAGAGAGTGAGCAGTAGAGAGAGGGGGGGGGGCTATACAGCAGGAGACAGAGAGAGAGAGACAGAGGGAGGGGGAGAGAAAGAAAGCGGGAGAGAGAGAGACAGAGAGGGAGGGTGTCACGGCTGTTGAAAGATGAGGACCAAGGTGCTCGTCGTGAGCGTACATTTTCCTTTATTAATAAAAAATGACGCCGAACAAAACAATAAACACTACAAAAACAAACCGTGAAGCTAAAGGCTATGTGCCCTAAACAAAGATCAACTTCCCACAAAGACAGGTAGAAAAAAGGGCTACCTAAGTATGTTTCTCAATCAGAGACAACGATAGACAGCTGCCTCTGATTGAGAACCACACCCGGCCAAACACAAAGAAATAGAAAACATAGAAATAAAGAAACTAGAATGCCCACCCTAGTCACACCCTGGCCTAACCAAAATAGAGAATAAAAGCCTCTCTATGGCCAGGGAGTGACAGAGGGGGAGAGAAAGAGAGCGGGAGAGAGAGGGGGTGGGGCTATGGAGCAGGAGACACAGTAGGAGAGAGTAATGAAGACAGCTTCTCCATCCTGGAGGGGGAAATCAATCATTTCCAGGCCCAGGGACATGTACTAGTCTGTGGCGACCTAAATGCCAGAACCGGACAAGAACCTGACACCCTCAGCACACAGGGGGACAAACACCTGCCTGGAGGTGAACGCATTCCCTCCCCCATATGCCCCCCTCAGCACAACTATGACAATATAACCAACAAAAACAGGTCACAACTCCTGCAGCTCTGTCACACGCTGGGTATGTACATAGTCTATGGTAGGCTTCGAGGGGACCTATAGCTCGTCTCTTGGCAGTAGTACTGCAAACTACTCTATCGCTGACCTCAACCCAGAGCGTTCAGAGGGTTCGCAGTCAGCCCACTTACACCCCTATCAGATCACAGCAACATCACAGTCTACTTGAACAGAGTAATACTCGATCATGAGGCATCAAAGCCAAAGGAACCGAGTAATATTAAGGTATGCTATAGATGGAAGGAATGTAGTGTGGAAACCTACCAAAAAACAATTAGGCAACAACAAATTCAATCCCTTTCAGACAACTTCCTGGACAAAACGTTCCACTGTAGTAGTGAAGGTGTAAACTTGGCAGTTGAAAATCTAAACAGTATATTTGACCTCTCTGCTTCCCAATCAAATCTAAAAAATGTAAACAGAAAACCAAAGAAAATGAATAACAATGACAAATGGTTTGATGAAGAATGCAAAAACCTAAGAAAGAAATTGAGAAACCTGTCCAACCAAAAACAGAGAGACCCAGAAAACCTGAGCCTATGTCTTTACTATGGTAAATCACTAAAACAGGACAGCAACACAATTAGACCCAACCAAATCATGAGAAAACAAAAAGAGAATTACTTGACACATTGGAAAGAATTAACAAAATAAACAGAACAAACTAGAATGCTATTTGGCCCTAAACAGAGAGTACACAGTGGCAGAATACCTGACCACTGTGACTGACCCAAACTTAAGGAAAGCTTTGACTCAACATGGCGCTGACAGAGATGGCCGTCTCGCTTCGCGTTCTTAGGAAACTATGCAGTATTTGTTTTTTTAATGTATTATTTCTTACACCGTTACCCCAGGAAATATGAAGTCTTATTACTTACAGCCGGGAAGAATTATTGGATATAAGAGCAACATCAACTTACCAACATTACGACGAGGAATATGACTTTCCCGAAGCGGATCCTCTGTTTGGACCACCACCCAGGACAATGGATTGGATTCCAGTAGGCGACCCAAAACAACAGCGCCGCAGAAGAGGCAGACGGAGCGGTCTTCTGGTCAAACTCCGTAGACGGGCACATCGCTCACCACTCCCGAGTATTCTACTCGCCAATGTCCAGTCTCTTGACAACAAGGTAGACGAAACCCGAGCAAGGTTTGCTTTCCAGAGAGACATCAGAGATTGTAACATTCCCTGTTTCACGGAAACATAGCTCACTCGGGACACGTTATCAGAGTCGGTACAGCCACCCGGTTTCTTCACGCATCGTGCCGAAAGAAACAAACATCTCTCTGGTAAGAAGAAGGGCGGGGTTGTATGCCTTATGATTAATGAGTTGTGGTGTGATCATAACAACATACAGGAACTCTAGTCCTTTTGTTCACCTGACCTAGAATTCCTTACAATCAAATGCCGACCGCATTATCTACCAAGAGAATTCTCTTCGATTATAATCACAGTCGTGTATATCCCCCCCAAGCAGACACCTCGACGGCCCTGAAAGAACTTCATTGAACTCTATGTAAACTGGAAACCACATTTATTGTAGCTGGGGATTTTAACAAAGCTAATCTGAAAACAAGGCTCCCTAAATTTGATCAGCATATAGAATGGCCTGGCAGCATTCTGGATCATTGCTACTCTAACTTCCGCGACGCATAAAGAGCCCTCCCTTGCCCTCCTTTCGGCAACTCTGACCACGACTCAATTTTGTTGCTCCCAGCCTATAGACAGAAACTAAAACAGGAAACGCCCGTGCTCAGGTCTGTTCAACGCTGGTCCGACCAATCTGATTCCACGCTTCAAGATTGCTTCGATCACGTGGACTGGGATATGTTCCGCATAGCGTCGAACAACAACATTGATGTATACGCTGATTCAGTGAGCGAGTTTATTAGCAAGTTCATCGGTGATGGTGTAATCACGGTGACTATTAAAACCTTCCCCAACCAGAAACCGTGGATTGATGGCAGCATTGGCGCAAAACTGAAAGCGCGAACCACTGCTTTTAATCATGGCAAGGCGACCGGAAACATGACCGAATACAAACTGTGTAGCTATTCCCTCCGCAAGGCAATCAAACAAGCTAAGCGTCAGTATAGAGACAAAGTAGAGTCGTAATTCAACTGCTCAGACACGAGACGTATGTGGCAGGGTCTACAGTCAATCACGGATTACAAAAAGAAAACCATCCTGTCACGTTCCTTTTTCTTTTATTTATTTAGTTGGTCAGTGCGTGAGTTAGGGTGGGTTGTTTTTGTGTGTTTTGTCTAGTCTATGGGATGTTGTATGTGTATGGGGTAGAGTAGAGTATAGTTGTCTAGTTATGTCTATGGCTGCCTGGATTGGTTCTCAATCAGAGACAGCTGTCATTTATTGTCTCTGATTGGGAGCCATATTTAAGGCAGCCATAGGCAGTAGGCTTGTGTGGGTAGTTGTCTATGTATGTTCTATGTTGCTTGTGTGCACTTAGTTCAGTTTAGCTTCACGATCGTTTGTTTTGTTCATTTTGTAAGTGGTTGTTTTTTCCTTCATTAAAGAAGATGTATTTTTCACGCGCTGCGCCTTGGTCCTCTCTCTCTCCCTTTGACGATCGTGACACATCCCTGTCGCGGACACCATTGTCTTGCTCCCAAACAAACTAAACAACTTCTTTGCTGGCTTTGAGGACAATACAGTGCCACTGACATGGCCCGCTACCAAAACCTGTGTGCTCTCCTTCACTGCAGCCATCGTGAGTAAAACATTTAAACGTGTTAACCCTGGCAAAGGTTGCCGGCCCAGACGGCATCCCTAGCCGCGTCCTCAGAGCATGCACAGACCAGCTGGCTGGTGTGTTTACAGACATATTCAATCAATCCCTATCCCAGTTTGCTGTTCCCACATGCTTCAAGAGGGCCACCATTGTTCCTGTTCCCAAGAAAGCTAAGGTAACTGAGCTAAACGACTATTGCCCTGTAGCACTCACTACCGTCATCATGAAGTGCTTTGAGAGACGAGTCAAGGATCATATCCCCTTCACCCTACCTGACACCCTAGACCCACTCCAATTTGCTTACCGCCCCGATAGGTCCACAGACAACGCAATCGTAATCACACTGCACACTGCCCTAACCCATCTGGACAAGAGGCATACCTATGTAATAATGCTGTTCATACAGCTCAGCATTTAACACCATAGTACCCTCCAAACTCATCACTAAGCTCGAGACCCTGGGTCTCGACCCAGCCCTGTGCAACTGGGTCCTGGACTTTCTGACGGGCCGTCCCCAGGTGGTGAGGGTAGGAAACAACATCTCCAACCCGCTGATCCTCAACACTGGGGCCCCACAAGGGTGCGTTCTCAGCCCTCTCCTGTACTCCCTGTTCACCCATGACTGCGTGGCCATGCACGCCTCCAACTCAATCATCAAGTTTGCAGACGACACTACAGTCGTAGGCTTGATTACCAACAACGACGAGACGGCCTACAGGGAGGAGGTGAGGGCCCTCGGAGTGTGGTGTCAGGAAAATAACCTCACACTCAACGTCAACAAAACAAAAGGAGATGATCGTGGACTTCAGGAAACAGCAGAGGGAGTAGCCCCCCATCCACATCGACGGGACAGTAGTGGAGAAGGTGGAACGTTTTAAGTTCCTCGGCGTACACATCACGGACAAACTGAAATGCACCACCCAAACAGACAGCGTGGTGAAGAAGGTGCAGCAGCGCCTCTTCAACCTCAGGAGGCTGAAGAAATTTGGCTTGTCACCAAAAACACTCAAACTTTTACAGATGCACAATCGAGAGCCTCCTGACAGGCTGTATCACCGCCTGGTACGGCAACTGCTCCGCCCACAACCGTAAGGTAGTGAGGTCTGCACAACGCATCACCGGTGCACCACCTGATGTGGTGGCCAAAAAGATGGAAGGCCAAAAAGATCATCAAGGACAACAACCACCCGAGTCACTGTCTGTTCATCCCGCTATCATCCAGAAGGCGAGGTCAGTACAGGTGTATCAGAGCTGGGACCGAGAGACTGAAAAACAGCTTCCATCTCCAGGCCATCAGACGGTTAAAACTTCTCTGGGATAGGTGGGACGGTAGCGTCCCACTTGGCCAAAATCCAGAAAAATATGTAGCGTGCCAAATTCAAATATATTACTATAAAAATCAATCTTTCATGAAATCACACATGAAAGACACCAAGTGAAAGCTACACATGTTGTGAATCCAGCCAACATGTCTGATTTCAAAAAGGATTTACGGGGAAAGCACACCAAACAATTATGTTAGCTCAGTACATAGCCACAGAAAAACACAGCCATTTTCCTAGCAAAAGATAGTAGTCACAAAAAGCAGAAATAGAGATAAAATGAATCACTAACCTTTGATGATCTTCATCAGATGACACTCATAGGACATCATGTTACACAATACATTTATGTTTTGTTCGATAATGTGCATATTTATATCCACAAATCTCGGTTTACATTGGCGCCATGTTCAGAAATGCCTCCAAAATATCCGGAGTAATTGCAGAGAGCCACGTCAAATAACAGAAATAATCATCATAAACTTTGATGAAAGATACATGTTTTACACAGAATTAAAGATACACTTGTTCTTAATGCAACCGCTGTGTCAGATTTAAAAAAAACTTTACGTAAAAAGCACACCATGCAATAATCTGAGACGGCGCTCAGATTTAACAACATTTCTCCGCCATGTTGGAGTCAACAGAAATACGAAATTACATCATAAATATTCCCTTACCTTTGATTATGTTCATCAGAATGTACTGCCAGGAATCCTAGTTCCACAATAAATCGTTGTTTTGTTCGATAATGTCCATTACTTATGTCCAATTAGCTACTTTTGCTAGCATGTGTAGTACACGTGTCCAAACACTCGCGCAGCTGCAGGCAAACGTCGGACGAAAACTTCAAAAAGTTATATTACAAGTCGAATAAACTGGTCAAACATAGTAGAGAATCAATCTTCAGGATGTTGTTATCATTTATATCCAATAAGGTTCCAACCGGAGAATTATTTTCAGTCTCAATAAGTAATGGAACACATGGCGATATCATGAGGAATGCGCGTGACCAAGAACTGGCAATCTGACAGACCACTGACTCAAACACCTCCCATCCGGTCCAACATCACAGTATAGGCTTCATTCAGTGTTCTACAGACTGTTGACATCTAGTGGAAGGCGTAGGAAGTGCAAACAGATCCATATATTACAGGGACTTGAATAGGCGATGAGTTTAACAATGAGCAGTCTCAGAATTCTCACTTCCTGTTTGGATTTTTTCTCTGGTTTTTGCCTGCCATATGAGTTCTGTTATACTCTCAGACATCATTCAAACAGTTTTGGAAACGTCAGAGTGTTTTATATCCAATAGTAATAATAATATGCATATATTAGTATCTGGGACAGAGTAGGAGGCAGTTCACTATGGGCACGCAATTCATCCAAAAGTGAAAATGCTGCCCCCTATATCAAAGAAGTTAAACAGCCATCACTAACATTGAGTGGCTGCTGCCAACATACTGACTCAAATCTCTAGCCACTTTAATAATACATAATTGGATGTAAGAAATGTATCACTAGTCACTTTAAACAATGCCACTTTATATAATGTTTACATACCCTAAATTACTCATCTCATATGTATATACTGTGTTCTATACCATCTACTGCATCTTGTCTATGCTCCTCGGCCATCGCTCATCCATATATTTATATGTACATATTCTTATTCATTCCTTTACACTTGTGTGTATAAGGTAGTTGTTGTGAAATTGTTAGATTACTTGTTAGATATTACTGCACGGTCAGAACTAGAAGCACAAGCATTTCGCTACACTCACATTAACATCTGCTAACCATGTGTATGTGACCAATACAATTTGATTTGATTTGATTTGACTCGGTGAGCATAGCCTTGCTATTGACAAAGGCTGCAGTAGGCAGACCTGGCTCTCAAGAGAAGACAGGCTATGTGCACACTGCCCACAAAATGAGGTGGAAACTGAGCTGCACTTCCTAACCTCCTGCCCAATGTATGACCACATTAGAGACACATATTTCACTCAGATTACACAGACCCACAAAGAAATTGAAAACAAACCCGATTTTGATAAACTCCCATATCTACTGGGTGAAATACTACAGTGTGCCATCACAGCAGCAATATTTGTAACCTGTTGTCACAAGAAAAGGGCAACCAGTGAAGAACAAACACCATTGTAAATACAACCCATATTTATGTTTATTTATTTTCCCTTTTGTACTTTAACCATTTGCACATTGTTACGACACTTTATATATACATAACATGACATTTGTAATGTCTTTATTCTTTTGGAACTTCTGTGAGTGTCATGTTTAATGTTCATTTTTTGTTTATTTCACTTTGTATATTATCTACTTCCCTTGCCTTGGCAATGGTAACATATGTTTCCCATGCCAATAAAGCCCCTTGAATTGAATTGCGAGAGTGGGATAGAGAGAGAGAAGGGAGGGCTATGGAGCAGGAGACAGAGAGAGAGAGAGGGGGAGAGAGAGAGATAGAGAGAGAAAGAGTGGGGGGCTATGGAGCAGGAGACAGAGAGAGAGAGAGGGGGAGAGAGAAAGATAGAGACAGAAAGAGTGGGGGGCTATGGAGCAGGAGTCAGAGAGAGAGCTGGAGAGAGAGGGGGGGAGAGAGAGGGGGGCTATGGAGCAGGGCCCAGAGAGAGAGAGAGAGAGCGAGAGAGAGAGAGAGAGGGGGGGGCTATGGAGCAGAAGACAGAGAGAGAGAGGGGGGAGAGAGAGAGAGAGAGAGAGACAGAGGGAGAGGGAGAGAGAGAGAGAGAGGGGGGGGCTATGGAGCAGGAGAGGGGGGGCTATGGAGGAGCTTTCAGAGAGAGAGAGAGAGAGAGAGAGAGAGAGAGAGAGAGAGAGAGAGAGAGAGAGGGGGGGAGGCTATGGAGCAGGAGACGGAGAGAGAAAGAGACAGAAAGCGAGGAGGAAAGGGAGAGAGTAGGTGACAGAGGGGGGGCTATGGAGGAGCTTTCAGAGAGAGAGAGAGAGAGAGAGAGAGAGAGAGAGAGAGAGAGAGAGAGAGAGAGAGAGAGAGAGAGAGAGAGAGAGAGAGAGAGAGAGAGAGAGAGAGAGAGAGAGAGAGAGAGAGAGAGAGAGAGAGAGAGAGAGAGAGAGAGAGAGAGAGAGAGAGAGAGAGAGAGAGGTAATGGATTTCTAGTGTCCTTTCTGAAATACATCCCTTCTTGGTTTCCTGAACAGTCTATTTTGAGAGCTGTGGATTTAGAAGTCACACGTTAAGGTACACTTTCCAGACGTAATCATGCTTTAGTTTAGAGTTTAGACTTCATTGTTGTTAATGTGACTCCTTTTGTTAGATTTGTTGATTCGTGATTTTATTTTTTATATATGGGGCGCTTTTGATTAATTCTGACATGTATGGTTCTGGGAGAGACTGGAATTGCCTTTTTGACATTTTGAACAAACCATATTGAATAATCTGTGTGGAGAACCTTTTTCACGAGAGCTCAAAATTGCAGTCGCCTGCCGTGACATATGATAATGACTTTCTTGTTCACCATACCCTTACACTGCGTACTTTTCTGTCACGAGGTGATAAAGCCTCCATGGCTTTTTATGGTGATCGATTTTTGATCCAATGATTTTTCAACTGAAAAATAACTGCGGCCGCCCGCCTCCCCACTCTTCACAGTAAAGTGGCTATTTCACTAATAAAGTGAGTGTGATTTTTTTTGCAACATTTCGCAAGAGGGGCCACGGCAGTATATCAATTGTTTGTTGACACGAAAGACAACAATTCTGACCCGTTAACACATTAACATTTAAACGGCTGCTCCGATTGATTGCTCATGTCTGAATGGCAAATTTAACACAGTGATTCATCCCGCCTCCAGGCGTTGTCATTAAATAGCCGTCCTTGTTTGATCGCCGATGTTGCCTAAACATCGCCTCACGGACGCCTTACCAATTAGAACTTTGGCATACGCGGCATTTAGAATGACTGTCGTCCACCATCAACAGTGGGACGGCTTCATCTACTAAAGGGGAGGGGACGAGCTGCAGTATCTCACAGAATGATTTTCATCCATGACACTTTTCTCCTCATAAGGTGTAACAGTTTTTTCAAAGCCATAATTGCCTTATAATGGATCTGGTCCACTATAGCATCCTAATAACTATATTGGACCACTATACAGGGAATAGTGTGCCATTTCATTCACAGCTAATATCATGTCACATGGCCCTTCAAACCAATCAATTCATTGATCTTGAAATGCATGTCTTCTATATGTCTGGGACCATTTGTAAATAGGATCCTGTGCTGAATTACGTACGTATTACCTTTTCGTGTCCTATAATGGTACATCAGCAGAAAGGTTGTAGTTAAGATCTGAGTGAGTGCATTACATATCCTGCTATGTTAGATTAGCATCCGTCAGTCGTCAGTGGGGTCAACTGATCATCTCGGGGATACATGTGAGCTAGAGGCAGCCCTCTAAGTCCATCAAGATAACCTCAAGCAGCTTTCTATTTAAAAGCAAGCCGATACACTCATGTGTAAACCTTTTAACAGTACAAGATAACCAATAGTAATAGTGTCTTCCTGTGTAATGCAAGTCGCTATATTAAATCTATGACACTCAAGTAGCTTCCTACGTGAAGGAGCTTTTTCTCTATGACGTTTGCTACTGTCTTTTCCTGTGTTCTCTCAGAGCTAATGCTTTTCACCTCGCCTGTGCCCACCCCATAGCCCTTGTCAATTATGAATTGTACTGCTCTGCACATTTGTGACGTCCATAAACGTCCAGTTTATCTGCTGTATAGTGCCATGCTGTGATGGACGGGGCTGCTCTGCTTGGCATTGACGTTGGTGAGAGTGCGCTGCACCGTGAGACCTTAGGCTACTGTACTAGACTGTGTGCGTGATGGGGAACATCTACACTGTGTGTGTGTGTGATGGGTGCCTCTATAGAGACACATGCAGCTGTTTTTAGCCTGGCCTGTCTGATGGCTGCGTGGCCACTGCAACATGAAGAGACAGGGAAATTGATTAATGCGTCCGTTTGGGCAGCTCAACAGCTATGGAGATGGGGAACGGAGGGAAGGGTAGCAGATCTTATTAAAATCCCCTGCATGTTGCACAAATACAAGAATTGCTTGTGTCATAGTGACATGAATGGCCATTTTCTTGCAAGCACGCATTGAATGTTGGCAGAGAATATGCATGAATGCGTAACACACGCAACACACGCAACACAAGCAACACACGCAACACAAGCAACACACGTAACACACGTAACACACACGTAACACACATGTAACACACATGTAACACACATGTAACACACGTCTTAGACCGTTAGACCATAATGAGATTCCCTCTTGGGCTGAGGGCAGACACTGTTTTTGAAGTTCGTAGGCGGGGCTAACGCATCACGTGACCATGACTGACTCATGTCCGCTACACACACAAGCATGCACACACACACTCTACCCCCGACTCACCCCATCCAGCACACATACATCATATCCTATACATGACCCCCCACCAGAAACATAACAGGAACTCTTTCCTCCCTAGGTAGAGGGATAACACAGTCTGATGATTAAAAAAGATTCTGAGAATATAACAGCATTGAGTGTCTGTAGTGAAGAGCACGATTAGACTCAAGTCCTGAGCCACATGCTCTGTCTGATTGATGCCGCAACACACACACACACACACACACACACACACACACACACACACACACACACACACACACACACACACACACACACACACACACACACACACACACACACACACACACACACACACACACACACACACACACACCTCCCGAGTGGCGCAGCGGTCTAAGGCACTGCATTGCAGTGCTAGAGGTGTCACTATAGACCTTGGTTCGTTCCCAGGCTGTGTCACAACCGGCTGTGATCGGGAGTCCCATAGGGCGACGCATAATTGGCCCAGCGTCGTCCGAGTTAGGGAAGGGTTTGGCCGGGAGGGTAGGCCGTCATTGTAAATAAGAATTTGATCTTCACCAACTTACCTAGTTAAATAAAAAAAATAAAAACAGACACACAGACTTTTTGACAATAGACTCTTCATGAAAAATGAAAGGAGAGCCTCATACTCTCGGAGCTCAGATGCAATGATTTACTAACCTAATATCCAACGTTTCGACAGCCAAGCTGTCGTCATCAGGGTATAAGACAGCTGTCTAAACGTTGGACATTAGGTTAGTAAATTATTGCATCTGAGGTCTTGGATTGTGCGGCTCTCCTTTCATTTTTCAAGTGTTCAAGCGTTTCCTTCGCCTCTAGAATAGACTCTTCATGGCCTTGGGTTTCTTTATCAAGTGGGATTTGCAACAGGAGGAATAGAAGCGCACACATCCACTTCCAGATACTGCTAAGTACGCCAGTACGATAACACAAAGAGCCTGTCTGGCTTCCAGGGGCATCCTGGCTCTTCTATTGATTTGAGTTTTGTCACCTTTTCAAAATGAACAGAAAAATCTGCAAAAGGCATAATGATTTTTTTACTCTAGTAATGAACGTACACATGTTCTGCTTGGTCAGGCCATGTGAATACATGACTATTAGTCTACCTCATCCTTCTAGCGTTTCACTGTGAAAAATCTGATGGGAGCATCATTAAAAATGAATTCCTAAGAATATAGTAGTGGTATGAAGGAGAGGTGTGAAGGAGAAACTAGCTCTCACAGTCTCACATCAGAATGAGACGTTCGTCCAAGTTTTTCAAATGTCAAATTTTGATGTTGTTCCAAACGTCAAATTTCAAAGTGTTTTAATGTTAAGTGTTAAGCATTAACTCTTCATTTTTAAGGTTAGGGTTAAAGCATTCATTCTGAAATCTTAAGGCTAGGGTAATAATTCTGAATGGTTAAGGTTAAGGTTTAAGGTTTGGGATAAGCTTAAAACCAAAACGTCAAAACTAGATTCAAACTTGCAACCTTTGGAATCAGAGAGCCATCAGACATCCCCGTCCACAATGCCCTAGAATAGCCCAAATCTACTTGAAGGTAATTGCGCTCACTGTTGCCCCCTAGTGGCCGGATTCCACATCATCTCCAGACGTCCTCAGACATGGATGGATGTTGAATGCTGTCTTGTATCACGGGTGACCTGGCTGGAAGGAGAAGGGAGGACAGGTCCAACTCCAGGTGTCATAAAGAAATGCACCCCCCTCCCCAACTTTTCAAATATTAAACATTAAATTAACAAAAAAATAATGTTTACGACTACAAATAACAATAACTGTAGCGACCCTGTCTTTATAAACGTGGATTTCGACTTTGCCAGTTCAGCATGCTATTGTGGCACAGTCATTGCCATGCAGGGCTACCATGCAGGGCTATGGGCCAGAAGGTTAAGGGTTTGCCGACCACGAGCTAACACAGACGAGCTGAATTATATGCAATCTCTATTTAGCTGTGCATGAGTATAAATATGTGTGTGAATTTATGTGTGTATGCATAGTAGAGGGGAATGAATTACACTCCCTGACTCTCTGGTTCTGCAGGAAATTTAAGCTCTCCTCTCCTCTCCTCTCCTCTCCTCTCCTCTCCTCTCCTCTCCTCTCCTCTCCTCTCCTCTCCTCTCCTCTCCTCTCCTCTCCACTCCTCTCCACTCCTCTCCACTCCTCTCTTCTCCCTCTCTGTTTTGCCGGCTGAGCTATGTCCATCTTCTCTCCCTCTCTCTGCTTGATGGGAAATTTCCACCTCCTAAATGAGCCACTCAACGCGTCTAGATGACTTGTTTATTGTCAAGGTCTACTCATCGGCACATACATCAACATTTCTTCCACTCCTCTACTCTCCTCCCCCTATCCTTCCCTCTCCTCCCCCTATCCTTCCCTCTCCTCCCCCTATCCTCCCCCTATCCTCCACTCTCCTCCCCCTATCCTCCACTCTCCTCCCCCTATCCTCCACTCTCCTCCCCCTATCCTCCACTCTCCTCCCCCTATTCTCCCCCTATCCTCCACTCTCCTCCCCCTATCCTACACTCTCCTCCCCTATCCTACACTCCCCCCCCCTTATCCTCCTATCTCCTTCCCTATCCTCCACTCTCCTCCCCCTATCCTCCCCCTATCCTCCACTCTCCTCCCCCTATCCTCCCCCTATCCTCCACTCTCCTCCCCCTATCCTACACTCTCCTCCCCCCCTTATCCTCCTATCTCCTTCCCTATCCTCCACTCTCCTCCCAAGGTGTGGCGTCCATAACTTCTTTCTCGCTCTTGTTTCTACCTGCCACTGTATCTTTCCTCCTCAACGTTTTTCCCCCCAGGATGCTATGCCCCACAGGGACCATTTGGTGGCGTGTGAAATACAGCGGTGGCCAACATATGTCTCCCGCAATCAATTCTCGCCACAGGGTTATCTTTCCAACCCCACCGTTCTCTCCCACTTAATCTTCTGTGAGAGTGCGTGAAGAATTGATGAGGAATGGGTGAGTTCTAACCTCTGTATTGGAATGTATTTCTGAACACAAATGCTTCCCGAGTCCCTAGTTAATCCCCGTCAGAAGGCATCTGATGTTAGATTTCAGTCTATTCTCTATGAATAATTGGACTGGTACATTGGTAGGAATGTTGTGATGACTCTCCTGCTCTTATGTGTCTTTGTGGTGGACAATGTGTCATCCGTCCTCTCCAGCGCTCTCTCTCTCTCTCTCTCTCTCTCTCTCTCTCTCTCTCTCTCTCTCTCTCTCTCTCTCTCTCTCTCTCTCTCTCTCTCTCTCTCTCTCTCTCTCTCTCTCTCTCTCTCTCTCTCTCTCTCTCTCCTGCTTTCTTAATGACATGTTTCTGCCTCTCTCAGTGCCCATTTGTTTCCTTTTGGCAGGAGAAGCCCAGTCTTTAGTAGCACAGGAAAATAGGGAGGAAAAGAGAGAGGTAGATTTGAAAGAGAGAGCGGTAGAGCGGAGAGAGAGAGAGAGGTAGAGAGAGAGAGGTAGAGTGGAGAGAGAGAGAGAGGTAGAGTGGAGAGAGAGAGAGGTAGAGCGGAGAGAGAGACAGATAGAGTGGAGAGAGAGAGGTAGAGTGGAGAGAGAGAGGGGTAGAGTGGAGAGAGAGAGAGAGGTAGAGTGGAGAGAGAGAGAGGTAGAGTGGAGAGAGAGAGGTAGAGTGGAGAGAGAGGTAGAGTGGAGAGAGAGAGAGGTAGAGTGGAGAGAGAGAGGTAGAGTGGAGAGAGAGGTAGAGTGGAGAGAGAGAGAGGTAGAGTGGAGAGAGAGAGGTAGAGTGGAGAGAGAGAGAGGTAGAGTGGAGAGAGAGAGAGGTAGAGTGGAGAGAGAGAGAGGTAGAGTGGAGAGAGAGAGAGGTAGAGTGGAGAGAGAGAGGTAGAGTGGAGAGAGAGAGAGGTATAGTGGAGAGAGAGAGGTAGAGTGGAGAGAGAGAGAGGTAGAGTGGAGAGAGAGAGAGGTAGAGTGGAGAGAGAGAGAGGTAGAGTGGAGAGAGAGAGAGGTAGAGTGGAGAGAGAGAGAGGTAGAGTGGAGAGAGAGAGAGGTAGAGTGGAGAGAGAGAGGTAGAGTGGAGAGAGAGAGAGGTAGAGTGGAGAGAGAGAGGTAGAGTGGAGAGAAAGGTAGAGTGGAGAGAGAGAGAGGTAGAGTGGAGAGAGAGAGAGGTAGAGTGGAGAGAGAGAGAGGTAGAGTGGAGAGAGAGAGAGGTAGTGGAGAGAGAGAGAGGTAGAGTGGAGAGAGAGAGAGGTAGAGTGGAGAGAGAGGGGTAGAGTGGAGAGAGAGAGAGGTAGAGTGGAGAGAGAGAGGTAGAGTGGAGAGAGAGAGAGGTAGAGTGGAGAGAGAGAGGTAGAGTGGAGAGAAAGGTAGAGTGGAGAGAGAGAGAGGTAGAGTGGAGAGAGAGAGAGGTAGAGTGGAGAGAGAGAGAGGTAGAGTGGAGAGAGAGAGAGGTAGAGTGGAGAGAGAGAGGTAGAGTGGAGAGAGAGAGAGGTAGAGTGGAGAGAGAGAGGTAGAGTGGAGAGAAAGGTAGAGTGGAGAGAGAGAGAGGTAGAGTGGAGAGAGAGAGAGGTAGAGTGGAGAGAGAGAGAGGTAGAGTGGAGAGAGAGAGAGGTAGTGGAGAGAGAGAGAGGTAGAGTGGAGAGAGAGAGAGAGGTAGAGTGGAGAGAGAGAGAGTTAGAGTGGAGAGAGAGAGAGGTAGAGTGGAGAGAGAGAGAGGTAGAGTGGAGAGAGAGAGAGGTAGAGTGGAGAGAGAGAGGTAGAGTGGATAAATGCTATGGTCCGACACAGGTTGCTGTTGTTTTTTTCTTCTGACAACATTTTTCTGGCCCTTATCTGTGCGTTGATGTGAGGTCATTAATTTCACCCCACCCCACCCTTCTCGCTACCCCTGCTGAAGCCTGCCGTTTCAGTCGATTGCGTGTGGCCATGAGGAGAGGTAAGGGAGAGGCAGGGGAGAGGCAGGATGTAGGGAAGAAAAGGCAGGGAGACAGAAAGAGAGAAATATAGAAAGAGAAAGAGAAACAGTACATTCTCGTAAAATCTCTCTCCCTCTCTCTCTCTCTCTCTCTCTCTCTCTCTCTCTCTCTCTCTCTCTCTCTCTCTCTCTCTCTCTCTCTCTCTCTCTCTCTCCCCCCCCCCCCCCCACACAAACACACAAATAAAAGGTTTCCTTTTTCACACACACACCATCTACCTCCTATCTAGTGGAGGAGTGTCTAAAATAGAGAGCTACAGTAAAAGCAGAATGTAGTGTCTTCGTTGTGTTCCAGTCCAGCTGTGAAAACCAGAGGGAGGAGCTGAAGGGAATCCAAAGCATCTTACTTTAATCACCATAATCCTCTCCAAATACATTTTCTCTCTTCCTTTTAAAGCCTTGCCTCCTCCAATCCTGTTCACACTATCTACAGTATGTGTGGGAGAAAAGGTGCCCTTCAGTGTGAAATACATCCACAGCTTCTCCTAGACAGGCATTCTTACTGAACACCTAAGAGGTATTTGATTAGGATCTAGGACCCCAGACTAGCTCCCATTGGGAGTATCACGCCTGGATCAGACTGTTATATCATCCTTTGTCATCTCTCTACTGTACCATGCATATATTTATGAGTGGCACCGTTCCTCTCCAGCTCTTCCCTTCATATAGATTATGACATTATTCCTGCCTTTAAATGTCCCTATCAATTAGCGGCGGCCAGAGGACTGCTTAGGGTAGCAGATACGCTGCCTGGTAATTCAGCTGTCATCTTTTATATACTGTATGTCGGCCATACCCAGCCCCCGCAAACCAACAGGCATGGAATTCACTGACGACGGCCGACGGCCGACGGTGTAGTCACACATTAAAACGCAGTGGCGGTCATGGGCAGCAGGCAACTCACCCCTGTGTTAGGAGGTCAGCACTAACTAACCATTACTACGTACCCCGAGCCAACAAACTCTCAGCTGCAGCAGCAGAAAAGCACTTGTAGCATTCGCTCAATGGTCGTCATTTTGTTTTTTCCCTCCCTTTTCTCAGATGTTCACAACATGGATTCAGGAGCTATATCTGTAAATGGACAGGCTTTGATCAGTGCTGTCAGGCTGTATATTGTCAGTGGAGTCATAGCGTCGCAGTGAAGGTTGTCTCAAAGGGACTGCAAACGTCTCATAACAGAAAGCTCAAGGTCTGGGTGCGAAGCTATGTTTTCTCTCTGACCTCCCCTGAGTATGACTTGGCCCTATTCAGGCTCTACTTGGAGGTATAAAAGAACTCTCTCTTCGATTCACCCAACACAGCTTCCAGCATTCACAGTCCTCTTAAATAAATAAGGCTGAACTGTAGGAGAAAACTAGGAGCAGTTACTATTGTCACAACTGGGAGATTTCCTGGAATGGATTTGTGATTATGACCAGGGCTAGGAGCTTTTCATGACAACATAACATAATAAGAAAAACTCTGGACGGTCGATATAGGCTAGAACTAGGACCCAGAGTTTTTCCTGCTCAGGTTATGTGTTCATGTCACTATATATGATCACTATATACAGTTGAAGTCAGAAATGTACATACACCTTAGCCAAATACATTTAAACTCAGTTTTTCACAATTCCTGACATTTAATCCAAGTAAAAATTCCCTGTCTTAGGTCAGTTAGGATCACCACTTTATTTTAAGAATGTGAAATGTCAGAATAGTAGAAAGAATGATTTATTTCAGTTTTTATTTCTTTCATCACATTCCCAGTGGGTCAAAAGTTTACATACACATACAATTCACACTTACATACACTTTCGGGTAGTCTTCCACAAGCTTCCCACAATAAGTTGGGTGAATTTTGGCCCATTCCTCCTGACAGAGCTGGTGTAACTGAGTCAGGTTTGTAGGCCTCCTTGCTCGCACACGCTTTTTCAGTTCTGCCCACAAATGTTCTACATGGTTGAGGTCAGGGTTTGTGATGGCCACTCCAATACCTTGACTTTGTTGTCCTTAAGCCATTTTGCCACATTTTGCTTGCGACCAAGCTTTAACTTCCTGACTAATGTCTTGAGATGTTGCTTCAATATATCCACATAATTTTCCTTCCTCATGAAGCCATCTATTTTGTGAAGTGCACCAGCAAAACGCCCCCACATCATGATGCTGCCACCCCCGTGCTTCATGGTTGGGATGGTGTTCTTCGGCTTGCAAGTCTCCCCCGTTTTCCTCCAAACATAAAGACGGTCATTATGGCCAAACAGTTCTATTTTTGTTTCATCAGACCAGAGGACATTTCTCCAAAAAGTACGATCTTTGTCCCCATGTGCAGTTGCAAACCGTAGTCTGGCTTTTTTAATGCCGGTTTTGGAGCAGTGGCTTCTTCTTTGCTTAGCGGCCTTTCAGGTTATGCCGATATAGGACTCGTTTTACTGTGGATATAGATACTTTTGTACCTGTTTCCTCCAGCATCTTCACATGGTCCTTTGCTGTTGTTCTGGGATTGATTTGCACTTTTTGCACCAAAGTACGTTCATCTCTAGGAGACAGAACGCGTCTCCTTCGTGAGCGGTATGATGGCTGAGTGGTCCCATGGTGTTTATACTTGTGCACTATTGTTTGTATAGATGAACGTGGTACCTTCAGGCATTTGGAAATTGCTCCCAAGGATGAACCAGACTTGTGGAGGTCTGCAATTTTTTTCTGAGGTCTTGGCTGATTTCTTTAGATTTTCCCATGATGTCAAGCAAAGAGGCACTGAGTTAGAAGGTAGGCCTTAAAATACATCCACAGGTACACCTCCAATTGACTCAAATGATGAAGCTTCTAAAGCGATGACATCATTTTCTGGAATTTTCCAAGCTGTTTAAAGGCACAGTCAACTTAGTGTATGTAAACTTCTGACCCACTGGAATTGTGATACAGTGAATTAGAAGTGAAATAATCGCTTTGTTAACTATTTTGGGAAAAATGACTTGTGTCCTGCACAAAGTAGATGTCCTAACCGACTTGCCAAAACTATAGTTTGTTTACAACAAATTTGTGTAGTGGTTTAAAATGAGTTTTAATTACTCCAACAGTGTATGTAAACTTCTGACTTCAACTGTATATATATATATATATATATATATATATATATATATATATATATATATATATATATATACAGTGGGGAGAACAAGTATTTGATACACTGCCGATTTTGCAGGTTTTCCTACTTACAAAGCATGTAGAGGTCTGTCATTTTTATCATAGGTACACTTCAACTGTGAGAGACAGAATCTAAAACAAAAATCCAGAAAATCACATTGTATGATTTTTAAGTAATTAATTTGCATTTTATTGCATGACATAAGTATTTGATCACCTACCAACCAGTAAGAATTCCGGCTCTCACAGACCTGTTAGTTTTTCTTTAAGAAGCCCTCCTGTTCTCCACTCATTACCTGTATTAACTGCACCTGTTTGAACTCGTTACCTTTATAAAAGACACCTGTCCACACACTCAATCAAACAGACTCCAACCTCTCCACAATGGCCAAGACCAGAGAGCTGTGTAAGGACATCAGGGATAAATTGTAGACCTGTACAAGGCTGGGATGGGCTACAGGACAATAGGCAAGCAGCTTGGTGAGAAGGCAACAACTGTTGGCACAATTATTAGAAAATGGAAGAAGTTCAAGATGACGGTCAATCACCCTCGGTCTGGGGCTCCATGCAAGATCTCACCTCGTGGGGCATCAATGATCATGAGGAATGTGAGGGATCAGCCCAGAACTACACGGCAGGACCTGGTCAATGACCTGAAGAGAGCTGGGACCACAGTCTCAAAGAAAACCATTAGTAACACACTACGCCGTCATGGATTAAAATCCTGCAGCGCACGCAAGGTCCCCCTGCTCAAGCCAGCACATGTCCAGGCCCGTCTGAAGTTTGCCAATGACCATCTGGATGATCCAGAGGAGGAATGGGAGAAGGTCATGTGGTCTGATGAGACAAAAATAGAGCTTTTTGCTCTAAACTCCACTCGCCGTGTTTGGAGGAATAGAAGGATGAGTACAACCCCAAGAACACCATCCCAACCGTGAAGCATGGAGGTGGAAACATCATTCTTTGGGGATGCTTTTCTGCAAAGGGGACAGGACGACTGCACCGTATTGAGGGGAGGATGGATGGGGCCATGTATCGCGAGATCTTGACCAACAACCTCCTTCCCTCAGTAAGAGCATTGAAGATGGGTCGTGGCTGGGTCTTCCAGCATGACAACGACCCGAAACACACAGCCAGGGCAACTAAGGAGTGGCTCCGTAAGAAGCATCTCAAGGTCCTGGAGTGGCCTAGCCAGTCTCCAGACCTGAACCCAATAGAAAATCTTTGGAGGGAGCCGAAAGTCCGTATTGCCCAGCGACAGCCCCGAAACCTGAAGGATCTGGAGAAGGTCTGTATGGAGGAGTGGGCCAAAATCCCTGCTGCAGTGTGTGCAAACCTGGTCAAGAACTACAGGAAACGTATGATCTCTGTAATTGCAAACTAAGGTTTCTGTACCAAATATTCAGTTCTGCTTTTCTGATGTATCAAATACTTATGTCATGCAATAAAATGCAAATTAATTACTTAAAAATCATACAATGTGATTTTCTGGATTTTTGTTTTAGATTCCTTCTCTCACAGTTGAAGTGTACCTATGATAAAAATGACAGACCTCTACATGCTTTGTAAGTAGGAAAACCTGCAAAATCATCAGTGTATCAAATACTTGTTCTCCCCACTGTATATATATATATATATATTTATATACGTACATACACACACTACCATTCAAAAGTTCGGGGTCACTTAGAAATGTCCTTGTTTTTGAAAGAAAAGCAATTTTTTTTGTCCAATAAAGTAACATCAAAGTTATCAGAAATACAGTGTAGACATTGTGAATGTTGTAAATGATTATTGTAGCTGGAAATGGGAGATTTTTTATGGAATATCTACATAGGCGTACTGAAGCCCATTATCAGCAACAATCACTCCTGTGTTCCAATGGCACGTTGTGTCAGCTAATCCAAGTTTGTAATTTTAAAAGTCTAATTGATCATTAGAAAACCCTTTTGCAATTTTGTTTGCACAGCTGAAAACTTTCGTGCTGATTAAAGAAGCAAAATACCCGTCTCAACCTCAACAGTGAAGAGGCGATTCCGGGATGCTGGCCTTCTAGGCAGAGTTGCAATGAAAAGCCATATCTCAGACTGGCCAATAAAAAGAAAAGATTAAGATGGGCAAAAGAACACAGACACTGGACAGAGGAACTCTGCCTAGAAGGCCATTACTATTTAATGAAGCTGCCAGTTTAGGACTTGTGAGGCATCTGTTTCTCAAAATAGACACTCTAATGTACTTGTCCTCTTCCTCAGTTGTGCACCGGGGCCTCCCACTCCTCTTTCTATTCTGGTTAGAGACAGTTTGTGCTGTTCTGTGAAGGGAGTAGTACACAGCGTTGTACGAGATCTTCAGTTTCTTGGCAATTTCTCCATTGCAATAGCCTTCATTTCTCAGAACAAGAATATACTGACGTGTTCCAGAAGAAAGTTCTTTGTTTCTGGCCATTTTGAGCCTGTAATCGAACCCACAAATGGTGATGCTCCAGATACTCAACTAGTCTAAAGAAGGCCAGTTTTATTGCTTCTTTAATCAGGACAACAGTTTTCAGCTGTGCTAACATAATTCCAAAAGGTTTTTCTAATGATCAATTAGCCTTTCAAAATGATAAACTTGGATTAGCTAACACAACGTACCATTGTAGCACAGGAGTGATGTTTGCTGATAATGGGCCTCAGTACGCCTATGTAGATATTCCGTTAAAAATCAGCCGTTTCCAGCTACAATAGTCATTTACAACATTAACAATGTCTACACTGTATTTATGATCATTTTGATATTATTTTAATGGACAAAAAAATTGCTTTTCTTTCAAAAACAAGGACATTTCTAAGTGACCTCAAACTTTTGAATGGTAGTGTTTAAATATATGTCATATATATAATATATATGACAACTCCGCATTAATGACTGACCTACCCCGGCCGTCATTGTAAATAAGAATGTGTTCTGACTTGCCGAGTTAAATAAAGGTTAAAAAATAATAGAAATGTAAAAAATGAAGTGTTGGTATTGGATGCTTTCAGAAGGTATTCACACCTATTTACTTTTTTAAACATTTTGTTGTGTGACAGCCTGAATATAACATTTAGATTTTGTGTCACTGATCTACACATAATAGCCCATAATGCCAAAGTGGAATTTAGACTTAAAAATGAAAAGCTGAAATGTCTTGAGTCAAAAAGTATTCAACCCCTTTGTTATGGTAAGCCTAAATACGTTCAGGAGTAACTATTTGCTTAAGAGATCACATAATAAGTTACATGGACTCACTCTGTGTGCAATTATAGTGTTTAACATGATTTTTGAAAGACTACCCCGTCTCTGTACTCCACACATGCAATTATCTGTAAGGTTCCTTAAATGACTTGCCTAGATAAATAAAGGTTAAAAACCTCTTAAGGATCCGCCCCTTTTTCCCCAAATTTTCGCCTAAAATGACATACCCAAATCTAACTGCCTGTAGCTCAGGACCTGAAGCAAGGATATCCATATTCTTGATGCCATTTGAATGGAAACACTTTGACGTTTGTGGAAATGTGAAATGAATGTAGGAGAATATAATACATTAGATCTGGTAAAAGATAATACAAAGTAAAAACAATCTTTTAAATGCAAGACAAAGGCCATAATATACTATTCCAGCCCAGGCGCAATATAGATTTTCTGCCACTAGATGGCAGCATTGTATGTGCAAAGTTTTAGACTGATCCCAAGAACCATTGCATATCTGTTCAAAATATTGTATCAAGACTGTCCAAATGTGCCTAATTGGTTTATTAATACATTTTCAAGTTCATAATTGTCACAGGTTAGGTTTTCTTCCTTGAGTGTACTACCTGAGGTTGACACTGGAGAGCACCCTTGGGTTACTTCTAGTATCCAGGTGACCCTGATTGGGCTTATTGGGATCACCTGCTGGATGACTATTTAGGTTCCTCTGTGGTGCACTCTCCTCAAACAATAGCATGGTATTCTTTCATTGTAATAGCTACTGTAAATTGGACAGTGCATTTAGATTAACAAGAATTTAAGCTTTCTGCCCAAATCAGATATGCCTATGTCCTTGGAAATGTTCATGTTACTTACAACCTCATGCTGTTCACATTAGCCTGTTAGCTTAACCGTCCCTTGGGGGGGTACCCCCTCTCCGGAGTGTTCGGCTCCAGCCGCAGCACGCCAACCAAAGGGACAATCCCAGGGCTCCGGAGCGGACCGGTCGCCTCCACTGAGGCGCAGAAACCTGACGAACCGGCTGAGCCATGAGAGCCTGATGAGACGGCTGAGATCTCCCTGGTTTCCTCGGTCTAGGCATGGGAGCCTATCGAGCCCACTGAGGCATGGGAGCCTGTCGAGCCAGGTGAGGCATGACAGCCTGTCGAGCCAGCTGAGGCATGGCAGCCTGTCGAGCCAGCTGAGGAATGGCAGCCTGTCAATCCCGCTGAGGTATGGAAATCCTTCGAGCCAGCTGAGGCAGGGGAACCCGACAAACCGGCTGAGGCAGGGGAACCCGACAAACCGGCTGAGGCCTCCCAGGAAGCTCTGGTTCGGACACCCGGACCCGACATCACCTCCAAAACAAAACAATTTAAATATAAAACACCCCCTGATGATTCCCTTAGGTGAGGCATCATTCTGTAACGATCTGCGCTAAGAGTCGGGAAGCAAGTTCAGGGAGTGAGTGTTTTAATAAATAAACTCAACATAATACAAAACAAGAAATACAAACAACGCACAGACATGACACTGGAACAGAAACAATGACGCCTGGGGAAGGAACCAAAGGGAGGGACATTTATAGGGCAGGTAATCAAGGTGGTGATGGAGTCAAGGTGAGTCTGAAGACGGTGCGTGTAATGATGGTGACAGGTGTGTGCCATAACGAGCAGCCTCGTGACCTAGATGCCGGAGAGGGAGCACACGTGACACACTGAGTATCCCTTAGCGTATGGTGAAGCTATTAGTTAGACATTGGATGGTGTATCAATACACCCAGTCATATTTGGTGCAAATCCAACATATATTTGGGGCAAATCTAAAACAACACATCACTGGATACCACTCTCCATATTTTCAAGCATGGTGGTAGCTGCATCATGTTATGGATATGCTTGTCGTCTGCAAGGACTAAGGAGTTTTTCAGGATAAAAAGAAAACGGAATGGAGCTAAGCACAGGCAAAGTCCTAGGGGAAAACCTGGTTCATTCTGTTTTCCAACAGACACTGAGAGACAAATTCATATTTCAGCAGGACAATAATCCTAAAACACAAGGCCAAATCTACACTAGAGTTGCTTACCAAGACGACATTGAATGTTCCTGAGTTAAATCTTTGACTTAAATTGTCTTGAAAATCTATGGCATGACTTGGCGGTCTAGCAAATGATCAACAACCGACTTGACAGAGCTTGAAGAATAAAAAAAAAAATAATGTACCAATATTGCGCAATCCAGGTGTGGAAAGCTCTTAGAGATTTACCCAGCAAGACTCACAGCTGTAAACGCTGTCAAAGGTGCTTCTGCAAAGTATTGTCTCAGGGGTCTAAGTACCTAATGTTAAAACATTTCTAAAAGCATGTTTTTCACTTTGTCATTATGGGGTGTTGTGTGTAGAGGAGTGAGAGAAAACATATATTCCATTTGAAATCAGGCAGTAACTTAACAAAATGTGGAATAAGTCAAGGGGTATGAATACTTTCTGAAGGCACTGTATACACTATATATTGTGTTCCCTACAGGTTATAGAAAAGAGCAGAAGCTCTGAGCTATCTGAACAGGTTATGGAGTATTTTGTATATAACAACCAAAGGACCTATCCAAACCATAGACGCAGACGACACAATGTAACTACGTCTAGACCGCGGAGGCTGGTGGGAGGAGCCTACGGTAGGACAGGCACATTGTAATGGCTGGAATGGAAGAAATGGAATGTGATTTCCATATGTTTGATGTGTTGTATACCATTCCATTGATTCCATTACAATGAGCCTGCCCTCCCATAGCTCCTCCCACCAGCCTCCACTTGTCTAGACAGTTATCAGTAATTAACAGCATCAATCACAGCCCAGCTAGAGGGACGTCTGCGGTCGGCTGATGGAGAAGTGACCCTTTAACTTCTCACTTTGAAGAGGTCAGCATATCACGCAGTAGTAGCCTGCATCAGGAACTATCTTTTAGTCCATCATATCACGGGCTGTGTTTATAAGGAGGGCCATACAGTAATGTGTTGACATTTGAGCCAACTAGGGGAATGTGTGAACCCCTTTAAATCACACTGGCTAACACTTTAGACCCCATTACACTGACTAACACAAGCATTTCACTACACTCGCATTAATTAACATCTGCTAACCATGTGTATGTGACCAATAAAATTTGATTTGATTTAATACATTATCACTCATACCATATACTGTATATTGTACTTCTCCTCTTGCAGTGAACCAGACCAGTTCAGACCTGGGTCAAATACATAAATAATGTCAAAAACATGAAACAATAATTCTAATAGGTCTACCAATACTGCGCAGGATTTGGTTTGCCTGGTACAACGGTACCAAGGGAATAGTCCTAAAAGTGCAAGCCCCAAGGTAAATCAAGCACACCTTTTCAACCCAGTTCTGTAGCCTACACTACTTATGTTTGTACTCTCTGTAACATAATGGATGTCCCCAATGCACTCCTCTCTTCAGCACATATTGGGGAGTCAGGCGATATTTGTGCGTCTAGGTAAGGAGGAGTCACTCTGCGGAGAAGGAGTTGCGAGGTCTGAACCCGCTGGCACTCTGACGAGATTATCTCTACCCAGAATTCAATTAGAATGCCCAGGTTTAGTCACCGGTCGCGCCTTCAAGACCCACGTAATTATAACAAATGGCTTTGCATTAGCTACCCTGCCTTCTCACCTCCTAGGCCCTGGAAATATGGAGCAGAAACACGTCTCACTATGAGCAGTATATAATGTCGGGTTGAGAGATTTCTCACCTCCGTATCAGAGTTTAATGATACCCTTCTGTGACACTGGTGTTAGAATGTGTTTTTATTTGTGATTTGGGGGATTTTTACAATATAGGGTTGTTTGTTGGGGGGAGGGTTGATGGGCACTGGAGTTGGTATGCCCTTTGAATGGACCTTTGGTAACAGCCTGTTAGTCTAGATGAGATGTTGACGTGCTGTTTAAACGTGCACAGACTCCTGTCAGTCTGTGGTTCGATGCTACCTTCTGGGTTGTTAAAAAGACCTGAAACCCACAGCCTTTGACCAAATAACAACCAAGTACTTCCTTTGCTCTCAGTTCACCTATGAGGCTTTACAAGAGCCGTATTTGTTCGTGTCCACAACAAAGTTAAGTATTCCAAAGTTTATTTTTTATATAACCTTTGTACCGCCTAAAATCCTTCATGTTTTGGGTCACCTGAAGAATGTTTTAGTTGGAAAAAATTATTTGCAGAAAATGTTTTTTTCCCCACATTTTTGTCTAAAACCTGTAGGCTGTAATTCAAGTGTCAAATCCTTATCCACACTGCTGTACAAATGTTTGGCCCAAATAGCACTCTATCTCCTCTTTAGTGCACCGCTTTTGACCAGAGCCCTATATGGGCCAAAAGTAGTACGTTACAGGGAATAGGGTGCTATTGGAAACACAACCCAAATCAATTCCACTTGTTACGTAACAGCTCACTGCAGGAAAATCCTCAGTAGATTGAATTCCAGCCTTTAGTGGTGGACTGATGAGACTTGGGTTGACTGTGATCAAAGTATGTGTGCTCCAAAGAGAGCTTATCCAGTCCTAACGAGATAGAGGTCCTTAGTCCTCCTGTCCCTGAGTCCCCTCTCCTCCCCTCTCCTCTCTGCCTTTGAATCGCAGTCACAGATAATACAGCGGATTAAGGCTCTACAAGTCACTTTCATAACTGCTGTACTGTGTCGAGAACCTCCCACTACAACTCCCATCTATACACTGTAACCACCTACCAGCAAGACATATTTAATATTTTAAATGTATAATTTTTTCTTCTGTAAAGCGTGTTGAGACCTTGTTAAATACTCTTTAAATACAATGTGATTTAAAGATGTAAGCCATACTGCATATACAGTTGAAGTCGGAAGTTTACATACACCTTAGCCAAATACATTTAAACTCAGTTTTTCACAATTCCTGACATTTAATCCTCGTAAAATTTCCCTGTCTTAGGTCAGTTAGGATCACCACTTTATTTTAAGAATGTGAAATGTCAGAATAATAGTAGAGAGAATGATTTATTTCAGCTTTTATTTCTTTCATCAAATTCCCAGTGGGTCAGAAGTTTACATACACTCAATTTGTATTTGGTAGCATTGCCTTTAAATTGTTTAACTTGGGTCAAACGTTTCGGGTAGCCTTCCACAAGCTTCCCACAATAAGTTGGGTGAATTTTGACCTGTTCCTCCTGACAGAGCTGGTGTAACTGAGTCAGGTTTGTAGGCCTCCTTGCTCGCACAAGCTTGTTCAGTTCTGCCCACACATTTTCTATAGGATTGAGGTCAGGGATTTGTGATGGCCACTCCAATACCTTGACTTTGTTGTCCTTAAGCCATTTTGCACAACTTTAGAAGTATGCTTGGGGTCATTGTTCATTTGGAAGACCCATTTGCGACCAAGCTTTAACTTCCTGACTGATGTCTTCAGATGTTGCTTCAATATATCCACATACTTTTCCCTCCTCATTTTGCCATCTATTTTGTGAAGTGCCCCAGTCCCTCCTGCAGCAAAGCACGCCGTGTGCTTCATGGTTGGGATGGTGTTCTTCGGCTTGCAAGCGCCCCCCTTTTCCCTCCAAACATAATGATGGTCATTATGGCCAAACAGTTCTATTTCTATTTCATCAGACCAGAGGACATTTCTCCAAAAAGTACGATCTTTATCCTCATGTGCAGTTGCAAACTGTAGTCTGGCTTTTTTATTAATGGTGGTTTTAGAGCAGTGGCTTCTTCTTTGCTGAGTGGCCTTTCAGGTTATGTTATAGGACTCGTTTTACTGTGGATATATATACTTTTGTGTCACGTCTGCTCCCGCACCCCCTCCCTGGCGCTTGAGGGCGCCAGGCTGCCCTGCATCACGCACTCCTATCATCCATTTTGCACACCTGCCTTTCCTCGTCACGCGCATCAGCGATATTGGACTTACCTGGACTCACTCATCACCTGTTATTACCTCCCCTATATTTGTCAGTTCCCCAGCTCTGTTCCCCGCTTCTGCATTAATAGTTTTTTGTTTGTATTACTAGTTTGTTGACGCTGTTCCTGTCTCGTTCCATGTCCGTTCTTTATTAAATGTTTGACTCCCTGTACCTTCTTTGTCTCTCCAGCGTCATTCCATGTGACAAAATGCAGAAGCCATCACAGGAAGCATCGGGGAGTACTGGTGTTCCAGTTGGTATAGTGGCATCGGTTCTGGGTCGCCACCGATGGAACCGGGGATGCCTAGCCAGCTCGACGGGCTTCCACGCCCTGGCTGGCTCGAGAGGTTTCCTTGCCCCGGTTGGCTCGGATGGCGCCCATCCCACGGTGGGCCTCAGCTGGATCGTCAGTTCTTCTCCCAGCCGGTCCAGGATTGTTTGGGGGGGTTTTTGTTGGTGAAGTCGGGGTGGATTCTGCCACCGATGGAACCGGGGGTGCCTAAGCCAGCACGTTGGACTTTCACGCCCTGTCTGGCTCGGGAGGTTTCCCTGCGTCGGTTGGCTCGGCGGCTTCCCATCCCACGTCACACTCCACCGGATCTTCTGGGTCCCTCTCTGCAGCGGAATCGACAGGCATCTTGCCTCAACGGATCGTCGGGCTTTCATGCCTCAGCCGGCTCGCCTGGCTCTCACGCTCCTGCCGGTTCGTTGGGCTTCCACGCCCCAACCGGCTTGCCCAGTGCCCTTGTCTCGACCGGTTCGTCCAGGTGGGACGCCGGGTGGTGCCCCTAGAAGGGGGGGAGGGGTACTGTCACGTCTGCTCCCGCACCCCCTCCCTGGCGCTTGAGGGCGCCAGGCTGCCCTGCATCACGCACTCCTATCATCCATTTTGCACACCTGCCTTTCCTCGTCACGCGCATCAGCAATATTGGACTCACCTGGACTCACCCATCACCTGTTATTACCTCCCCTATATTTGTCAGTTCCCCATCTCTGTTCCCCGCTTCTGCATTAATAGTTTTTTGTTTGTATTACTAGTTTGCTGTTCCTGTCTCGTTCCATGTCCGTTCTTTATTAAATGTTTGACTACCCGTACCTGCTTCGTCTCTCCAGCATCATTCCATGTGACACTTTTGTACCTGTTTTCTACAGAATCTTCACAAGGTCCTTTTGTTGTTGTTTTGGGATTGATTTGCACTTTTCGCATCAAAGTACGTTCATCTCTAAGAGACAGAATGTGTCTCCTTCCTAAGCGGTATGACGGCTGCATGGTCCCATGGTGTTTATACTTGCGTACTATTGTTTGTACAGATGAACGTGGTACTTTCAGGCGTTTGGAAATTGCTCCCAAGGATGAACCTGATTGCTCCCAAGGATGAACCTAAGGTCTTGGCTGATTTATTTTGATTTTCCCATGATGTCAAGCAAAGAGTTACTGAGTTTGAAGGTAGACCTTGAAATACATCCACAGGTACAACTCCACTTGACTCAAATGATGTCAATTAGCCTATCAGAAGCTTCTAAAGCCATGACATCATTTTCTGGAATTGTCCAAGCTGTTTAAAGGCACAGTCAACTTAGTGGATGTAAACTTCTGACCCACTGGAATTGTGATACAGTGAAATAATCTGTCTGTAAACAATTGTTGGAAAAATGACTTGTGTCATGCACAAAGTAGATGTCCTAACCGACTTGCCAAAACTATAGTTTGTTAATGATTAAATAATTCCACTCTGAAACCATATAATTGTATGAAATGTATTAGAATCATAAAACTATAATCTGATGATGTGTGTAGTTTTAGTCAGAATTAGAACAAGGACCTTTTGTTCCTGTTTAGTATGTAAGCAGGGTGCAAGTAGGAAACAAATGATAAGAGGAGCTATCGACAGACAAGTTGTACTACTGTGTTCCTTACAGGACATTCTGTCTCCACCCGTGGAGGGGAGAAACTGTTAGGCTTGCAGAAGATTATGAAACATGTTGCAGATTAAACAATGTATCTGTGTAGTGGAAAAACACCGACTGTCTGAGCAAGGCGTAGTTTAAGATTTGAACTTGTTTGAGTGTGTTATAAAGACTGGGTTTGCATTCTTGACTTTAGAACGTTCTCGTGAATAAACGTTTTGGCTATTGTAAGCTGGGAAATCTGTCTGTTTCATTTAAACCAGAACCTTACAAACTCTGGGTTGCAGACTGAGTAGATTAATTGAAGTTTATGAACATTGATAACAAAATTCTCATAACAGTAACTAGTTTGTGGAGTCGTTGAAAAACTAGTTTTAATGACTCCAACCTAAGTGTTGGTAAACTTCCGACCTCAACTGTATGCTATGGTGGGATGTCTATCATGATCAGTTGGATTGGCAGTGTATGTGTATGGGTCGAGAGTGTTTGTGTGTGTCTGTGTGTGTGTGGGTCTTTGTTCATACAGGTGTGTGTGTGTGTGTCTCTCTACGGTTAGGTCGCGTGGAGAAAGGAGAGAGACATATATCACATGCCCAGGAGGCTGGGAGGAGAGAGAGAGGGAAGGAGAGAGCTGGAAAAGAGAGGCAGGCCGATGGGAGTATTTCTTCTATGTCATTGGTTTAATAAATTGGAGTAATTTGTTGACCAGACGTAATGGAGGGGAGGTGGGGTTTAATGTGTGCCGCGCCGCCTGCTGGCACCGAGGAGGAGATGGGTGGTGAGGGCAGTCTGGGGGAGGTGGAGAAGGGGAGGAAAAGGGAGGGGGTTAAGTAAGCCAGCTACACACTCTCTTCCATTCTCCTCTGACTGGTGATTCAGTGATAAAGGGTGGGAAGAAAGAGGGCAGTGATATCCTAGCGAGGGGAGTTCGGGGTGGAGGAGGGAGGGGATGAGATGTGCCAACTCAACCTCTTTTAATGGTGCTAGCATACATACATACTGTGCAGTACAGTATCTAACCATTCCCAACTCCTTTGCATCTCTTTCCGGTTTTAACTGACTTCTCCTCTGGTGGGAAGAGGTATGCTCCAAATCCTCTGTGTTCCATCACCCCGTACTATCATGCTGGGTACTAGACACATACGGAATTCAAGTCCCTCACATCATCACACAGAGTACAGGACATTATCTATTACATACCACCTCCCCCTCACACCATCCTGGTCCACACACCGTGCCTCCGCCCCTAGCGCGGTGCACACAGCTCATTATAAGACTAAGTAGCTGTACCAGCCAGTTTCTCTGTGTGCTAATAGCCAAAGCTCCCTTGCCCTGACTGAACAAGCCAGGACTCAAAAGTAATCTTTTAATGAGGTTTAATATAGAAGAGAACCTTCCCACAGCCACCTAGCAGCCAGCTACAACTCCTGTCTCCCCAGTGCAGTGCAGCAAGGCAATTTGTTGTAACTGGGGATGGGATGTGTCATTTTACTACATGGGCTCCCCTGATTGGCTGGAGGGAGGAGGAAGTACACAGGGTGTTGTTAATGGGAACACAAGCACACAAACACTGTAAAATTGTACACCATGGTTAAGTGAATCGCCTAAATCGTGAGTCAGTTTTCAATTAATTAGGCAGCGCTTAGAATCTGTCCTTGTCCGACTAGATCAAGGCATGTATTTAACCCATTCATTCAACACCACTTCTAGTTTGTACAGTGCATTCAGAAAGCATTCAGACCCCTTCACTTTTTCCACATTTTGTTACGTTACAGCTTTATTCTGAAATTGATTAAATTGTTGTTTTTCCTCATCAATCTGTACACAATACCCCATAATGACAAAGCCCAAAACTGGTTTGTAGACATTTAAAAAGAAAACTACAAAACAAACTGAAATATCACATTTACATACTGTAAGTATTTAGACCCTTCACTCAGTACTTTGTTGAAGCACCTTTGGCAGTGATTACAGTCTTGAGTCTTCTTGGGTATGACGCTACAAGCTCGGCACACCTGTATTTGGGGAGTTTCTCCCATTGTTCTCTGCAGATCTTCTCAAGCTCTGTCAGGTTGAATGGGGAGCATCGCTGCACAGTTGTTTCCTGGTCTCTCCTGAGATGTTTGATTGGGTTCAAGTCTGGGCTCTGGCTGGGCCACTCAAGGACATTCAGAGACGCGTCCCAAGGACTCTACTGCATTGTCTTGGCTGTGTGCTTAGGGTCATTGTCCTGTTGGAAGGTGACCCTCCGCCCCAGTCTGAGGTCCTGAGCGCTGAGGAGCAGGTTTTTGTCAAGGAATTCTCTGTACTTTGCTCCATCCATTTTCTCTCAATCCTGCCTAGTCTCCCAGTTCCTGCGGCTGAAAAACATCCCCACAGAATGATGCTGCCACCACCATGCTTCACCGTAGAGATGGTGCTAGGTTTCCTCCAGACGTGACGCTTGGCATTCAGGCCAAAGAGTTCAAGCTTGGTTTCATCAGACCAGAGAATATTGTTTCTCATGGTCTGAGTCCTTTAGATGTCTTTTGGCAAACTCCAAGTCGGCTGTCATGTGCCTTTTACTGAGGAGTGGCTTCCGCCTGGCCACTCTACCATAAAGGCCTATAGAGATGGTTGTCCTTCTGGAAGGTTCTCCCATATCCACAAAGAAACTCTGGAGCTCTGTAAGAGTGACCATCGGGTTCTTGGTCACCTCCCTGACCAAGGCCCTGACCAAGGCCCTTCTCCCCCGATTGCTCAGTTTGGCCAAGTGGCCAGCTCTAGGAAGTCTTGGTGGTTCCAAACTTCTTCCTCTTAAGAACGATGGAGGCCACTGTGTTCTTGGGGACCTTCAATGCTGCAGAAATGTTTTGGTACCCTTCCCCAGATCTGTGCCTCGACACAATCCTGTTTCCGAGCTCTACTGACAATTTCTTCGACCTCATGGATTGGTTTTTGCTCTGACATGCACTGTCAAATGTGGGACCTTATATAGACAGATGTGTGCCTTTCCAAATCATGTCCAGTCAATTGAAGTTACCACAGGTGGACTCCAATCCAGTTGTAGGAACATCTCAAGGATGATCAATGGAAACAGGATGCACCTGAGCTTAATTTCGAGTCTCATAGCAAAGGGTCTGAATACTTATGTAAATTAGGTGTATCAGTTAATTTTTTTAAGACATTTGCAAGAATTTCTAACAACCTGTTTTTGCTTTGTCATTATGGGGTATTGTGTGTAGATTGGTGAATCAATTTTACAATAATACTGTGATGTAACAAAATGGCAAAAAAATTAAGAGGTATGAATTCTTTCCGAATGAACTGTATATTTAGTGAATGTGAGAGTTCTGTTAATAAACTTCGGATGGTTTGGACATGATGCGCTAACAGTGCTAGTATCGGTCCCATGACTTGAATGGGATTTGTTCCTCAAGTGCACATTTTTTAGCATGTGCAACAGTGTCAGGGAAATAAAACCAAAGCATGGATTGCCATCAAACCTTGTCCATAGACTGTTTACAGTAAGGAAACCAAAGGGTCATTTGGGTGAACTATCCCTTTAGTAGCTAGGGAATACTTCCAAATTTTTCGGTGACAGGAATATCCCATTAGCCAATGATACTTCTGTATTTTCCTATTCGTATTTAAAGAGCTCACACTTGTATCAGTCATTTTCAAAATGGCGGCAGCTTCATCGGAGCAGTCAAAAACCCAGCAGAACATCTTTCAATGTCCATTACAGAACTGCTAAAAGATATGCTGATAGACAGGTGAGTTTCCCCAGAGAAAATGTTCATACAAAATGTTGAAGGGGCCAGAAAGAATGCAGACTCCTAATAAAACTGAGGCTCCAACAAGCTGCTGCAGAGAGAGAGAGAGAGAGAGAGAGTCAGAGAGAGAGCGCGAGAGAGACAGAGATAGATAGAGAGACAGAGAGAGGGAGAGAGGGAGAGAGGGAGAGAGACAGAGAGGCAGAGATAGATAGAGAGGCAGAGAGAGACAGAGATAGAGAGAGATAGAGAGAGAGATAGAGAGAGAGACAGAGAGAGGGAGAGACCAAGAAAGAGAGAGAGAGATGCAGAGAGAGAGAGAGGTAGAGAGAGAGAGAGAGAGAGAGAGGTATTTATGTTTATTTATTTATTTGTACTTTAACTATTTGCACATCGTTACAACACTGTAAATAGCCATAATATTACATTTGAAATGTCTTTATTCTTTTGGAACTTCTGTGAGTGTAATGTTTACTGTTCATTTTTATTGTTTATTTAACTTTAGTTTATTATTTATTTCACTTGTTTTGGCAATGTAATCGTATGTTTCCCATGACAATAAAGCCCTTGAATTAAGAGAGAGAGATTCTTCCACCCAGGCATCAGTTAAGTCTGTTAGATTCAGCAGTGCTGTTTAAGAAGAAAGCACTATCTCAAGTGCTGTCTGGACCCACTCTGAGTGCAGCACTATACGGCCAACGTAAAGGCCCTCTATTTTTATTCAACTGTCAAAAACAATTGCCTCACAAGCACTATGGTTGACGGGAGGTGTGGGGGGGTAGAAATGATGGTGCAGACAGAGAAAGAAAGACAGAAAGAGAGAGAGAGAGAGAGGAAGGGAGAGAGGAAGGGAGAGATGCAAAACAATATAACAAGAGTATGAGAGCGTGACAGAGTGTGTGTGTGTGTGTGTGTGTGTGTGTGTGTGTGTGTGTGTGTGTGTGTGTGTGTGTGTGTGTGTGTGTGTGTGTGTGTGTGTGTGTGTGTGTGTGTGTGTGTGTGTGCGCACGTGTGTGCGTGTGTGCATGAGTGAGACAGAGTGTGTTTGTGTGAGACAGACAGATACACACAGATGGACAGAGACAGGATTTTACCAGTGCTGAGGGCAGCAGGATTTTGGCAGAAGCAGCGGTTTAGGGGGGTGGAAGCGGTGGAGTGTGTGTGTGTGTGTGTGTAAGCTATGGCATATGACTGACTGTGCCCAGCCGTGCAGTCTTGACAGGTTCATGTCAGACCCGTTTGGCTCCCGTCTGTGATGGAGTCTAACCTTGAAAGGTGGCTGCTTTTAACTGACGGCCCAATCGTGAGCACCAGCCGCACGCAGTCCACACGCCACGGCCACCCACGGCCAAACTCGTATGCTCGCACGAACAGACGTAGGCACGTACACAAACACACACACAGGCACGCACACACACACACACACACACACACACACACACACACACACACACACACACACACACACACACACACACACACACACACACACACACACACACACACACACACACACACACACACACACACAGGCACGTACACACACACACACAGGCACGTACACACACAAACACGTACACACACACACACACACACACACACACACACACACACACACACACACACACACACACACACACACACACACACACACACACACACACACACACACACACACACACACAGGCACGTACACACACACACACAGGCACGTACACACACACACACACACACACACACACACACACACACACACACACACACACACACACACACACACACACACAGGCACGTACAGAGAGAAAAAAACATGCTGTCCCATTCTTACCATTATAGAGTCTAAGTAGTATTTTGGTTTGCCTGGCAAAATAAGAGAGGGGACTCTTGCTATTTGCCTGTACGTAGGATACACTTATGTGGGGGAAAGGGTGGAAAAGTTCATCAATGTGTCTTAAATGTGTAGTGTATGTGAACATGACATTATGTCTTTGTGGGTGTAAGGTACAGATATTTCACATTTACATTTTTGTCATTTAGCGGCTTACAATTAGTGCATCGTCTTAAGATAGCTAAATGAGAGAACCACACATCACAAAGCATCAAGTATGTTTTCTCTTCGGTGATAGTAGTCTCTTCGGTGATAGTAGGAAAAGAGGAGTACCTTCTTTGGGGGAGAGTGGGGCGTCGGGGGCGCCCTAAGAGTTATTTTACGATACTCTTCAAAGAGGTAGGGTTCCAGACGTTTTTGAAAGATGGGCAGGGACTCCGCTGTCCTGACTTTAGGGGGAAGTTTGTTCCACCATCGGGGGGCCAGGACAGAGAAGTGCTTTGACTGGGCTCTTGGATGTCTTTGTGCAAGCTGATATGTGTGTGTGTGTGTGTGTGTGTGTGTGTGTGTGTGTGTGTGTGTGTGTGTGTGTGTGTGTGTGTGTGTGTGTGTGTGTGTGTGTGTGTGTGTGTGTGTGTGTGTGTGTGTGTGTGTGTGTGTGTGAACATAGGGGAGGCTGGTGGCTGGTGTAGACCGCTGGCCCCTGCAGTGTTGAAGGTCACCAGTCTGAGTGGTTCCTGGAGGACACTGAAATGCGATCCTGTCATTAAAACCCACTGAAACACATAAGCCCAGTGCCCTTCATGTCACAGGGACACGGTCTGGGGATCCAGCTTCACCATTATACATGTGGTTTGTGGGAAACCCTCTCAAAGAGCACCATATCTCTGTAGAAACCCAGGGAAGATTATTAAATAGGAAACTGGCTTTTTGGGTGCTGGGCGGTTTTGTGGCTTCTATGGGTAATGGGTCACTTACCCAATGGATAGTATGGATTGAAATAAGTTCAAATAATAAGTGTTTTAGTATTTTTTAAGGATGTCAAAGTCACTTTATCAGTTTGTTAAAGTAGATGATGATGCAGAGATTCACTTCCCTGGTCCTCTTTCAGCTTTTCGTCCAAACTATCCTGTTATTACACCTGAGTGGCGCAGCAGTCTAAGGCACTGCATCTCAGTGCAAGAGGCGTCACTGCAGTCCCTGGTTCGAATCCAGGCTGCATCACATCCGGCCATGACTCATAGGGCAGCGCACAATTGGCCCAGCGTCGCCCGGGTTTGGCAGGGGTAGGCCTTCATTGTAAATAAGAATTTGTTCTTAACTGACTTGCCTAGTTAAATAAAAGTAAAATAAATAAAAAATGACAGTTCTCAGTGAAAGCATACATCATGACGGATCAATTATAAAGTCCATTATTCAAAGACATTTGGATCTTTTGAGGTAAATGGGAGATCCAAAGCAATTTCTTATTCACTGTGTCCTAAAAGGTATCCAGCGATGACTGCTTTTGTAAACAAAACAAAAAAACCTGCCACTTTTCTTTCAAGACGGAATTTGTGAGCATGGGGGTCAACATTCAGACGTGACAAAAATGCCGGCGAATACCCAGCTATTTCCTTCAATGCAGGCAGATGATGTGCATGTCGATGTAGCTAAGCCTTTGTAAGTTACATCCATACTCTGTTGATCGTTACTCTGCAGACATCCTAAAATACACCACCACCTACAGAGATATACCATTCAGATCAGTAGTGTGTCCAATATAGCGGCAGTACAGACAGGAAATTAGTCTATATTTCTCTTCCAACACTTCCTGTGTATGTGATTTTTTTGGGCGGAGCAGAGAAAGAATTAGTACGAGGTTCCTAATTGTGATATAATCGGAGAAATGTTGAGGGTTCTTATAATGCAAATATATACTGTATGTTGAGTTGTGTGTTAGAGTTTCTACCAACTGTTTATGTTGGTTTCCAGCAAATGCTGTGGCAAGTTTGGTGAACATTTCCCCAATGTTTTCTCTCGGCTGTAACACAGGAAGACAGCGCCACCACTGACTGACCCCCAAAACCCTGATGTGAGAGATAACGTACACATCCCATGCACCTCTCTGACGCATATCTCTTATGTCATCATGTCTCTCCTGTCATGGTATTTTTGGAGAGCGTCAGTAAGTAAACCATGGCGAGGTTGAAAAATAGTGACAATCCTCTCTGCTTGCTGGCTGTCCCCGAACGGCTCGGTAAATGACGTCCATTCGGCCGATTCTTCTAAGTGCTGTGGGGTTTGTAGATCCTCTGTCTTGCCCCAACAGACAGGACATACCACTAATGCAAAACAACATTGGTATATGTGGTATAAATTATACTATACAAAGATGCACTTGATGGGAATGCCTCATCCAGCCTTCCACACTCTACAGTTAATGAATGAATGTATGACAGATGTACTCCAACGATGAATCTACTTTCTGTGTTTTGAGCTAGTCTCTATAGCAAACTGATTTCTACTACAGCACTACCAACCCAGCCTTACTTGGGGCCGAAAATAGAAATGTAGAGAGATGAGAGAGAGGTGAAACATTCCATGTTAGTCAGGACATCAGTATTTTTGTGTCTCCAATTACCACGAGTGACGCACAACACCAACACCGAGATTTGTTTGTGTGTGTTCTGAATCTGAAAGCCTCACGGGAACAACCAATCCTAGCCCCCAACACCGCCCTTCTTTTCTCTAAAACTGAAAAGGCTATATTTCCTTCCGATTATCTGCCTTTATCAATCAACACATTAAGCGACAACACAGAAACACACATTAATCATCTTTAAAGGGGACAGTCCTGGATGTCCTCCAACCTGATGACCTCAGGCTCCCAATGATTAACAGTCTGGAGCCAGTGACCATGAGTGTCAGCCTCCCCCTTTATACCCTCCACCACCCCTCCGACCCTCCATCCAGGCTCAGGCAGTGAGACGGCCTCATCTACCCCAGCGACGAGCAGCGTTACTGGGGTGAGGCGCTGCACGTCATCCCCCTCTGACGGATGGGGAACATTAAAGTTTCAGGTGACAGGTGCCGCTGACGATTAAAGGGCCGAGCCACTCGCTCCGAAAGAATGGATGTGGGAAAGGAGGAGAAGAGGGGTAGAAAACAGGTGGAAAGGGAAATGTTAGCGGAGAATGAGTAAACACAAGGCCGTGGGGAACGGAACACTTGAACGAGGGGAGAGGATGATGATGGAGGGAGGTAGAGAAGGAGGAAGGGAGAAAGAGAAAGAGGGATGGATGGCTGTACAAGACAGACAGATGATGAGGGAAATTTGGGGATGTTGTTATGTTGCATTATGCTGTGAGTGTTTCCCTTTGTGGTTGAATGCTACTATATATTAAACACTGGGTCGTTCGAGCCCTGAATGCTGGTTGGCTGACAGCCGTGGTATATCAGACCATGTACCACGTGTAACAATTGCTTAATTAACACTATGGGCTACTGTATGTTTAAGCTTAAACTCTATTGGACCAGTTAGGTTCGCTACTGGAGCAGTAGGGAGAAATGAAAACCACACAAGGAAAAGAATGCCGGCTTGTATTTTGTAAATACAAATTCTTACAACAAAAAAAAGAATCACCTTGAGTAAATATTGATATGTGAAATTTGTACAATGAGCTTAATATGTATTCAATACATCTACAGTACAATAGACTTAGATATCAGCCATATATCTCCCCTATAGTTTACTAGGGTTCACCCAGCTCTATTACATCTACAGTACAATAGACTTAGATATCAGCCATATATCTCCCCTATAGTTTACTAGGGTTCACCCAGCTCTATTACATCTACAGTACAATAGACTTAGATATCAGCCATATATCTCCCCTATAGTTTACTAGGGTTCACCCAGCTCTATAGTTTACTAGTGTCACGGCTGTCAAAAGGAGGAGACCAAGGCGCAGCGTGGTATGCGTACATTCTTCTTTAATATATAAGAATGAACACTGATCAAAACTAACATAATAACGAAACGAACCGTGAAGCTATACAAATGAGTGCTGAACAGGCAACTACACATAGACAAGAACCCACGAACACAAAAGGGAAAATGGCTACCTAAATATGATCCCCAATCAGAGACAACGATAAACAGCTGCCTCTGATTGGGAACCATATCAGGCCACCATAAACCTACACATCACCTAGACACCCTTGACTTACAAAACCCCTAGACAATACAAAACTAGCATACCCACCCTAGTCACAACCTGACCTAACCAAAATAATATGAGCCAATCAAAACTCAATATTCTCTTAGTCCCTCTCCTAACCTCACGTTATACACCAGTCGGCGCCAACATGATGAAAAAAGAGCTAGAACGGAACGTGAAGAGCTACCGCCATTCCATGGAAGAAAAATAGTTGAGAAGTTGTATAGATAACTCAAGTTTATTTTATTTTATATAGCCCTTCGTACATCAGCTAATATCTCGAAGTGCTGTACAGAAACCCAGCCTAAAACCCCAAACAGCAAGCAATGCAGGTGTAGAAGCACGGTGGCTAGGAAAAACTCCCTAGAAAGGCCAAAACCTAGGAAGAAACCTAGAGAGGAACCAGGCTATGAGGGGTGGCCAGTCCTCTTCTGGCTGTGCCGGGTGGAGATTATAACAGAACTATGCCAAGATGTTCAAAATGTTCATAAGTGACAAGCATGGTCAAATAATAATCATTAATAATTTTCAGTTGGCTTTTCATAGCTTTTCATGGCTTTTCATAGCCGATCAGGTCATAACTAAGGTCAGGGCGTGACAGTACCCCCCCCAAAGGTGCGGACTCCCGACCGCAAACCTGAACTTATAGGGGAGGGTCCGGGTCATCTACCCTCGGTGGCGGCTCTGGTTCTGGACGCCGCCCCCCCTCTTCACACTGATCCCTCCGCCTTTGTAGATCCGGACCGTGGATCATCGCCGGAGGCTCTGGACTGCGGATCATCGCCGGAGGCCCCGGACCGGGGATCCTCGCTGGAGACCCCGAGCTGGGGACCGTCGCTGGATACCCCGGGCTGGGCACCGTCGCTGTAGGCCCCGGACTGGGGATCGTCGCTGGAGGCTCCGGACTGGGGATCGTCGCTGGAGGCTCCGGACTGGGGATCGCCGCTGTAGGCCCCGGACTGGGGATCGTCGCTGGAGGCTCCGGACTGGGGATCGTCGCTGGAAGCTCCGGACTGTGGCCCGCCGTTGGAGGTTCCGGACTGTGGCCCGTCGTTGGAGGTTCCGGACTGTGGCCCGTCGTTGGAGGTTCCGGACTGTGGCCCGTCGTTGGAGGTTCCGGACTGTGAAACGTCGCCGGAAGCTCTGGATTTGGTACTGTCGCCGGAAGCTCTGGACTGGGTACTATCGCCGGAAGCTCTGAACTGGGTACTGTCGCCAGAAGCTCTGGACTGGGTACTGTCGCCGGAAGCTCTGGACTGGGTACTGTCGCCGGAAGCTCTGAACTGGGTACTGTCGCCGGAAGCTCTGGACTGGGTATTGTTGCCGGAAGCTCATACCCACCGTAGTCACACCCTGACCTAATCCAAAATAATAAAGAAAACATAGATAACTAAGGTCAGGGCGTGACAACTAGGGTTCACCCAGCTCTATTACATCAACAGTACAATAGACTAAGATATCAGCCATATATCTCCCCTATAGTGTACTAGGGTTCACCCAGCTCTATTTTAATCTGAGGGTCTATCAGATTTCAATGTTCAAAGTTCAATAGGAATACAATACACAGAAAAACACAACCCAATTAACAAATACTGACTTATAAACCATCATGAGATGGAATCAAATGTGAGTGACTGTGCCGGTCCATAAACACTGTATGGTGTTTAAGTGTAGCATGTGCTTATAACAACCCTACTGCAATGTATGATGCAATGATGTCTTGCAAGAAAAATCCTACCACACCGTAGTATGGCAGTGCAAATTCAGTGTTCTCTAAGGAAAATACATCTTTGCATGCAAATCTTTTTATGCCCTGGGTTCGGGCGACTCGCCATCCTTGGTGGAACTTAATCCATACTCAAAAAACCTGACCTGTTTGACAAACAGGATCACATAATATATATACCATGAGTACCTTTCATATAACCATTATTACTGCATTGTCGGAACTAGAAGCACAAGCATTTCGCTACACTCGCATTAACATCTGCTAACCATGTGTATGTGACAAATACAATTTGATTTGATTTGATTTGATTAATATAGTGCTTAGCTTTAATCTCTTACAGGACTAAGAAAATAAAACTTAGTCAAAATGCTTTACACTTTAACTACAGCACCAGGTGTAACGTCTGCTTCCAACTCACTCTCAAACACGTAGACCCCCTGAATGCAGCTTACTCTCCAGATCCCAATCACCTGAATTCTAATCACCTGAATTCTGATATGCTGTTCACACACCTGTATGTCATTATCACACACTATTTAGTTCAGTTCTTTGCACCCCATCATTGTGAGGTAATGTTTGTTTTCTGACAGTTCTATTCGGAGAGCTGGTTTTCCAGTAATTTAATCCTCCCGCGTATGATAGTTTTTGCCTGCCTCACTAACGACACCTTTTGCCTATTCCCTACCTGTACTTTAGCCTATCGGATTTTCTGCTTTCAACCTATTGCCTGATCTCCCGGACAACGTTACTAGCCGTTTCCCTGCCTGTACTGCCTTTTTGGACCCCCTGTGTATGACCTTCTGCCTGCCCCTGGACCCAGCTACCTGCCTCCTCCTGTGGTCCTTTACAAATAAACACCTGCTCTCTGTCTCCCATCGTGTTCATTACACTAGGCTCACGTGAACTGAACAATAACTAGCCTGGGCAATGCAAAGGACTTTACACAACTACAGCACCAAACTCACGTGGACTGAACAATAACTAGCCTGGGAAATGCAAAGGACTTTACACAACTACAGCACCAAGCTCACGTGGATCGAACAATAGACTTACACCTACACGTCATTTCTTACAAAGTAATCTAAAACATAACAGCGTACCAAAATTGATTATGATACTAGTTTTTTAAATTTTACATAAGTACGAAAACTAAAATAATTTACCATGCATGATTAGCATGAATACTAACGTTTGCTATTTCAATAGATCGATAGCTGAGCTGGCCTAAATGTTAACGGCTTGTGCTTATGCTTGATTCAGTAAAAACATGCACAAAATGCTAGCAATAGCTTAGCTAGCCTAATCGCTAGCAGCTTGTTCTCCATACAAAAACTCACCAAATCCTGGCATCAATCTTTCCCTCAATCCCTTCACAGCACGTTCGTACAGATATGTGAGTGTTAATATCTAGTTCTCTCTGTTCAGTTCAGTTTTATACAACTTCTCAACTATTTTTCTTCCATGGAATGGCGGTAGCTCTTCACGTTCCGTTCTAGCTCTTTTTTCATCATGTTGGTGCCGACTGGTGTAGAACGTGAGGTTAGGAGAGGGACTAAGAGAATATTGAGTTTTGATTGGCTCAAAATATATTGCCCGTCATGCAGCTTCTGACAGGTGATTTGTAATAGCTGTCAACTTAAACGTATCAATAGCAATATAGTATAATATGATTGGTTACTGGAATCTCACTAGTAACGATAAGTATTCAACATTAGATGACCTGCATTACACACAGGTATGACAACCATTAGTTTCACTGCTCTAATTACGTTGGTAACCAGTTAATAATAGCAATAAGGCTCCTCGGGGGTTTGTGATATATGGCCAATATACCACGGCTAAGGGCTGTGTCCAGGCACTCCGCGTTGCGTCATGCTTAAGAACAGCCCCTAGCCGTGGTATATTGGGTATATACCACACCTCTTCGAGCCTTATTGATTAATTGTATACTGCATGCCTATTGATATGCGTCACCGTAGGAGTGAGAGTTCTCTGTGTGTTTATTCTGTCTTTTTAAGTATGATATTGACTTTGTTCATTCCAAGGCCGGCAGGACTAACTTATACTGAGATTGTTAAAACTTCTTAGGGATATCCCCCTTTTTAAAAATGTTCACCTAAAATGACATACCCAAATCTACCTGCCTGTAGCTCAGGCCCTGAAGCCTGAGGATATGCATTTTCTTGGTACCATTTGAATGTGAATGGAATGTAGGAGAATATAGCACAAAGGTTTCTAGTAGAAGAGAATACAAAGAAAAAAACAACCGTTTTTTTCCCAACCACCATCTTTGAAATAAAACAGAAAGGTCTCAGTTCTGGCCATCACTCTGGTTGTATTTCCAATGGTGTCCACAAGATGGCAGCTGTATATGTGCAAAGGTTCAGACAGATAACTTGAAGTATGAGAAAACTACATGACATTTAGTGTGAAGTCACCCAGGTACATTTGGGCAAATCGTGAAGGAGACATGTGCATTCATATTATATTTTTCTGCAAGAATATCGTCAAATCTGTATACTTGGACTTTTATCTTTCACAGTATTAGTAGCCATATTATAAGTTCAACATTTGCAAAACAACCATTTTTCATAACTTCATTTTTGTCCAAAAAGAACAGGCATGCTGTCGCACAAGGTTAGTAGCTACATTTTACGACAGATACAGGATGTTCGGATACTCCCATAAAGCCCAGCTCATTGGCTATCTAGCTAGCTTTGTTTGACCCCTGATTGGTGCTTATTTGACAAAGATGCAGTCGATCAAATGAAGACCGGCTGCGTCATCGGCGTGCCATGCAGGCGTCGCTCTCTGACCAAATGTGGTGTCCTATAGGATATACTACAGTTGTGGCCAAAAGTTTTGAGAATGACACAAATATACATTTTCACAGTCTGCTGCCTCAGTTTGTACAATGGCAATTTGCATATTTACATTTACATTTAAGTCATTTAGCAGACGCTCTTATCCAGAGCGACTTACAAATTGGTGCATTCACCTTATGATATCCAGTGGAACAACCACTTTACAATAGTGCATCTAACTCTTTTAAGGGGGGGGTTAGAAGGATTACTTTATCCTATCCTAGGTATTCCTTAAAGAGGTGGGGTTTCAGGTGTCTCCGGAAGGTGGTGATTGACTCCGCTGACCTGGCGTCGTGAGGGAGTTTGTTCCACCATTGGGGTGCCAGAGCAGCGAACAGTTTTGACTGGGCTGAGCGGGAACTGTACTTCCTCAGAGGTAGGGAGGCGAGCAGGCCAGAGGTGGATGAACGCAGTGCCCTTGTTTGGGTGTAGGGCCTGATCAGAGCCTGAAGGTACGGAGGTGCCGTTCCCCTCACAGCTCCGTAGGCAAGCACCATGGTCTTGTAGCGGATGCGAGCTTCAACTGGAAGCCAGTGGAGAGAGCGGAGGAGCGGGGTGACGTGAGAGAACTTGGGAAAGTTGAACACCAGACGGGCTGCGGCGTTCTGGATGAGTTGTAGGGGTTTAATGGCACAGGCAGGGAGCCCAGCCAACAGCGAGTTGCAGTAATCCAGACGGGAGATGACAAGTGCCTGGATTAGGACCTGCGCCGCTTCCTGCGTGAGGCAGGGTCGTACCTAATATCCCATAATGCGAAAACAGGTTTTTAGAAATGTTTGCAAATGTATTTAAAAAGAAAAAAAACTTTATTTACATAAGTATCCAGACCCTTTGCTATGAAACTCGATATTGAGCTCAGGTGCATCTTGTTTCCATTGATCATCTTTGAGATGGTTCCACAAATTGATTGCAGTCCACCTGTGGTAAATTCAATTGATTGGACATGATTTGGAAATACGGAGCAAAAACCAAACCATTAGGTCGAAGGAATTGTCCGTCTGACAGAGCTCCAGAGTTCCTCTGTGGAGATGGGAGAACCTTCCAGAAGGACAACCATCTCTGCAGCAGTCCATCAATCAGGTAGAGAGTTTATGGTAGAGCAGCCAGACGGAAGCCACTTCTCAGCAAAAGGCACATGACAGCCCTTTTGGAGTTTGCCAAGAGACACCTAAAGACTCTCAGACCATGAGAAACAAGATTTTCTGGTCTGATGAATACAAGATTGAACTCTTTGGCCTGAATGCAAAGCATCACTTCTGAAGGAAACCTGGCACCATCCCTATGGTGAAGCATGGGTGGCAGCATCATGCTGTGGGGATGTTTTTCATCGGCAGGGACTGGGACACTAGTCAACATCGAGGGAAAGATGAACGGAGCAAAATACAGAGAGATCCTTGATGAGCGCTCAGGACCTCAGACAGGGGTGAAGGTTTACCTTCCAACAGGACAACAACCCTAAGCACACAGCCAAGACAACACAGGAGTGGCTTCGGGACAAGGCTCTGAATGTCCTTGAGTGGCCCAGCCAGAGCCCGGACTTGAACCCGATCAAACATCTCTGGAGACCTGAAAATAGCTTTGCAGCGACGCTTCCCATCCAAACTGACAGAGCTTGAGAGGATTTGCGACGGGATTGAGCCAGCCAGAGATGGCGCCCGGGGGTAACCACCTGCACCATGGCCCGTTAAGGCGGCCAAGAGAGCAGAGGGACCCATATGTGGCTTTCACCAGTTGATGTCCAGTGCAGTGGCTACCCAAGTGAGTAGGCTCCTCATAGCCTCTCCAGCTGCTGTGCCAAGCTTGTATATCAATATCAGGAAGGTATGGCTAATGTTTTGTACACTGTGTATAGCCTGCCCTGCCCCAATGACGTTAGCAATCAGTTGACTAAAAGCGTTGAGATTCAAGTCCGTTTACCGAAGTCCAAGAATTGTTTCATTGAGAGTGGTGAAGGGGAGAATCTGGAGTAGTAATCAATATGCTTTCTCATGAAGGAGGCGTTGCTCATCAAGGCCCTTACGATCCTCATTTTGACCGATTTAGCTCACATTCACAGTTGATAAACGGACGTGGATCGAAATGATTCAGTTCACGGCGTTCAACAGCTGCTTGCCCAATATTGTTGACAGTGCGGAATGTAGCTAGCCTTCATCACCTGTTTGCTAGTTTACCTAGCTTTCATGAATTTCGTTTCCAACCATAACGGTCCACAAAGTAAATTACGTTAGTTTACAATATATTTAGACAAGCTAGCCAGCTGGCTTGGTTCAACTTGCAGGCGTATTTAGCTAGCGTGCTGGAGCACGTCTTCATTCAAGTCGACTGGAACTGGTTCGTAGCAGTTCCTAGAAACAAAGTTACTTTGCGTCAAACATATTTGTACATTTGACTTATCATACTGTCTAAATGAAACCATATAGCTTTAAGTTTTCTTGTGCTAACTTGCACGATGCATGCTAGCAGTCAAAACAAACACGAGAGTGATCAGATGAATTGCAATTAATAGCAAAGTCCCTCTTTGCCATGCAATGAACTGAATCCCCCAAAAACATTTCCACTGCATTTCAGCCCTGCCACAAAAGGACCAGCTGACATCATGTCAGTGATTCTCTCGTTAACACAGGTGTGAGTGTTGACGAGGACAAGGCTGGAGATCACTCTGTCATGCTGATTGAGTTTGAATAACAGTCTGGAAGCTTCAAAAGGAGGATGGTGCTTGGAATCATTGTTCTTCCTCTGTCAAACATGGTTACCTGCAAGGAAACACATGCCGTCATCATTGCTTTGCACAAAAAGGGCTTCACAGGCAAGGATATTGCTGCCAGTAAGATTGCACCTAAATCAACCATTTATTGGATCATCAAGTACTTCAAGGAGAGTAGTTCAAATGTTGTGAAGAAGGCTTCAGGGCGCCCAAGAAAGTCCAGCAAGCGCCAGGACCGTCTCCTAAAGTTGATTCAGCTGTGGGATCGGGGCTCCACCAGTACAGAGCTTGCTCAGGAATGGCAGCAGGCAGGTGTGAGTGCATCTGCATGCACAGTGAGGCAAAGACTTTTGGAGGATGGCCTGGTGTCAAGAAGGGCAGCAAAGAAGCCACTTCTCTCTAGGAAAAACATCAGGGACAGACTGATATTCTGCAAAAGGTACAGGGATTGGACTGCTGAGGACTGGGGTAAAGTCATTTTCTCTGATGAATCCCCTATCCGATTGTTTGGGGCATCCGGAAAAAAGCTTGTCCGGAGAAGACAAGGTGAGCGCTAATATCAGTCCTGTGTCATGCCAACAGTAAAGCATCCTGAGACCATTCATGTGTGGGGTTGCTTCTCAGCCAAGGGAGTGGGCTCACTCACAATTTTGCCTAAGAACACAGCCATGAATAAAGAATGGTACTAACACATCCTCCGAGAGCAACTTCTCCCAACCATCCAGGAACAGTTTGGTGATGAACAATGCCTTTTCCAGCATGATGGAGCACCTTGCCATAAGGCAAAAGTGATAACCAAGTGGCTCGGGGAACAAAACATCAATATTTTGGGTCCATGGCCAGGAAACTCCCCAGACCTTAAAATCCCATTGAGAACTTGTGATCAATCCTCAAGAGGCAGGTGGACAAACAAGAACCCACAAATTCTGACAAACTCCAAGCATTGATTATGCAAGAATGGGCTGCCATCAGTCAGGATGTGGCCCAGAAGTTAATTGACAGCATGCCAGGGCGGATTGCAGAGGTCTTGAAAAAGAAGGGTCAACACTGCAAATATTGACTCTTTGCATCAACTTCATGTAATTGTCAATAAAAGCCTTTGACACTTATGAAATGCTTGTAATTCTACTTTAGTATTCCATAGTAACATCTGACAAAATATCTAAAGACACTGAAGCAGCAAACTTTGTGGAAATTAATATTTGTGTCATTCTCAAAACTTTTGGCCACGACTGTACACAAACTACTGTTCAAAAGTTTGGGTTAACTTAGAAATGTCCTTGTTTTTGAAAGAAAAGCACATTTTTTGTTAACAAGAAGTTTGTTAACAAGAAATGTGTGGAGTGGTTGAAAAACGAGTTTTAATGACTCCAACCTAAGTGTATGTAAACGTTCGACTTCAACTATACCGACATTTGTTGTTTCTCTAAAATCTGCGATGGTGACACAAGGCGCTGCATGATTTACAACTGTCCCGTTAACGGGACGCCGATCCCTAAGAAGTTTTAAGTTGAAGCACTGGGACACATTTTCTCTACCCCTCTCATCTCCTCTCTTTTACTTTCCTTCCATCTCTTCATCACATTGACACTCACTCTCCCTATTCCTGTCTTTCTCTCTTGTCACCTCTTTTCTCCACTTCCTCCATCACTCTCTTTCTCACACTGACACTCACTCTCTCTCCCTGTCTTTCTCTCTCTCCTCTCCCTCTCTCTAAGTGCTGCCCCCTGCCAGCTGGAGACCTGAAGCTATCACCAGCCTGTGGGGCTGTACTGTACTGATGACATTTGTTTCCTTGGGTGCCACCGACCTCGGAGCGGTCTGCTATCCACCTGTCTGTCATCCTGTCACCATCACTGCACCTTTATAATTGGCCGTTGCTTGCTGCTCTCAAGACTCTGTCACTTGAAGTGCCGATGAGCCTCCCAGAAGGCTAGCGATGCTTTGCAGCGCTGCCATTACACATGCATCACTCCATCCCTTTATTTTCTATCTCCTCAGCTCTTCTACTAAGAGAGAGACAGAGAAAGAGAGCGGGATAGAGACAGTGAGATAGAGAGAAGATAAGGACTAAAGGACTAAGGTGATTGATCTAATGGAATGTAGATAGAGTTGGCGCCCGCTGACGCCGTATCATTTCCCACCGTGACAAAAGTCCATCCAGTGCTTGTAATGATCAAATCAAATCAAATCAAGTTGATTTTATATAGCCCTTCGTACATCAGCTAATATCTCGAAGTGCTGTACAGAAACCCAGCCTAAAACCCCAAACAGCAAGCAATGCAGGTGTAGAAGCACGGTGGCTAGGAAAAACTCCCTAGAAAGGCCAAAACCTAGGAAGAAACCTAGAGAGGAACCAGGCTATGAGGGGTGGCCAGTCCTCTTCTGGCTGTGCCGGGTGGAGATTATAACAGAACTATGCCAAGATGTTCAAAATATTCATAAGTGACAAGCATGGTCAAATAATAATCATGAATAATTTTCAGTTGGCTTTTCATAGCCGATCATTAAGAGTTGAAAATAGCAGGTCTGGGACAGGTGGCGGTTCCATAACCGCAGGCAGAACAGCTGAAACTGGAATAGCAGCAAGGCCAGGCGGACTGGGGACAGCAAGGAGTCATCATGCCCGGTAGTCCTGACGTATGGTCCTAGGGCTCAGGTCCTCCGAGAGAGAGAAAGAAAGAGAGAATTAGAGAGAGCCAAGATTTTCAAAATGTTCATAAATGACAAGCATGGTCAAATAATAATCAGGAATAAATATCAGTTGGCTTTTCATAGCCGATCATTAAGAGTTGAAAACAGCAGGTCTGGGACAGGTAGGGGTTCCATAACCGCAGGCAGAACAGCTGAAACTGGAATAGCAGCAAGGCCAGGCGGACTGGGGACAGCAAGGAGTCATCATGCCCGGTTTGCCGTGACGTATGGTCCTAGGGCTCAGGTCCTCCGAGAGAGAGAAAGAAAGAGAGAAGGAGAGAATTAGAGAGAGCCAAGATTTTCAAAATGTTCATAAATGACAAGCATGGTCAAATAATAATCAGGATTAAATATCAGTTGGCTTTTCATAGCCGATCATTAAGAGTTGAAAACAGCAGGTCTGGGACAGGTAGGGGTTCCATAACCGCAGGCAGAACAGCTGAAACTGGAATAGCAGCAAGGCCAGGCGGACTGGGGACAGCAAGGAGTCATCATGCCCGGTTTGCCGTGACGTATGGTCCTAGGGCTCAGGTTCTCCGAGAGAGAGAAAGAAAGAGAGAACGAGAGAATTAGAGAGAGCATACTTAAATTCACACAGGACACTGGATAAGATAGGAGAAGTACTCCAGGTATAACCAACTGACCCTAGCCCCCCGACACATAAACTACTGCAGCATAAATACTGGAGGCTGAGACAGGAGGGGTCAGGAGACACTGTGGCCCCATCAGAAGAAACCCCCGGACAGGGCCAAACAGGAAGGATATAACCCCACCCACTTTGCCAAAGCACAGCCCCCACACCACTAGAGGGATATCATCAACCACCAACTTACAATCCTGAGACAAGGCCGAGTATAGCCCACAAAGATCTCCACCACAGCACAAACCAAGGGGGGGCGCCAACCCAGACAGGAAGATCACGTCAGTAACTCAACCCACTCAAGTGACGCACCCCTCCCAGGGACGGCATGAAAGAGCACCAGTAAGCCAGTGACTCAGCCCCTGTAATAGGGTTAGAGGCAGAGAATCCCAGTGGAGAGAGGGGAACCGGCCAGGCAGAGACAGCAAGGGCGGTTCGTTGCTCCAGAGCCTTTCCGTTCACCTTCACACTCCTGGGCCAGACTACACTCAATCATATGACCTACTGAAGAGATAAGTCTTCAGTAAAGACTTAAAGGTTGAGACCGAGTCTGCGTCTCTCACATGGGTAGGCAGACCGTTCCATAAAAATTTAGATCTATAGGAGAAAGCCCTGCCTCCCGCTGTTTGCTTAGAAATTCTAGGGACAATTAGGAGGCCTGCGTCTTGTGACCGTAGCGTACGTATAGGTATGTACGGCAGGACCAACTCGGAAAGATAGGTAGGAGCAAGCCCATGTAACGCTTTATAGGTTAACAGTAAAACCTTGAAATCAGCCCTTGCCTTAACAGGAAGCCAGTGTAGGGAAGCTAGCACTGGAGTAATATGATCAAATTTCTTGGTTCTAGTCAGGATTCTAGCAGCCGTATTTAACACTAACTGAAGTTTATTTAGTGCTTTATCCGGGTAGCCGGAAAGTAGAGCATTGCAGTAGTCTAACCTAGAAGTAACAAATGCATGGATTAATTTTTCTGCATCATTTTTGGACAGAAAATTTCTGATTTTTGCAATGTTACGTAGATGGAAAAAAGCTGTCCTTGAAACAGTCTTGATATGTTCGTCAAAAGAGAGATCAGGGTCAAGAGTAACGCCGAGGTCCTTCACAGTTTTATTTGAGACGACTTTACAACCATCAAGATTAATTGTCAGATTTAACAGAAGATCTCTTTGTTTCTTGGGACCTAGAACAAGCATCTCTGTTTTGTCCGAGTTTAAAAGTAGAAAGTTTGCAGCCATCCACTTCCTTATGTCTGAAACACAGGCTTACACAGGGCAATTTTGGGGCTTCACCATGTTTCATTGAAATGTACAGCTGTGTGTCATCCGGATAGCAGTGAAAGTTAACATTATGTTTTCGAATAACATCCTCAAGAGGTAAAATATATAGTGAAAACAATAGTGGTCCTAAAACGGAACCTTGTGGAACACCGAAATGTACAGTTGATTTGTCAGAGGACAAACCATTCACAGAGACAAACTGATATCTATCCGACAGGTAAGATCTAAACCAGGCCAGAACTTGTCCGTGTAGACCAATTTGGGTTTCCAGTCTCTCCAAAAGAATGTGGTGATCGATGGTGTCAAAGGCAGCACTAAGGTCTAGTAGCACGAGGACAGATGCAGAGCCTCGGTCTGACGCCATTAAAAGGTCATTTACCACCTTCACAAGTGCAGTCTCAGTGCTATGATGGGGTCTAAAACCAGACTGAAGCATTTCGTATACATTGTTTGTCTTCAGGAAGGCAGTGAGTTGCTGTGCAACAGCTTTTTCTAAAATTTTTGAGAGGAATGGAAGATTCGATATAGGCCGATAGTTTTTTATATTTTCCGGGTCAAGGTTTGGCTTTTTCAAGAGAGGCTTTATTAGAGCCGTTTATCATGTTCAACATAGGAGGGCCAAGCACAGGAAGCAGCTCTTTCAGTAGTTTAGTAGGAATAGGATCCAGTATGCAGCTAGAAGGTTTAGAGGCCATGATTATTTTCATCATTGTGTCAAGAGATATAGTACTAAAACACTTAAGTGTCTCTCCCGATCCCAGGCCCTGGCAGAGCTGTGCAGATCCAGGACAGCTAAGCCCTGGAGGAATATGCAGATTTAAAGAGGAGTCCGTAATTTGCTTTCTAATGATCATGATTTTTTCCTCAGAGAAGTTCATGAATTTATTACTGCTGAAGTGAAAGCCATCCTCTCTTGGGGAATGCTGCTTTTTAGTTAGCTTTGCAACAGTATCAAAAATAAATTTTGGATTGTTCTTATTTTCCTCAATTAAGTTGGAAAAGTAGGATGATCGAGCAGCAGTGAGGGCTCTTCGGTACTGCACGGTACTGTCTTTCCAAGCTAGTCGGAAGACTTCCAGTTTGGTGTGGCGCCATTTCCGTTCCAATTTTCTGGAAGCTTGCTTCAAAGCTCGGGTATTTTCTGTATACCAGGGAGCTAGTTTCTTACGACAAATGTTTTTCGTTTTTAAGGGTCAACTGCATCTAGGTATTGCGCAAGGTTAAATTGAGTTCCTCAGTTAGGTGGTTAACTGATTTTTGTCCTCTGACGTCCTTGGGTAGGCAGAAGGAGTCTGGAAGGGCGTCAAGGAATTTTTGTGTTGTCTGAGAATTTATAGCACGACTTTTGATGCTCCTTGGTTGGGGTCTGAGCAGATTATTTGTTGCGATTGCAAACGTAATAAAATGGTGGTCCGACAGTCCAGGATTATGAGGAAAAACATTAAGATCTACAACATTTATTCCATGGGACAAAACTAGGTCCAGAGTATGACTGTGGCAGTGAGTAGGTCCAGAGACATGTTGGACAAAACCCACTGAGTCGATGATGGCTCCGAAAGACTTTTGGAGTGGGTCTGTGGACTTCTCCATATGAATATTAAAATCACCAAAAATTAAAATATGATCTGCTATGACTACAAGGTCTGATAGGAATTCAGGGAACTCAGAGAGGAACGCTGTATATGGCCCAGGAGGCCTATAAACAGTAGCTATAAAAAGTGATTGAGTAGGCTGCATAGATTTCATGACTAGAAGCTCAAAAGACGAAAACGTCATTTTTTTTTTTGTAAATTGAAATTTGCTATCGTAAATGTTAGCAACACCTCCGCCTTTGCGGGATGCACGGGGGATATGGTCACTAGTGTAACCAGGAGGTGAGGCCTCATTTAACACAGTAAATTCATCAGGCTTAAGCCATGTTTCAGTCAGGCCAATCACATCAAGATTATGATCAGTGATTAGTTCATTGACTATAACTGCCTTTGAAGTGAGGGATCTAACATTAAGTAACCCTATTTTGAGATGTGAGGTATCACGATCTCTTTCAATAATGGCAGGAATGGAGGAGGTCTTTATCCTAGTGAGATTGCTAAGGCGAACACCGCCATGTTTAGTTTTGCCCAACCTAGGTCGAGGCACAGACACAGTCTCAATGGGGATGGCTGAGCTGACTACACTGACTGTGCTATTGGCAGACTCCACTAAGCTGGCAGGTTGGCTAACAGCCTGCTGCCTGGCCTGCACCCTATTTCATTGTGGAGCTAGAGGAGTTAGAGCCCTATCTATGTTAGTAGATAAGATGAGAGCACCCCTCCAGCTAGGATGGAGTCCGTCACTCCTCAGCAGGTCAGGCTTGGTCCTGTTTGTGGGTGAGTCCCAGAAAGAGGGCCAATTATCTACAAATTCTATCTTTTGGGAGGGGCAGAAAACATTTTTCAACCAGCGATTGAGTTGTGAGACTCTGCTGTAGAGCTCGTCACTCCCCCTAACTGGGAGGGGGCCAGAGACAATTACTCGATGCCGACACATCTTTCTAGCTGATTTACAGGCTGAAGCTATGTTGTGCTTGGTGACCTCTGACTGTTTCATCCTAACATCGTTGGTGCCGACGTGGATAACAATATCTCTATACTCTCTACACTCACCAGTTTTAGCTTTAGCCAGCACCATCTTCAGATTAGCCTTAACATCGGTAGCCCTGCCCCCTGGTAAACAGTGTATGATCGCTGGGTGATTCGTTTTAAGTCTAATACTGCGGGTAATGGAGTCGCCAATGACTAGGGTTTTCAATTTGTCAGAGCTAATGGTGGGAGCCTTCGGCGTCTCAGACCCCGTAACGGGAGGAGTAGAGACAAGAGAAGACTCGGCCTCAGACTCCGACTCGCTACTCAATGGGGAAAATCGGTTGAAAGTTTCTGTCGGCTGAATGAGCGACACCGGTTGAGCATTCCAACAGCATTTCCCTCCAGAAGCCATGAGAAAATTGTCCGGCTGCGGGGACAGTGCGGGGGGGATTTATACTAACGTTACTATCTGTACTTACTGGTGGCACAGACGCTGTTTCTTCCTTTCCTACACTGAAATTACCCTTGCCTAACGATTGCGTCTGAAGCTGGGCTTGCAGCACAGCTATCCTCGCCGTAAGGCGATCATTCTCCTGTATATTATGAGTACAGCGAATGCAATTAGAAGACATCATGTTAATGTTACTACTTAGCTTCGGCTGTTGAAGGTGCTGACGAACCATGTCCAGATAAAGCGTCCGGAGTGAAAAAGTTGAATGAGGGAAAAAAGTTGTGATGGAAAAACTAAAAATATAAACGGTAATTAAAAAGAAACAAAAAACGTAAAGTTGTCAGCTAGCAAAGCAAAGCTAGCAAAGTAAAGTTGGCAACAAAACGCACAGCAACAAAACGCACAGCAACACGTCTGCAAATGATCACAGGTCTTGCTCATATGAACCTCTCTATGGGGTGGGAATGCTTAAAGGGCAATTTCTCCCGTCTTTTCAGCCTCATACTCATTATCTTCAGCACCATGCCAGTGTCTATGTGAAAACGGTGTGTTTCTGTGATCTGTGGATAAAACAAAAAAAGATAGGTATTAAAAAAATGCTTCTTTGTGACATCACAGGGCGGGGTTAAAAGTGATTTTCAAAGTTTCTAGCCAGTAGTGAAGGTATTTTCTTGCTCCCCACGTCACCACACATCTCATAGTGTTTAAAAATCAATGTTTTTAAAATGTTTTCACTTTTGATGATTAAATCGGGTGGAATGTTTTTAACATTATAATTTTTTCTACATAATGTAGAAATGTGCCATTTTCACATATGTAGACACTCGTATTGTGCTGGAGATATTGACAATAAGGTTGAAAAGTGGTGGTATTGCACTTTAAGTAGTGTCTGCATGTCCTTGTTCTCCGTCCTTGTTCTCCCTAACCCATTTAGAGAGATGTAAGCCGTTGGTGTCTGGAGAGAGAGAGAGAAAGAGGGAGAGAGAGAGAGAGAGGGGGGTGGGGGGTGGAGGGAGAGCGAGAGGGATAAAGAGGGAGAGGGAGAGAGAGGGGGATGGAGCAAGAAAGAGAGAGAGACAGGGGAAGAAACTGGGCAGGTGTTATTCTAGGGAATGGTTTGTTGACTTCCTTGTTCGACAGACTGATTGTGCTGAATTAAACCTCTATAGAACCATGTCTGGGAGTAATAGGGAACAGGGTGAAAGAGCTAAGCTATACATACCATCATGGCAGTGTGAAATGCACTGCCATCAGCAAATAGACATGGCATACTACACATTTTTATCTGGAAATTGCTTTGGCGCAGCAAGGCGTAATTTGCTTTGTAATGATGAAAAAAGCTGATGGACGGTCTCACAGACGGCAAGGCTATTAAATATCACATTTATAAAACATTAGTGTTGCCACATTGTAAACAGCAAGACTAGACGCATTAGCCAGTTCACCACTAGCTACTCTCTTGCTGATTTCAATTGCTACTTTCTTTTCAGCACGACCCAATCTCGTAGTGTTTACTGTTAGAGTGTTTAATGTTTGCTCATCTCCTTACCCATAATCCTTCAGTACACTCCCCATCCTCCCCTGGCCTCTATATTCAGGCTTGTGGCGTCACTCAGGGATTAGCTTCAGTGAATTTAGTGAGATGATACAGCGCTAAAGCATGTGACTGAACTCAGTCTACCCGACTGTCACACCAGCCACAATGTCTCCTGGGAGTATGTGTGTTCTCTCTAAGGGATGCTACTTTAAACTACTGTAGAGCATAAACTGAAGAGACACTCTAGACTTTGAGAGGAACTTTAATGGAGACTACTAGCCAATATAATTAGCCTACAACAACATCTGTCACTACTGTAGGCTCATATATTTCTGATGACCTTTTGTTACCTTGCTTTTAAATAAAGTACATGCCTGCCTAAAGAAATCCGGAACAAGTAACCAGACATTTTTCACAGTGAATTTTCTCTGGGCACTGCTATTGTCCCCGTGGAAGACAGCAATCTGTCACGCCCTGATCTGTTTCACCTGTCCTTGTGCTTGTCTCCTCCCCCCCTCTTCCCATTATCCCCTGGGTACTTATACCGGTGTGTTTTGACTCTCTGTCCCAGTTCGTTTTGCTCTTTCATACCTACCAGCGGTTTTCCCTTGCTCCTGTCTTTGCTATAGTCCCTGTTTTCTAGTTCCCCGGGTTTGACCTTTCCTGCCTGCCCTGACCCTGAGCCTGCCTGCCTTCCTGTACCTTTGCCTCTACTCTGGATTACCGACCTCTGCCTGACCTGACCCTGAGTTCACCTGCTGTTCCGGTGCCTTACACCCTCTCTGGATTATTGACCCCTGCCTGCCTTGACCTGTTGTTTGCCTGGCCCTGTTTAAAGAATACACTTTTGTTTCTTCAACACTGTCTACACCTGGGTCATACCTCAAAATGTGAAATTATCTTGCTTTTAAATAAAGTACCTGTCCAGCCATGCTTCTCCAGCCGTCTCTTTCCTTTCTATTAAAGATGAGCTGCCATGTGGCCGAGGCTGGTTTCGTCTTGAGAGTGTCTCTTTATCTAGCAATCCACACGCTGAGCCTCTCTCCCGCTTATCTCCAGTCTACTGTTAATTAACGGTGAACAGCAGCAATTACCCATGAATATCCCCAGCATCAAAAACACAAAGGCTCACCCTCCAAGTCCATCCTCCCTTGCCCCGGCCTTAAAGTTGAATGATAGGAAGGGGGTTGAGGAGGCATGCAGAAAGACAAAACTCTGGATAAGACGGCATTGTTCTGTTTAATTGGTTTGTCTCTCCTGAGAGGAGCCCCAGATCTAGCAGGTTTTAGACAGTTAGCTTTGGTGCTAAGAGCGTGTGTGGATGACAGCGCTAATGTAGCTAGCCACAGCTAGCGTGACATTGACACTATTGTTGTCTTCTGTGGGAAGAAGTTGGCCACACTGTGAACTTGGCGTGGTGGCCAGTTTCTGGTCGGTGCTAGCTCTGTGGCTCCTCTGACATTTCCAATTCTGATGACATTTTGAACAGAAAGGTGCTTACAGGTGGAGGAAGTAGACTGGGGAGGTTGTTCTGAAATGTTGAACCTGCTTGGGAGGATAACATCAAAATGAGAGAGGGAAATGGAGAGAGAAAGAGAGAAAGAAAGAAAGAGAGAGAGGTGGGGAGGCTGATGAGCAGTGTTGGAGAGTAGTGAACTACATGCAGTTCAACTAGTAATTTAACAACATTTAGCAGTAGCTTGGTGGTAGTTGAACTAAATTCAAATCTAAGAGAGAGAGATAGATAGAGAGAGAGAGAGAGAGAGAGAGAGGGAAAGGGAGAGGGACACAGAGAGAGACAGACAGAGAAAGAGAGAGACAAGACAGAGACCGACAAAGAGAGACAGAGAGACACAGACAGAGAAAGTGAGAGACAGAGAGAGATAGACAGCTAGAGAGATATACAGACAGAGAAAGAAAGAAAGAGAATAAGAAAGAGAGTGAGAATAAGAAAGAGAGAGAGAGAGAGAGAGAGAGAGAGAGAGAGAGAGAGAGAGAGAGAGAGAGAGAGAGAGAGAGAGAGAGAGAGAGAGAGAGAGAGAGAGAGAGATTGGCAGAAGAAAGGCTGTATGCTGCTGTGTGACTAAATGAGAGCCGTCAAGGAAAGCTTTTAGTGACAGAGAGACTGAAAGTCTCCTGTGAGGTTGTTTATGTGTGTGTGTGTGTGTGTCTGTGTGTAAGTGTGCAGTAGATATTATGGCTTTGGTGGTGTCTGTTATGGTTTATTATGTGTCTTTGTTTTCAGACTATATTTGTGACTTGATATAGCTGCCTGTTTCTTCATATTATGGTTACGTTATGTCTATATGTGTTTTATGTCTGTGTGCATGTGATGTGTGTGTGTGTGTGTGCGTGGTTGAAAAATATATTCCAAAATGTAAAACTTCAAACCAAAAACGAATGAAAAATGAAAGAGTCATCATCACTTCATTAGCACACCATTATATCTATCTATATCTGTAATATATCTATCTGTAATAGATATATCTGTAATATATCTATCTCTAATATATCTATCTGTAATATATCCATCTCTAATCCAGGAGGAGCAATGCTTTTGATGACATCACGAATGAATCAAACAGGCCTGAGCCACGTATCGGGCTGTCACTCACACTCCCGGCATGGAATAATGCGGCCAGCAACAACAACGACAACTGCTTAAACTGCTTAAACAACCTGTAGCGAGGACAACAGTGACACGTCAAGGTGCTGAAAGGACAGCGACCTGAGTCTGCGCAGTCCATGTAGGAGAGAACACTTCTTGCAGTACACAATAAACTTTGATCTGATTTGATAGACATGGCCGATAGAAAGAGAGCAGTGACAAACGGCACAGGCTCCCACATGAAATAATAATAGAGTTTACTATAGAATACTGCAGTTTACCATAGAGTACTACAGTAGTTACTATAGAATACTGCAGTTTACCATAGAGTACTACAGTAGTTACTATAGAATACTGCAGTTTACCATAGAGTACTACAGTAGTTACTATAGAATACTGCAGTTTACCATAGAGTACTACAGTAGTTACTATAGAATTCTGTTGTACACTGTAGAATACTATACTACGCTCTCTACTATACCTAAATCATGTGTAGTACTTACTATAGAATTGTGTATTATACTGTTGTCACGAGGGACTAGGCGGGTGAGGAAGGAATCAGGCGCAGAGAGTTCCACAGGGAAAAGGTGCACTTTAATACGGCACAAAACAACGAGCCCACAACACAGGGCGCGGATAATAATATGGACCACCCAAAACACAGGGCGCGGATAATAATATGGACCATCCAAAACACAGGGCGCGGATAATAATATGGACCACCCAAAACACAGGGCGCGGATAATAATATGGACCACCCAAAACACAGGGCGCGGATAATAATATGGACCACCCAAAACACAGGGCGCGGATAATAATATGGACCACCCAATACACAGGGCGCGGATAATAATATGGACCACCCAAAACACAGGGCGCGGATAATAATATGGACCACCCAATACACAGGGCGCGGATAATAATATGGACCACCCAAAACACAGGGCGGATAATAATATGGACCACCCAAAACACAGGGCGGATAATAATATGGACCACCCAAAACACAGGGCGGATAATAATATGGACCACCCAAAACACAGGGCGGATAATAATATGGACCACCCAAAACACAGGGCGGATAATAATATGGACCACCCAAAACACAGGGCGGATAATAATATGGACCACCCAAAACACAGGGCGGATAATAATATGGACCACCCAAAACACAGGGCGGATAATAATATGGACCACCCAAAACACAGGGCGCGGATAATAATATGGACCACCCAAAACACAGGGCGGATAATAATATGGACCACCCAAAACACAGGGCGGATAATAATATGGACCACCCAAAACACAGGGCGGATAATAATATGGACCACCCAAAACACAGGGCGGATAATAATATGGACCACCCAAAACACAGGGCGGATAATAATATGGACCACCCAAAACACAGGGCACGGATAATAATATGGACCACCCAAAACACAGGGCGCGGATAATAATATGGACCACCCAAAACACAGGACGGATAATAATATGGACCACCCAAAACACAGGGCGCGGATAATAATATGGACCACCCAAAACACAGGGCGCGGATAATAATATGGACCACCCAAAACACAGGGCGCGGATAATAATATGGACCACCCAAAACACAGGGCGCGGATAATAATATGGACCACCCAAAACACAGGGCGCGGATAATAATATGGACCACCCAAAACACAGGGTGCCAGGTCCAGAACACGAACACCTCTACCTAACGTACACACGTAACACAAATACAATCCCGCACAAAACAAGGGCGGGGACACGTACTATAAATAAGGAAGCCCATCAAGCACATACAACAGGACACAGGTGAAACTAATAAGACACAACCAACAGACAATGAAAAAGGGATCGGTGGCGGCTAGTAGGCCAGTGACGACGACCGCCGAGCACCGCCCGAACAGGCAGGGGAGCCAACTTCGGCGGAAGTCGTGACAACTGTAGAATACTACAGTAAATACTACAGTTTACTACAGACTGCAAAAACACCACAGTACAGTAAATACTACAGGAATGTCCGCAAAAACACTATTTTTTAACACTATAGTAGCAGTATTTCATTTGCATATACCCTGCCCATTCCCCTCACCCAGATCCTAATTTGTGCCACCCATAGAAACCTACATGCCATGTATAGACCATAAATGGTGTTCCTTACAGGTCACAGAAAGGAGCAGAAGCGCAGAACCTACCTACCTAACCCCACCTACCTACCTACCTACCTACCTACCTACCTACCTACGTACCTACCTACCTACAGGTTATGGAACATTTGCTCTTGGACTATTTTGTCCACTAATACCCACTAGAGATTGTCTACTTTAGCATATGCATCAAATGCATATCAACCTGCAAGATGTGCAAAGTTAAGTGTCATAGAAACTGCAGAATATGCTCTTTGTGATACTATATAGAAATCTAATTGTTTTACCTGCAAGTGACTCTGAAAGAGGATTTGATAAAGTGATGCTCCTTTCCCTGCATATGTCAATTACAAGATGTGCCCATCTCCTCATGTACAATTTGACAATTTATAGGCCTAATATTGTCACTCATCAGATTATTGTCAATGTAATATTGTCTATAGGCTAACTCTTCTGTGTGAAATTTGTTTTGGTATAGTTTAGTTGTAGTTTCGATGGGCCGGCTGTGCAGGCTGACTGGCATTGTTTGTTTCCCGCTCATCTTGGATAGAGTCAGGGATATGTTTAGCATTATTCCATCCTACCGCTACACATAGCATGTTGTTGTTGCCGTTACAATACATTTGATTAGTAATAGTGTTACAGTAAATAAAACAGTCCTGTAACAGATTATTTTTACAAAATAAAACGTAAAAGAGAACGGCATCACCCCACATGGCACGCGGTCAAATTATTAACGTGAGCGTCACTGCTGATACATAGGCATAACACAAACTCATCATTACACTATTGATGTTGTAAATTAAATCAACCTCCTCACCCTCATCATTCAGTTAGGCCTAATTTAAATGTGATTGTGAAGTAACTTACACAATTATCGTCCATTCCATCCATTTGTCATTCATTCAGTGGGCTGGCATCATTTTCTTCCCTGGATAGAGTCAAGGATATGTTTTGGATTATTCTAAAGGACTACTGAAACACATAGCATATTTTAATTTCCTTACAATACATTTGATTAGTTATAGAGTTATAGTAAATTAAACAGTCCTGTAACAGTTTGTTTTTACAAAGTAAAACATAAAAGATACTGGTATCAACCCGCAAGGCGTGAGGTCAAATGATTTGCTTCTAATAAATATGCAAAACACAAACTCATCATTACACTATTGTCTTTCTAAATTAAATCAACCTCTTCACCCTCCTTATCATTCAGTTAGGCTTAATTTGAATTCCATTGTGAGGTAAGGTGCACAATTATCGCCCATTCATCCATTTGTCATTCATTTAGTAAGGAGAGAGAGACGCATTAGCGCCTAGCTTGGTACCAACGTCCTACAGCACATTGTCTTGGAGGGTTATGTTGGGAATAAAAATTCAAAAAGATAAAAAAAGACTCTAAATACTTTTCTCTTTGTGATTTCAAAATTCTGACGAATGAAATACAAACATTTAAGAAAAGTCAGGGAAGGACACGAACACAGCTTTTTGGGGGGGCTGATTTGTTTTATTTACCAAATCAAACGTCAGTGGCCATTGGCCTATGACTGTTCTAGACCAATCCCAGAATTAGCTTTATCGAAAAAAATTCATGAAAAAAAACGTAGCTTTTGGTCTTCATTTAAGGTTAGGGTTAGGCATAAGGTTAGCAGTGCGGTTAAGATTAGGGTTAAATATACATTTCACACTTTTTCACTTCATATTAATCATTTCCAGCACCAAACCAACATCAACATGCAGTATGTGAAAATGGCACGTTTCTATGTTTTGTGGTAAAAAAAGATAAAGGAAGATAAGCGTTTCCAATGACATCATCCATCAATTAGTAGACAATTAGTAGGCAATGCCTACTCATAATTGGTTCAAATCACATGATGCACACCGATGATGTCATTGGAAACACTTGACATCATCGGTGTCCACAAACATAGAAATGTGCCATTTTCACATATGTTGATGTTGGGGAGGTGCTGGAGATGATGAATATGAAGTGTGACATTTTTAAATTGCCTTTTAAGGTTAGGGTGAGGTTTAAAATCACATTTTAAGAAGATAAATTGTATGACTTTGTGGCTGTGGTAAGTAGTGACGAACAGGCCCAGCCAATGGCTGACTTAACTACCTAGATTTTTCTCCCCAGAGACCATCCCCCAAAAAATCCTGATTGCATCTTTTTTTCTCAACAGTGCTAACCAATGATGTACAGTGCACTCCACTAATATTGGTACCCTTGGTAAATATGAGAAAAACAGGCTGTGAAAAAAATGTCTTCCTTGTTTATCCTTTTGGTCTTTCATTCAAAATATTCACATTAATCTAACCTTTAATTTAAGTAAAATAATTGTGGGAAAAAAGTATTATTATCATAAAACAAATATTTTTCTCAAATATATGTGTGCCACAATTATTGGCACCCCTTCATTCAATACTTTGTGCAACCTCCCTTTGCCAAGATAACAGCTCTGAGTCTTCTCCTATAACGCGATATGAGGTTGGCGAACACATGGCAAGGAACCTGGGAACATTCTTCCATACAGAATCTCTCCAGATCCTTCAGATTCTGAAGTCCACGCTTGTGGGCTGTCCTCTCCAGCTCATCCCACAGGTTTTCTATGGGGTTTAGGTCAGTGGACTGGGTTGGCCATGGCAAAACCTTGATTCTGTGGTAAGTGAACAATTTTTGTGTTGATTTTGAGATGTCCTTTGGATCATTGTCCTGCTGGAAGATCCAACCATGGCCCAGTTTAAGCTTCCTAGCAGAGGCAGTCAGGTTTTGATTTAATAAGGATCGGTGTCCCGCTAGCGGGACAACTTCCGGTGAAACTGAAGGGCGGGCAAATCAAATAAATAATCATAAATATTATGAGTTTTAAACATTTAGGTACACATAAGTATCTTATATCGGCTGAAAGGTTCAATTCTTGTTAATCTACAGTTGAAGTCTGAAGTTTACATACACCTTTGCCAAAAACATTTAAACTCAGTTTTTCACAATTCCTGACATTTAATCCTAGTAAAAATTCCCTGTCTTAGGTCAGTTAGGATCACCACTTCATTTTAAGTATGTCAAATGTCAGAATAGTAGAAGAGAGAATGATTTATTTCAGCTTTTATTTCTTTCATCACATCCCCAGTGGGTCAGAAGTTTACATACACTCAATTAGTATTTGGTAGCATTACCTTTAAATGGTTTAACTTGGGTCAAGCGTTTCGGGTAGCCTCCCACAAGCTTCCCACAATAAGTTGCGTGAATTTTGTCCCATTCCTCCTGAGTCAGGTTTGTAGTCCTCCTTGCTTGCACACCCATTTTCAGTTTTGCCCACAACTTCTCTATGGGGTTGAGATCAGGGCTTTGTGATAGCCCCCCCAATACCTTAACTTTGTTGTCCTTAAGCCATTTTGCAACAACTTTGGAAGTATGCTTGGGGTCATTGTCCATTTGGAAGACCCATTTGCGACCAAGCTTTAACTTCATGACTGATGTCTTCAAATCAAATCAAAGTTTACTTGTCACGTGCGCCGAATACAACAGGTGTAGACCTTACAGTGAAATGCTTACTTACAGGCTCTAACCAATAGTGCAAAAAATGTATTAGGTGAACAATAGGTGAGTAAAGAAATAAAACAACAGTAAAAAGACAGGCTGTATACAGTAGCGAGGATATAGAAGTAGCGAGGCTACATACAGACACCGGTTAGTCAGGCTGATTGAGGTAGTATGTACATGTAGATATGGTTAAAGTGACTATGCATATATGTTGAACAGAGAGTAGCAGTAGCGTAAGAGAGGGGTTGGCGGGTGGTGGGTGGCGGGACACAATGTAGATAGCCCGGTTAGCCAATGTTTGGGAGCACTGGTTGGTCGGCCCAATTGAGGTAGTATGTACAGTGGGGAGAACAAGTATTTGATACACTGCCGATTTTGCAGATTTTCCTACTTACAAAGCATGTAGAGGTCTGTAATTTTTATCATAGGTACACTTCAACTGTGACAGACGGAATCTAAAACAAAAATCCAGAAAATCACATTGTGTGATTTTTAAATAATTAATTTGCATTTTATTGCATGACATAAGTATTTGATACATCAGAAAAGCAGAACTTAATATTTGGTACAGAAACCTTTGTTTGCAATTACAGAGATCATACGTTTCCTGTAGTTCTTGACCAGGTTTGCACACACTGCAGCATTGATTTTGGCCCACTCCTCCATACAGACCTTCTCCAGATCCTTCAGGTTTCGGGGCTGTCGCTGGGCAATACGGACTTTTAGCTCCCTCCAAAGATTTTCTATTGGGTTCAGGTCTGGAGACTGGCTAGGCCACTCCAGGACCTTGAGATGCTTCTTACGAAGCCAATCCTTAGTTGCTCTGGCTGTGTGTTTCAGGTCGTTGACATGCTGGAAGACCCAGCCACGACCCATCTTCAATGCTCTTACTGAGGGAAAGAGGTTGTTGGCCAAGATCTCGCGATACATGGCCCCATCCATCCTCCCCTCAATACGGTGCAGTAGTCCTGTCCCCGTTGCAGAAAAGCATCCCCAAAGAATGATGTTTCCACCTCCATGCTTCACGGTTGGGATGGTGTTCTTGGGGTTGTACTCATCCTTCTTCTTCCTCCAAACACGGCGAGTGGAGTTTAGACCAAAAAGCTCTATTTTTGTCTCATCAGACCACATGACCTTCTTCCATTCCTCCTCTGGATCATCCAGATGGTCATTGACAAACTTCAGACGGGCCTGGACATGCGCTGGCTTGAGCAGGGGGACCATGCGTGCTCTGCAGGATTTTAATCCATGACGGCGTAGTGTGTTACTAATGGTTTTCTTTGAGACTGTGGTCCCAGCTCTCTTCAGGTCATTGACCAGGTCCTGCTGTGTAGTTCTGGGCTGATCCCTCACCTTCCTCATGATCATTGATGCCCCACGAGGTGAGATCTTGCATGGAGCTCCAGACCGAGGGTGATTGACCGTCATCTTGAACTTCTTCCATTTTCTAATAATTGCGCCAACAGTTGTTGCCTTCTCACCAAGCTGCTTGGCTATTGTCCTGTAGCCCATCCCAGCCTTGTGCAGGTCTACAATTTTATCCCTGATGTCCTTACACAGCTCTCTGGTCTTGGCCATTGTGGAGAGGTTGGAGTCTGTTTGATTGAGTGTGTGGACAGGTGTCTTTTATACAGGTAACGAGTTCAAACAGGTGCAGTTAATACAGGTAATGAGTGGAGAACAGGAGGGCTTCTTAAAGAAAAACTAACAGGTCTGTGAGAGCCGGAATTCTTACTGGTTGGTAGGTGATCAAATACTTATGTCATGTAATAAAATGCAAATTAATTACTTAAAAATCATACAATGTGATTTTCTGGATTTTTGTTTTAGATTTCGTCTCTCACAGTTGAAGTGTACCTATGATAAAAATTACAGACCTCTACATGCTTTGTAAGTAGGAAAACCTGCAAAATCGGCAGTGTATCAAATACTTGTTCTCCCCACTGTACATGAATGTATAGTTAAAGTGACTATGCATATATGATTAACAGAGAATTGCAGCAGCGTAAAAAGAGGGGTTGGGGGGGGCACACAATGCAAATAGTTCGGCTAGCCATTTGATTAGCAACATCTTGTTGCTTCAATAAATCCACATAATTTTCCATCCTCATGAGGCCATCTATTTTGTGAAGTGCACCTGTCCCTCCTGCAAAAAAGCACCCCCACAACATGAGGCTGCCACCTCCCCCTTTTTCCTCCAAACATAACGATGGTCATTATGGCCAAACAGTTCTATTTTTGTTTCATCAGACCAGAGGATATTTCTCCAAAAAGTACGATCTTTGTCCCCATGTGCAGTTGCAAACCGTAGTCTGGCTTTTTTTATGGCGGTTTTGGAGCAGTGGCTTCCTCCTTGCTGAGCGGCCTTTCAGGATATGTCGATATAGGACTCGTTTTACTGTGGATATAGATACTTTAGTACCTGTTTCCTCCAGCATCTTCACAAGGTCCTTTGCTGTTGTTCTGGGATTGATTTGCACTTTTCACACCAAAGTACGCTCATCTCTAGGAAACAGAACGCGTCTCCTTCCTGAGCAGTATGATGGCTGCGTGGTCCCATGGTGTTTATACTTGCATACTATTGTTTGTACAGATGAACGTGGTACCTTCAGACGTTTGGAAATTGCTCCCAAGGATGAACCAGACTTGTGGAGGTATACAATTTTTTTCTGAGGTCTTGGCTGATTTCTTTCCCATGATGTCAAGCAAAGAGGCACTGAGTTGGAAGGTAGGCCTTGAAATCCACAGGTACACCTCCAATTGATTCAAATTATGTAAATTAGCCTATCAGAAGCTTCTAAAGCCATGACATCATTTTCTGGAATTTTCCAAGCTGTTTAAAGGCATAGTCAACTTAGTGTATGTAAACTTCTGACCCACTGGAATTGTGATACAGTGAATTAGAAGTGAAATAATCTGTCTGTAAACAATTGTTGGAAAAATTACTTGTGTCATGCACAAAGTAGATGTCCTAACTGACTTGCCAAAATGATAGTTTGTTAACTAGAACTTTGTGGAGTGGTTGAAAAACGAGTTTTAATGACTCCAACCTAAGTGTATGTAAACTTCCGACTTCAACTGTAACTGCACTGTCCAATTTACAGTAGCTATTACAGCGAAAACATGCCATGTGATTGTTTGCGGATGGCCCCCCACATCAAAATATTTTTCCACCAGCACAGGTGTCATACATTCACATATAAAGATTAAATATTCACTTACTTTTTGAAAATCTTCTTCTGATTTGTCATCCAAAGGGTCCCAGCTATAACATGTAGTGTTGTTTTGTTCGAAAAAATCCTTCTTTATATCCCAAAAAGTCTGTTTAGTTGGCGCCATCGATTTGAGTAATCCACTCGTTCAACTTGCAGAGAAAGGAATCCAAAAATCTACCCCTAAAGTTTGTTTCAAACAGTCAAAATACTTTTCTATTTACTCCTCAGATACCCTAAAATGTAATCAAACTATAATATTTATTTCGGAAAGAAGTATGATCAATAAGAAATGTGCGTAATGTCTTCATGCAAACACGAATTTCCAAGACTCTGTCCTTCTACTAAAACTGTTACTTCCTATTCGTTTTTTGAAGTTACAAGCGTGAAACCTTGAACATAGACCCCTGACACGCTGCGGAAGCCATAGGAATTGCATCCAGGGAGCCTTTCTCTTGCATTTCTAAGAGGATGGTCTCTCATAAAAAAATAATCCTGGTGGTTTTTCTTTGGATTTTCTCCTACCATATCTATTGTGTTATATTCTCCTACATTATTCTAACATTTATACAAACTTCAAAGTGTTTTCTTTCCAATGGTACCAATTATATGCATATCCTGGCTTCAGGGCCTGAGCTACAGGCAGTTTACTTGGGGCACGTCATTCAGACAGGAAGTGGAGAAAAAAGGGGCTTAACCCTAATAAGTTAATATCTGCTGGTACTTGATGGAGTCCATGATACCATGTATCCAAACAAGTTGTCCAGGGCCTTTGGAACAAAAACAGCCACACAACATCAAAGACCCACCACCATACTTCACAGTGGGGATGAGGTACTTTTCATATTCTACGATCTGGGCCAGAGAAAATTTCCGTTTACGTTTGGTACGTTATTTGAAAAAATAAATAAATACAGTATATATATATTATTGTATAAATCCTTAGGCCTTCTCTGAAGGAATTGTGTGTGTGTGTGTGTGTGTATGAATGCTTGTTCCGACTGTGTGACTGTTTATGTATGTTATGTCTGTGTGTGTATGTATGAATGTTTGTTCTGACAGTGTGACTGTCTATGTGTGTTATGTCTGTGTGTGTGTGTGGTGATAAGGACAGTGTGGGGCCACAGCAGCAGAAACATCACCATCAGCAGCAGTGAAGCAGACGTTGTCTGTATGACAGAGCCTCCCTCCATGACTCCAGTCCGTGGGCGAGTTTTTCTCTGCCTGGGAGGCTAACGCTAGCTGACAGCCAGTACTGGAGCTCTCTCCCCCTCTCTCTTCACAGCTCAGAGGAAAAAAGCACATTCACCACTACCGGATGGGGAACTTTCCAGAACTCCCCCTCACCCCTCCATCACAAGCGAGCAGAGGCGTAAAACACACGTCTACACAGTGAGGAGAGAGGGAGACAGGCAGGCCTGTTTGATTAGACAGATATGTAGCAGGTTGTCACTGGAGCCTGCATGCTGACCCTAGGGTCATGGTATGGTGTGTGAGTTTGTGTGTATGAGAGAGAGAGAAAGTTAGCATGTGTGAGTATTTGTGTGTGTGTGTGTGAGAGTGATAAAGGTGGTGTGTATGCATGTGAGAGAGTGTGTGTGTGTGTGTGCGAGAGAGAGAAAGAGTATCTGTGTTTCTGAGTTCACACACATATGTCAGAGTGTGTGATTTTGTGTGTGTGCCTGCGTGCGTGTGTGTATGCATGGATTGCGCTCCACTGCTCCCTGTCAGTATGTGAGAGAGGCAGCTCTGGTATTGGCTCGTTCCCCCCCACATGCTTTTAGCCCATGCACGATTGGACGCTCTCTGAATGGCTGAGCAGACAGCAACCAGGAAACCAGACTGCCATCTGGAGATGTTTTGGGATTCCGTTTCCCCCATAGCATTTGCGTTGGGCTTCAGTGTGGGGGAAACTGCTTCTGTAGTGGTGGGGAAGCATTAGCATGTACTGTAGTCTAATCTGTTGTAAGGCGTCTAGGTGTAGCAGGTAAGGTGGAGTCAGGCGCAGGACACAGAAATGAGTACTTCACGTACATTTACTCAAAACAACAAATATTCAAAGAAGGAAAAATAATCAAGCTCACAAATGCAGACCAACTTACAACAAACAAACATGCACAAAACCATGTGTCACGTCCTGACCATAGTTTGCGTTGTATGTTTCTATGTTTTGTTTGGTCAGGGTGTGATATGAGTGGGCATTCTATGTTGTATGTCTAGTTTGTCTGTTTCTATGTGTTTGGCCTGATATGGTTCTCAATCAGAGGCAGGGGTTTGTCGTTGTCTCTGATTGGGAGCCATATTTAGGTAGCCTGTTTGTCATTGTGGGTGGTGGGTGATGTGTTCCTGTTCCTGTGTTTGTGTTCACTATACGGGACTGTTACGTTTTCGTTCGTTGTTTAAGTATTCTTATTAAAATGAATACTCATCTTGCTGCATCTTGGTCCTCCTCTCTTTCGCCCGACGAAGAACGTTACACCATGGGGGAACCAGAGGGTTAAATAAGGAACATATAATTATGGGAATGGAAACCATGTGTGTACAATGAAGACAAAACAAATGGAAAATGAAAAGTGGATTGGTGGCGGCTAGAAAACCGGTGACGTTGACCGCCGAACACCGCCCGAACAAGGAGAGGGACCAACTTCGGCGGAAGTCGTGACATCCGTAATGTAATTAAATCAAATCAAAGTGTATTGGTCACGTACACAGAATTGAATAAATACATTGAATAAAGGTTAAATACATACAATAATACAGCAGTAGTTATATAGGATGAGCCATGACTAGAATACGGTATATTCATATAAAGTGGGTAAAACAGTATGGACAGTATATGAATAGAACAGGTGTGTACAGCAGTAGTTATATAGGATGAGCCATGACTAGAATACAGTATATACAGTCAGGTTCATAAATATTTGGAAATTGACCAAGTTCTTATTATTTAGTCTGTGTGAAGGGACCTTTTCAGGTTGTCAGTAAAGTGCACGCCGAGGAACTTGAAGCTTTTAAACCCTCTCCACTGTGGCCCTGTTGATGTGGATGGGGGCGTACTCTCTCTGCTGTCGCCTGTTGTCCACGTTCAGCTCCTTCGTTTTGTTGACGTTAAGGGAGAGATTATTTTCCTGGCATCACTCTGCTGGGGCTCTCACCTCCTCCCTGTAGGCTGTCTCATAAGTTGTTGGAAATCAGGCCCACCACTGTTGTGTTGTCAGCAAAGTTGATGATTGAGTTGGAGACGTACATGGCCATGCAGTCATGGGTGAACAGGGAGTACAGGAAGGGGCTGAACCCCTGTGGGGCCCCCGTGTTGAAGATCTAAATAAATCACAGATAGTGTCACCAGCAGCCCCACACCATCACACCTCCTCCTCCATGCTTCACGGTGGGAACCACATCCATTCACCTACTCTGTGTCTCACAAAGACACGGCGGTTGGAAGCAAAAACGAATGATGGACTGTCTTTTCTCTTTGCTTAATTGAGCTGTTCATGCCATAATATGGACTTGGTCTTTTACAATATAGGGCTGCCTTCTGTATACCACCCCTACCTTGTCACAACACAACTGATTGGCTCAAACACATTAAGAAGGAAAGAAATTCCACAAAGAGATTTTTAACAAGGCACATCTGTTAATTGAAATGCTTTCCAGGTGACTACCTCATGAAGCTGGTTGAGAGAATGCCAAGAGTGTGCAAAGCTGTCATCAAGGGAAAGGGTGGCTACTTTGAAGAATCTCAAATATAAAATATATTTTAATTTGTTAACACTTTTTAAGTTACTACATGATTCCATATGTTACTTCATAGTTTTGATGTCTTCACTATTATTCTACAATGTAGAAAATAGTCAAAATAAAGAAAAGGTGTGTCCAAACATTGGAATGGTACTGCAGGTATTTATATTATCCAGGTGGGATAGGGCCGTATGCAGTGCATTGGCAATTGCGTCGTCCGTGGATCTGTTGGGTTGATATGCGAATTGTAGTGGGTCTCGGGTGCAGGATAAGGTGGAGATGATATGGTCATTAAGTAGCTTCTCAAAGCACTGCATAACAGAAGTGAGCACTACGGTGCAATAGTCATTCAGTTCAGTTACCTTCGCTTTCATGGGAACAGGAACAATGGTGGACATTGGAGAGATTGGACACATTGGACATATGGAGAGATTCAATATGTCCGTAGAGCCAGCTGGTCTGCACATGCTCTGAGGACGCAGCTTTGGATTCCATCTGGACCGGCAGCCTTGCGGGGTTAACACTCTTAAATGACTTAAGTCGGCCACGGAGAACAAGAGCACACAGTCCTTGTAAGCATCGGGGGACCTGAGACGGCGGCTCAATGTTGTTTTTCTCGAAGTGGTTGAAGAAGGTGTTTAGCTCATTCAGATTCGAGGCGTCCGTGTCCGCGTTATGGCTGGCGTTCCCTTTATAATGATTGTCTGGAGTCCCTGCCATATACGTCTCATGTCTGAGCCGTTGAATTGGGACTCCACTTTGTCCCTGGACTGTCGTTTTGCCTCTTTGATTGGTTAATGGAGGACACAGCTGTTCTGTTTGTACACGTCCATGTTTCCAGTCACCTTACCATTGTTAAATGCGGTGGTTCGCGCTTTCAGTTTTGTGCGAATGTTGCCGTCTATCCACGGTTTTTGGTTTGGATAAGTTCTAATCTTCACAGTGGGAACAACATCCTCTATGCACTTGCTGATGAACCCAGTCACCGAGTCAGTGTATACTTCGATAACGTTTCCCGGTCCGCGTGATTAAAACAATCTTGAAGCATCAATTCCGATTTGTCAGACAAACGTTGTTGAACAGTCCTTACCACGGGAGCGTCCTGTATAAAATGGAATGGAAACACTGGGCTTTAGAACACTAGCTAACACTAGACCATGGCCTCTGCTTGCGTGCTTGCCTCTGCTTGCGTGAATGAGCACAATTTGCTGGTGCCAAACCATTATGAAAACATGACACATATTTGAGCTGAGAAACAGCCTTTTCAAACGGTATGACATGCAATGACACCACGTCAATCAAATGTTAATCAGTCAAGAAAAACACCTGTGAAAATGTGTATCTTACATGAAAATCAACGCTTTAGCACCCAAACAACTCCCATTTACACAACTTCCTAATGATACAGATATCAGAAAAACTTAGAGCCTATTGTCTTCATTAATTTGTAAAGATTTAAAATCTGAAATCAGAATAGTAATACCTTTTTACTGTGAATGGGTTACAGCTGTTTTAGTGTACAGTGGAATGTTCTACAATTCTACGGATGTTCCCTGATCAGACACTTTGTTATCTGGATAGTATATTAAACACATATCTGCACCAAAACATATTCCACATGGCATTTAGTCTTACATATGATAAGGAAAGACAAGCAATACACAAGTAGTATAATATTACTACAACAGGAATTGAATTAATAAGGTTAGGGGAATACATTGTCTCCTTCAAACCTGAAAAAAAGTGCAAGTTACATCACTATCATAACCAACATATTATATACAATAATCATCTCAGGGATATTGTCACCAAAATTGAACGGGAATTGCAAAATATGATAAGACTAAGGCATATTATAACAACAATTGCCTTTTACAACTTACATTTCTTCTGTACTACATTTCACTAGGCTTACAGCCTAATACATTCCACTAGGGCCGTAGCCTAACACAGGAAGAGTCCGAATGGAAAACAAATTAAAAGCATGCAAGAGAGGAGAAATGACCAGTGACAATCTCCCCTATGATGCATAACTTGCTTGCCCCTTCAGGTGCTACAGTGCACACACCAACCACGTCATACAGTATATTCTCCTTTCAATCTTTCCTGTAACCAAAGCTGTATTAGAACGGACCTGGTATGACTAGAGAACATTGGTTATGTATTTACTACCCCAGAATGTTCTTTATTCCAGAGGACGATTGAGTTTTTTCAATAAATTGACCGTTATGACGGAAGCCTGGAGGTTTTTATTTTAGGCGTGAAGATATTTCAACATGCCCACGGGATATCACGCTACACTGATACCTAGAGCTTGGCTCCCAAGTTTCTAAACCATACCAAACCATCTTTGGTATAGTGTCGCCATAATATTTGAATTGAGGCAGTGTGGTCATAATCATAAGGATATTTTAGTGATCTGCAGTAGAAGACATCTTAAATGCCCCCCAGCCTGCAGATGTGAGCTAAACAGCACAGTGGCACTTGAGATGAATTTGTAGTCTGTGGATGAGAAAGTGAACTTGTCATTTTTTAAAGTTTAGCTTAGTTGTAATGCTGCTTTGCGGTCTATTAACAGAAAGGATTGCATTAAATAGGCACTGTATTTTTATACTGACTCATTTGCCGATATTGATCTCATTGGCACAAAATGTATAAACAAAAGCATTCACTGTGAAAGTTGATACATAGGCCCATGAATTTATCGAATCAGTTATTGTTTTGTTGCTCAAACGGTGAGCAACACCTGTCAAACTCAAACATTTCTCTCAAAACACAGGGATGCCGAATCGCACGGGATTAGTATTATCAGAGGACCTTGGAGTTTTTTGTAAAACAGTAGGTTTCTTCGGCTGGAATTATTACACTCCTGCTATAGAAAAATGACTGACATGGCAGATTCTGACGGGACTTAATTTACGGATGTGGTGATTTGTGCTCATGCACATAATAACATAACCCTATCTCCCCCAGTAAAACTAATCCCATGCGAATAGGGCTTTTAAGACAACAGTTTCTAGAGTAGTCTTTCAGTACATTGAAGTTCAAATAGTTTCTGCAATAATTTCTTTTTTTGCAGAAAGTTCTTTCCAGCTGTAGGTAATAATTCAAGAAAGGAGCTACAAACACACTGGTTCTCTAAACACCAGCAGGATAGGTGATGGTGCTTCAGACTACACATAAACACGTCTTCAAGAGCTTTAACCTTACCAGCAGACAGACTGACAGCATCTGGCAAAACAAAAATACTGTACCTGTTCTCTACTAAGGCTGACTTGATCAGAGCAGGCTGCTTGCAACTCTGGGGTTGGACTGAGATCTCTTACAGACTGGCCCATTTTTCCCCTTGAGGCCCTCATTATTAGCCAAACAATTATATTTTTGCGCAAAAAAATACACAATTTAGACAGGATCTAGACTCTTTTCTCTGCATATATCAATGATGTCGCTTTAGCTGCTGGTGATTCTCTGATCCCACTCTACGCAGACGGCACCATTCTGATCATCTGGCCCTTCTTTGGTCACTATGCAACAAACCTCCAAACGAGCTTCAATGCCATACAACACTACATCCGAGGCCTCCAACTGCTTTTAAATGCAAGTAAAACTAAGTGCATGCTCTTCAACCGATTGATGCCCGCACCCTCCCGCCCGACTAGCATCACTACTCTGGACGGTTCTGACTTAGAATATGTGGACAACTACAAATACCTAGGTGTCTGGCTAGACTGTAAACTCTCCTTCCAGACTCACATTAAGCATCTCCAATCCAAAATTAAATCTAGAATCGGCTTCCTATTTCGCAACAAAGCCTCCTTCACTCATGCTGCCAAACATACCCTCGTAAAACTGACTATCCTACCGATCCTTGACTTTAGTGATGTCATTTACAAAATAACCTCCAACACTCTACTCAGCAAACTGGATGTAGTCTATCACAGTGCCATCCGTTTTGTCAGCAAAGCCCCATATACTACCCACCACTGCGACCTGTATGCTCTCGTTGGCTGGCCCTCACTACTTGTTTGTCGCCAAACCCACTGGCTCCAGGTCACCTACAAGTCTATGCTAGGTAAAGCCCCGCCTTACCTCAGCTCACTGGTCACCATAGCAACACCCACCCGTAGCACGCACTCCAGCAGGTATAATTCACTGGTCATCCACAAAGCCAACACTTCCTTTGGCCGCCTTTTCTTCCAGTTCTCTGCTGCCAATGACTGGAACGAATTGAAAAAAATCACTGAAGCTGGAGTCTTATATCTCCCTCTCTAACTTTAAGCATCAGCTGTCAGAGCAGCTTACCGAACACTGTACCTGTACACAGCCAATCTGTAAATAGCACACCCAACTACCTCATCCCCATATTGTTATTTATCCTCTTGCTCTTTTGCATACCAGTATCTCTACTTGCACATCATTATCTGCACATTAATCACTCCAGTGTTAATGCTGAATTGTAATTATTTCGCCTCTATGGCCTATTTATTGCCTTACCTTCCTACTCTTCTACATTTGCACACACTGTACATAGATGTTTTCTATTGTGTTTTGACTCTACGTTTGTTTATGTGTAACTCTGTGTTGTTTTTGTCGCACTGCTTTGCTTTATCTTGGTCAGGCTGCAATTGTAAATGAGAACTTGTTCTCAACTGGCCTACCTGGTTAAATAAAGGTGAAATTAATAAATAAATAACATTTGGCATTTGCCCAAACTGCCCTATGTTCTTCTCTGACCAAAGCTATGGGTTTTGTTCCTGCACATGCCACACGTGTACAATGCATTGACTGGATGCCTCTACATGACCATGGTAAACATTTCATGATCAGAATGTCTTTAATCATGTTTCTTTCTCTATTTATAAATGCTCCACCACAGTAGATTAAGTGCTAAAGCATTTGCAGACAGTCTCATCACTGTGGTCTGATTGGTTAGCTTTCCAATTGGGTTGCCACAGCATGGGCTGACCCCCACCGAGTAGAAAGAGGCAGGGGTATGAAAGGGACTGTGAGGATGGTGTAATCTGGAGCCAGATGAGACTGGAGGATCAGAGAAGAGGCCTGGTGAAAACAGGGTAAAGCAAGTTGCTACAGGCGCAATAGGAAAAGCAGACAGATTTGGTGTTTTTAAATGATGCTGTGCTTTCAAAGTGTTGGTAGTAGTCAACATGGTATCTGTCACTGGATATGAATGGACGTTCTGATCAGTCGCTTTCCCATTTAGTAATGAGCACTCGGGAGGCTGCCATCCCTCCAGAGTGGTCGCGCGCTGGGCGACAGCTACTTTCCCCATTGCATCATTTTATTTATAGATTTTTTTATCAGACACTCTTATCCAGGGCGATTTGCAGTGGTGAGTGCATACATTTTCATACTTTTTCATACCTTTTTCATACATTGACCCGGAGCCCGCGATATTCCGCTTTGTCAAGCCTGTTTTCCTCACATAGCTCAACCACCTTACACCTGTCCTTCTCCCGAATGGCAACACTACAGCTGCCATTCAGAGGCAAGACATTTTTCAGCCTCAAGCCAGCGGCATGCCTACTCCCTGTCACCACTTATTTTGTATTTATTTATTGATACCTTTTTTAATGTACATTGGATGCCATGTCCAATTTTTGATAAAAAGGTTTGTGGAAAAGTACTGTAAATGATTGTGTTTGCAAAATATATCAGATAACGAGGCAAAGTCCTGGATCCAGTCGTGACAACAAATCATAACCCGGTCAAATCGTTGTCATTGTCATGCAGGCTTCTCACACAGTGAAATGGCGGCAAAAGTGATATAGTAATTAAATAAGTAACATAGGAAAGCAATCAAATAAGTGACATTATAAATATATAACATACTGATACAAATATTAAATAAACTAAATCAAGCACAACAGGCATGCTGATGAAAGAAAATATGATATAAATTAAAAATATGATTAAAAAAAATAAGCCTGTAAGGATATAGTAGACAAAGGACATTGTTTGCCCATGTGCATAGATAATAAGTACAATGCAGTAGCAGCATCTAATTACATGAAAGTACTGTATATACATTAGTAGTGCGGAATGGTGGCCTAACTACTGCATCGGTCCAGTAAACAAAAGGGATGTCAGTGTGTACTGAATATGAATACATGGTAAGTCTGTGGTAGGGTACACTATTCAGCCCAGGGTTCAGCCGTTGCAACAGTCTTGTGGCTTGGGGGTAGGGACAGGTGGTCAGAAACTTGACGTTGGCTGTCACTGCAGCGGGTCCCTCTCCCATGTGCACCTTCCAACTCCAGGTAACAGGTGACCTGAATCTGGACCCCCTCACCCGTGGCATCCCGGGTTGCAAAGTTCCTCCGAATGGCTCCTATAAACAAATAAAGAACATTGAGTTACAATTCACTCGCACATGGACTCACACGAGTTTAAGAATGTACTTAAAATTAGAGAAAACAAGTGTAACACATTAAAAACTTACTGTGAAGAATGGTCTTCAGAAACAAGTCTCTGAACCATGTCTTATCCCCTGCCTCGGTCCAGGTTGTGGCGATGGCAAGTTGGTTTAACAGAATGCCAGGTAGTATCAGCCACACTGTCGACTTCAGCTCATTACAGCCAGAAACCTAAGCTAGAAAATGGAAGAGGAGTTTTAGAAATGACACACTATGTTAACATACAGTATATCCCTCCCCACACAGTATATTTTATATACATTTATTGTAGTAGTCTGTAAAGGCAGATATTTCCAATAAGTATGTACATTTAAAGTTGGTAAGAGTTATGTTCCTACCTTCATGTCTGCGGTCCAAACTTGGCAGCGTTCGCCCGTTGTAGTGTCTCATTCCTGGCCATGTTTGATACAACAACATTACATTGAAACAAAGTAAATACTGTGTAAGAAAGAAAAGATAGACAAAGTCTCATCTGGGCTAAGTACAGCACCAGTCAAAAGTTTAGACACACCTACTCATTCAAAGGTTTTTCTTTATTTTTAAAAATATTTTCTACATTGTAGAATAATAGCTAATACATCCAATCTATGAAATAACACTTATCGAATCATGTAGTAACCAAAAAAGTGTTAAACAAATCAAAATACATTTTTACATTTGAGATTCTTCAGAGTAGCCAGCCTTTGCCTTGACAACAGCTTTGCAAACTCTTGGCATTGGTTTGAAAAATATTTTAAAAACCTATCTAGATAGCTAGCTATCTTACAAAGTATATTGCATGTCAACCAGCGCTTTTCCCGTTCTTCTGCTTTTTACATTCTCCTTTTTCTAGTCCTCCCGTTTTTGACCCTTGCCTGTTTCTGGACTTTGTACCCGCCTGCCTGACCATTCTGCCTGCCTTGACCACGAACCTGACTGCCACTCTGTACCTCCTGGACTCTGATCTGGTTTTGACCTTTTTGCCTGCCCACGACGATTCTCTTGCCTACCCCTTTGTATTAATAAACACTCCAACCATCTGCCTCCTTTGTCTGCATTTAGGTCTCGCCTTGTGCCTTGACACCCGCGAATGATCCACTGGCACAGTCTTGTATCTCCATTAATGATTAAAAATCCAGGCTAGCGAATTGGTGCTCCATCTATCTATATTGACTGAATGGGTGCCGCTAGTGTATTATTGTTCAAAACATTTGGTGGTGATAAATACAAATAATTCAACTGTTCTTTATTTCCCAAAGCCTGTGCAATTTTCTCCCTCTTCTTCTTTGGTATCATGGAGTTCGCACATTTTGTTTGTGCATACCGCCACCTACTGTGCGGGAGTGTGTGGTCGATCACGTTACAAAAATAAATAAATTGCACCACCATCTAACCCTACATCTACAGTATATACCACTATTTCATAAAAAAACATCCCATTCCACTAATTTGATTTTAACTGATCCTACACCAGGCTGACGGCCTGGGAGGACGGGACTCTTTGGTTCAACACACCTTGTAACTCTTCTGCAGTAAAACCTTGCAAACCCAAGTGCTTCTCTGCAGCTGCCACCAGACCATCTACTTTTTGTGATTTATGTTCCATTTCTGCGGTACAGTTGATATGCTAAGAAGCCAACCAAGCTGAAGCACAAATTCGTATCACTCTGTATTGACCTAGGCCTACTATTCACCCTTGACCCCTCATCCTCTACTCTCCTCTACTCTCATTTCACTGACTCAGCATATGACACTTATGTTCTACTTTGACCCTGGCAACCTCAACCTGTTTCTCTCACACCGGGCACACCCACAATTGACGCACACAGTTTTTTCCACCAATACTACACACTCCTTTATCCCATGCCCTCCTGCACACTTCTCACATCATGCAATCTCCCCCCTACACACTGCTGCAGCATGACCATAAGCTTGGCATCTGAAACAGCTTAGTGGGTTCGGCACAAAAAACTCTAATGGAATAACTTACATGACTAACATGACTTTGTCCGGTAAAGACTCTACTTCAAAACTCAAAAGGACAGACAGTGTCTTCTCAGTTTCACCGCACTCCGCACCAAATGGTGTGCGTCACAAACACAGGGAATCTTGCATTTCAGTTGTTCTACCTCAAAACTTTCAACGGTGCCCTGCTCCGGCGAGCAAAGCAAGTCACAGATCTTGTCCCGAGGCGCATTATGCAAAGCATCCGCTCTCTCTGTACGGAAGACACACAGAAAATCATCACAAGTCCACTTCGTGCGACCGATTTAACAGTACCCAACTTGTTTTCTACCGAGCCTGAGACTCCATATGGGTCAGCCAAAAGGCAAGAATCCACTCCCACTGGACCAGAATCATCTTTTGCATGACCATCGGGGTGAGGATCGGACTCTGAGGTCTTCACCACACCTGCCATCGCAGGTAATTCATCCTCACTCTAGTCAGGTTCAATTATAAAGACAGCAGAGTACTGTTTGTACTTGGCGCCATTCTTCCTCAAGACACATCTTCCCTCTGCACTCGGCTCTTCTTCTTCCTCACTGTCCATAACCATGTCTATCCATTCACCTCGCTCATGCCGTGCCTTCATCCGCTGTACTGTTTGCAGAACACTCACTGATGGCCTTTCACCAATACCCAATTTTCTATTCCTTAGCCCAACTTACTTTCTGGACTCTCCAAAACGTGAGCTACTCTGCATCTAAGAGCAGCATCTGTAAGCATTCCGCTTTCCCGAAAGTGACATCAGCCAGTCCTGCCAACCCGCAACCTGCCTGTAGAATTTTCTTTCTCAAAGGCTACGTAGCAAAGACAGGTTTGAAAACTCAATGGAGGATGGTAACAAAGATAACTTCCTGTTGAGGCTTTTTGGCTTCTTCTGTGGTGTTTAAGAGTTGCCGCCACCTACTGTACATAAAGATCAACACTTTTCTTCAAGTGGGTGAGGCAGTTTAAGGAGTGTTTTTTATTGCTAGAAAGGAACCGTTTGTATATTAAATAAATGTAGGCTATTTTTGGGCATAATCAAAAATCAAATCAAATCAAAATTATTTTAAATAGCCCTTATTACATCAGCTGATATCTCAAAGTGCTGTACAGAAACCCAGCCTAAAACCCCAAACAGCAGGCAATGCAGGTGTAGAAGCATGGTGGCTAGGAAAAACTCCCTAGACAGGCCAAAACCTAGGAAGAAACTGAGAGAGGAACCAGGCTATGAGGGGTGGCCAGTCCTCTTCTGGCTGTGCCGGGTGGAGATTATAACAGAACATGTCCAAGATGTTCAAATGTTCATAAATGACCAGCATGGTCAAATAATAATAATCACAGTAGTTGTTGAGGGTGCAACAGGTCAGCACCTCAGGAGTAAATGTCAGTTGGCTTTTCATAGTGGATCATTGAGAGTATCTCTACCGCTCCTGCTATCTCTAGAGAGTTGAAAACAGCAGGTCTGGAACAGGTAGCACGTCCGGTGAACAGGTTAGGGTTCCATAGCCGCAGGCAGAACAGTTGAAACTGGAGCAGCTGCATGGCCAGGTGGACTGGGGACAGCAAGGAGTCATCATGCCAGGTAGTCCTGAGGCATAGTCAACGGCTCAGGTCCTCCGAGAGAGATAAAGAAAGAAAGAGAGAAAGAGAGAATTAGAGAGAGCATACTTAAATTCACACAGGACACCGGATAAGACAGGAGAAATACTCCAGAGATAACAGACTGACCCTAGCCCCCCGACACATAAACTACTGCAGCATAAATACTGGAGGCTGAGACAGGAGGGGTCAGGAGACACTGTGGCCCCATCCGATGATACCCCCGGACAGGGCCAAACAGGCAGGATATAACCCGACCCACTTTGCCAAAGCACAGCCCCCACACCACTACAGGGATATCTTCAACCACCAACTTACCATCCTGAGACAAGGCCGAGTATAGCCCACAAAGATCTCCGCCACAGCATAACCCAAAGGGGGGCGCCAACCCAGACAGGAAGACAACATCAATATATCATTAATCTACTTAAACTGTAAATTATTAGGTGTATCACTTTTTTGTGTCATCCTCAATGATTATAAATGCATTATGTCCATGTGTGGTTGTATTGTGTTTTTAAATTGGCAAATAAATCAAATCAAATTAAAATTACAACAAATGTAAGGTAACTATAGAAACCAAAACAACTTGCAGCCTCTAGCTGGCTGTGGTTAGCTGGAAGGTGGCATGCCGAATTTTAGATTACAGAAATTCCTTACTATTGTCTTTCAAATTAACTCATGGCTAGATTCGCTCATCTCTCATGTCTCATAGTTCTCTCATGTCACCCCGCCCCTCCATACACTCCACTGGCTCCCTGTCGAAGCTCATATCCAGTACAAAGCCATGGTGCTTGCCTACGGAGTGTAACCACTGTGAAGTGGCTAGCTAGTTATTGGTGCACGCTAGTAGCGTTTCAACCGATGACGTCACTCCCCCTGAGACCTTGAAGTAGTTGTTACCCTTGCTCTGCAAGTGCAGAGGATTTTGTGGAGCGATATGTAATGATGCTTCGAGGGTGATTGTTGTCAATGTGTTCAGGAGGTCCCTGGTTTGATCCCAGGTTGCGGCAAGGAGAGGGATGGAAGCAACAATGTTATAGGAGCAGCAAGGGGAACTGCTCCTCCCTACCTTCAGGCTATGCTCAAACCCAACCCGAGCACTTCGTTCTGCCACCCAATGGTGGAAGCAGCTTTCCCATGATGCTAGGACAGCAGAGTCACTGGCCATATTTCAAAAACATCTAAAACCCTACCTCTTTTAAGAGTATCTTAAATAACACATCTCACATCTCACGTCTTAACGCTCTTCAAAATTGTATTTTTTTATAAATAAAACCGTGACTTTCGAATAACTTATTTATTGAGGAGATGCAAAAGTGACCTGCCATCGGCTTATAGTCGTCCTATGAGTGGGGGCTACGCGCCAGAGATGCAAATCACGTCTTGAACAGCAAACTCCACTCACCCGCTGGCGGGTAGGAATTTAGCAAGATGGAGGACATTTTGTACTTTCTGTGTTGTAGAAGATAGTCAATGTATTATAATCACTACCCATCATCATCCACATGAATAGAGGAGGGGACATAACAATTGCAAAAAGATATCACGGTCTCACTTCAGTATTTGACGTTTCGAGAGCTTGGGACTATAAGGTTCTATCTGTAAAAAGGTGATTCAGAGTCAATTGGCTTTAAAGTTCCAAACACTCATTGGTTTAAGTGGTGTCAGCAATTTTGATCTAGTAGTCTTTTGAACTTAACAACATGAATTGGGTTATTTAGAGTACTATATAAGGTTCAGAGGTGCCATGGAGGGCCGAGTGGCTGCGTGTTTTTCACGCCTCCCTTAACATTTCAGCCTGTTTTGGTGGGATGGAGTTTGGCCTTCTATGGTGACATCAACATGCTGTAAATTGGTTAATAGACCAATAAGAAAGAGAGTTCTAAATCTCTCTGCCAATAACAGCTTATTTTCAGTTTTCCCCTCCACACTCGGACCACACTCAGACCACACCCAGTCTTGCTTGAGAAATTGCCCTTTGCTAAGAAGTTATTTTAGCTGATTTTGATTGAAAACATTCAGAGTAAGGTACTTAATTGTTACCCAGAAATTATTTGATATTGAGATTAAAATGGATACATTGGCCCTTAAGTAAGGTTTGGGTATTTAAAACTGGGAATGAACCCGAGATCCTCGGAGCCGATGCGTGCGGTTTAAGCCCTTCCTCTATCCACATCCACAACACCCTAGCAAGCCACTAGCGTACACGTTGACCGTAGTGGACGGTATTGAAACCATCTCCCGATATCCTGGGGACCTGGACAAACGTCGAATAATGAAGTCTATCTGATGTGATCTCGCAGAATAATTGTCTTATACTGGAGAGAATTACATTATTTTAATAGGAATCTTCGAAAACTTTCCAACATCTAATAGATGCTTTATTTGAAGCAGGAATCTGATTATTCAATTATTAAATCTCCTGCTACAGTATCCTGGTATAGCTGCTTAATGACTTTAATGATAACCTACTTTAGCTCCAAGAGGTCGTGCTACTAACATAGTCTCGGCTTTAAATTAATTTTCCCTCAAGAACATCACATCTTATAAAAGCTGAATGTCAAACTATTATCTCTGCCGGCCAAAAATACCCAGCCCACCCTCTGTACACAGTTAAACCATTTAACAGAGAGAAGACACAAAGTTGACGATACCATTAGCAACCTTTAATAGCCAATAGAAAGGGAAGGTCAAATAAAAAAGACAAGCTTTCTCCTCAGTATTTGGGAGAATCCCACGTTTGGTTGGATAACTCAGAATCAGAGAGAAGGGAAGCGGCGGCGCGAGAGTGTCACATCCATTTATAACTTCTGCTGCAGAGGTACGGGATGCGGCCGTGGCTTGCCGACCGGGCTTTCCGACATTGATGGATGCAGGTGAGCATCCCTGACTCTCTCCCTAACTGCTCATCTGTGTCTGTTGCTTGCCCATCTATATGAACCCATAACCACTCCTACAGATTGACGGCAGGAGAGGAGCAGAAGATAAGTGAGCTATAGACCAGGATTGGAGTGAGGGAGTGAGGAAAGATGAAGACGAGTATGAAAGAAAAAAGAGAGGCAGAAGATGGAGTGAGCGAGGGTCAGTGGGAAGAAAGGAAGGAGGAATGGAGCTGGACCTGTGCTTTAAACGAGTGCATTCAAAGATGATATTTATTTATCCTAGAGGGAATTATCTTTTTCCCTGGAACCTGTTTAAATATTAAGTCAGTTTATTTAAGAGGTGATAGAGTGAAGTACTGCAAGGGGGGGCTCAAGCCTTCTAGCTGCCCATGAGGAGGGACTGTGTGTGTGTGTGTGTGTGTGTGTGTGTGTGTGTGTGTGTGTGTGTGTGTGTGTGTGTGTGTGTGTGTGTGTGTGTGTGTGTGTGTGTGTGTGTGTGTGTGTGTGTGTGTGTGTGTGTGTGTGTGTGTGTGTGTGTGTGTGTGTGAGAGTGTGTGTGAATGCATGTATGTGTGCATACACGCATGTGTGTGTTTATGTGCGTGAATCTGTGCATGCATGTGTGTGTGTGAGAGAGAGAGAGAGAGAGAGAGAGAGAGAGAGAGAGAGAGAGAGAGAGTGTGTGTGTGTGTGTGTGTGTGTGTGTGTGTGTGTGTGTGTGTGTGTGTGTGTGTGTGTGTGTGTGTGTGTGTGTGTGTGTGTGTGTGTGTGTGTGTGTGTGTGTGTGTGTGTGAGAGAGAGAGAGTGTGTGTGTGTGTGCATGTGTGTGCATGAATGTATGTGTGTGCGTGTGGATACCATTGTGTGTGTCTGTGTGTGTGTGTGTGGGGGGGAGGGAGGGAGGGAGGGAGGGACGATCTGTTTGTGTCTGGCTCACAGCTTTCCAGCCTCTCAGGCCTCACAGAAGAATGAGAGACTGAGAAACAGCGTGGAGGCTATATTTCCTATCCTATTTTTGCGCCGGGCGGAATTATATATATGTTTTTGTATTTAAATTTGATGTATTATTTAAGCAATAAGGCAAGACGGGGTGTGGTATATGGCCAATATACCATGGCTAAGCGTGAGGGAGTGAGGAAAGATGAAAGAAAATGGAGAGGCAGAAGATCAAGGTGGCTTGGTGCATGACGTTCTCCAGATCTTGAGATCTGTCTTCAATCATTTGCAAAGCGAGAAACTTTTCAAGAGCTGAGTCTGCACCTCGTTTCTCCGGTCTTCTCACACCCCTGCTACTGCTGCTCTGTGGCATTGATGAGGAGCAAGCCAGTGGAGTAGGTCTACGAGGTGGGCTCAGGATAGAGCTTCCCAGGGCCAGCATGGAGATGGTTTCCCAATCTGCACCGCAGCTCAGTGAGGGAGATGGTCTGCTTCACATGCTGTCTTTCCATGTTTCACTTGCCCAACAAGCCAGGGAATCTGCAGCAACATTTCTGGAGTAGTCTTTTCACCGGCATCTCCACTGCGGCCCTTGGGTTGTTGTCGTTGTTGTTGTTTGCCATGTTGAATCCACACTGAGTTTCATGTTGAATCGAGAAGAAGAAGAGAACTGTGTCACCCCTTAGGGTGGAGAAATTACAAGATTATGTTACAATGCTGTTATTGGATCAAATGGATGTTTTATGAAACAGAATAAGGGGTTGTTAGAACTTTCATCTGTGTGTGTTCTACTGAGGATGGGCCTCTGGAAGATGTACGATGTCTTTGGTTGATACCGCATTCCAGAGCATGTGTTAATGTTTCTGTACTGGGGTACCAGGGGGAGAATGCTCCAGTATCGCGTTGGAGGGCCAGACCTTGTCTCTACACAATGAGTATTATATTATTATAAGTATCTTTCATACAAACCTTGTGACACATTCCATTCATCTGTTGTTTGTGGTGTAGACTGAAGGAGGATGGACTTTGCTATGAAATGCTGTGGCTCAGACCAGCTCGTTGAGTTCTCAGCTCCATTACTGAAGTAATTAAACAAATCTAGAACCTTCAAAAAGTTGGTGCTGTCTCATCAGCGCAATAGTCAAAACTAACCTGCAATCCACTTTAATGACTGGACACTGTTCCACGTAATGGAAACAGATTATAATGTTAGAATACATTAACTTCTGCTCAAATTCACTGTTATTACCTAAACTATAAAACCCAGCAACAGTATTCAGAAATGATCACAGAACGTCTCCGATTCAACTATTCAGACCTCTACCGCAAATGTCCCACTGCATCCCTTACAGCCCGATATAGCCCAGCGAGCACAACTAACTCTTCTATTCTTACCAGTAGGAAAAGAATATAGCCCATTCTCAAACAACGTTCTGCACTTAACTCTATCGTAAGGTTAAAAACAAACTGGACAATTATCTCTTCTCTTTCGGCTTCCTACTAAGAAAGCTGTTCAAACGTTCAGTTTATATCTTAAACAAACACTGGCGGCAGTATCTCTCCATCAAAACATACCAACATTTGAATTACAATCAGAAACCCATATTTCTGTCAATTTCATAGACACAATGCTATTGAAATGATGAAGAAATCCCACAAATAACCCAAATACAATGCTTTGTAGTCTTAACATCTGCCACATAATAATACACAATTCCCATAAATAGCCCTACAGGTCCACGCATGTCTCCGCAGAGATTCTCACATGCGCAAAAGGAATAGATTAGCAGTCAACGAGTTAAATCGACATTCATTGACTTAAAAACAGATCTTGCGCCTTGTAATAAAAGCACATAATCTTTTCTCAAGCAACATAATTAATGATACTTAGTTTGATGGAAACATTATAAGTTACGTCGAGACTCCATCTTAATTTGCTCTAACTTTATTGAAAAAGGTTTATTTGATAAATATAGCAACTCTCTCATACTGCCTTATGGACAGTTATCTTTTGAATGTAGTACGCATACAGAGAATAATCCAATAAGCGTTTTATAGTTACATCGTTGGGGTAAGTTAACCTAAAATGGACTCACTCCAATCAGTTTTGAGACAATTGCCCAGACTTTGTAGACAGTTTAATAATTCTTAAACCTAATCTTTATCAAATGATCCATTAAAGGGACCAACTCAAAACCTACGTACATCTACATATGGGTTGTTTAATCTTATTTACCCACTCACACAATTCTCATATCACACTCCCACAGTACTGTTCCCAAACACACTTAATCAATATTTTTATAACCTGCAGGAATATTTTCTTCCTTCTATAGGTGGATTTAGCATATAGCTTACACATATGTACCTAACTATTTCAAACCATTGCATATCATTAACTTATCTACTAATTATTATTTATCTCAGGCTCACACAGAGCCTTCATGATCACCCACATAGGATTGATCAAATGCTCACACAGAACATTAATAAATAACCATCCACACAGGATTGGTCAGACCACTCACACAGAATTGGTCAGATGTCCACACAGAACATCATTGAAAGGTTACCCACACAGAGTCAACCTACCGCGCCCACACAGAACGCTTCTACAAAGATTACTCACACAGGATTTCAAACTCTGTCTATATGAACAGGGAAACCCATACCATTATCAAAATATTGCCTAATTAGTGGTCCCAAAACCGGGTGTTGTATCCACACTGGGATATCGCCTATTGCGATTACAATGGTATGGATTATATTACATCTATCCAAATGTGCAAAACTACCTAAAGAGTACCCATGTCTCCTCTCTAACTTTGTAACACGGTCCCAAAATTCCTATCTTACCTTGCATTTTCTAAGTATCAGGAAAATCAAAAACACGCACAATTACACCTAACAATAGTAACCCAGGGCATACCTGTTTACCTGATTTAACAAAACATTTGATCAATTACATACACGTTAACATTTTAACTTCACCAAAGTGAGATACCTCGCAAGGCGTCACCTGCACTCTATTTCTTCGTCCAATATGTTAGTCCTACTGTGATCAAGCCAGTACCACGGATCTGGACTTTTGGTAGCCCGCAACTGGCTAATTAACAATCATTTCCAAGAATACCTCACTTACGAAACACTATCATCAACTCAACTCAAAACTTTTTTATATTGTCTTTTCTTTTTTCTTATCTTTTCATCCCTTAAATGTTCAGTTAACCTTTCACGAGTATCAACCCCGGATCCGGGAGCACCCCCCACCCCCCACACACTGATTAGCATAGCTAGCATAGCTTCAGAAGTAGATAGTAGCATCTAAATATCATTAAATCACAAGTCCAAGACACCAGATGAAAGATACAGATCTTGTGAATAAAGCCACCATTTCAGATTTTTAAAATGTTTTACAGGGAAGACAAAATATGTAAATCTATTAGCTAAACACGTTAGCAAAATACACCACTATTCTAACTCCATCAGTTTCTTACTCCTTCAGGTGCTATCACCAATTCGGCTCAACTAAGATATTGATATCCACTAACCAAGAAAAAACCTCTTCAGATGACAGTCTGATAACATATTCATGGTATAGGATAGTTTTTGTTAGAAAAAAGTGCATATTTCAGGTAGAAATCACAGTTTACAATTGCACCGACCATCACAAATCGACTAGAATTACTAGATAGAGCAACGTGTATGACCAATTTACTCATCATAAAACATTTCATAAGAATAGACAAAGCATAGCAATGGAAAGACCCAGTTCTTGTGATTTCAGACCATATTTCAGATTTTCTAAGCGTTTTACAGCGAAAACACAATAAATCGATAAGTTAGCATACCACATGTGAAAACGTTACAAGAGCATCGATTCCAGCCAAAGAGCGCTATAACGTAATCACCGCCAAAATATATTAATTTTTTCACTAACCTTCTCAGAATTCTTCCGATGACACTCCTGTAACATCATTTTACAATATACATATACAGTTTGTTCGAAAAGGTGCATATTTAGCCATACAAAACCGTGGTTACACAATAAAAATACTAGGAAATCAAGCCTCAATATGTCTGACGTCATCTATCAGAGTGATCTAGTTTAATTGAAAGCTAATCATATACTTGACTAAAAAATACAGGGTTGACAGCAATCGAAAGACAAATTAGTTCTTAATGCAACCGCTGATTTACATTTTTAAAATTATCCTTACTTTTCAATACAGGGTTGGCCAAGTGAAGCTATACCAAACAAAATGGCGAAATATGCGTTTAAAATATTTCGACAGAAACACGATTTATCATATTAAATATTGCTTACTTTGAGCTGTTCTTTCATCAGATTCTTGGGCAATGTATCCTTTCTATGTTATAAACGTCTTTTGGTCGATAGATGTCCTCTGTCCTTCGAAATGTCCACCACCAACGACCGACACCCTAAAACGTGTCCAAACTTTCAGAGTGCACGACAAATAAATTCCTCAGAATCGCACTAAACGGATATAAATTGCTATAAAACGTTTCAAATTCACTACATTATGATGTTTTTAACAACTATAACGACTGAAAACATGACCGGAGAAATATTGCTGGTTAGAAAACGATTTGGAACGAGGCAGGTCCGATGGCCTTCACGCTTGAGGCGCACGTTGAGAAAGGGGGGTCTCTGTACATTTTTGTCATTTATAATGGCTGTGAACGTCCCATCGATTTCATTGAAAACGTGATGACGTACAGACACCCAGAGGAAGACGTAGGCAGTGTCGGTTTCTTCATAGCATTCACTGTGGCCTTATAAACAGACCCCAGATCAGAGGTAAACATTTCTGAAATCTGAACCCTGTCATGAAAAGTGCTGTAGAAATTGTTCTGTACCACTCAGAGACAAAATTCCAACTTCTATAGAAACTAGAAGGTGTTTTCTATCCAATAATAACAATAATATGCATATTGTACGATCAAGAATTTAGCACGAGGCAGTTTAATTTGGAGACACAAATATGCTAATGCGGAACAGCACCCCCTATAGTTGCAAGAAGTTAATGTCTAATTAGTACTATTAATTCTGTGAACTTTCAAGTTCAATTATTGAAAGAAACCAGTCTCAACCTTAATCCAATTCTGTTGGAAATGATGTATCCATTCAGCTGACGCTCCCAGACAGGTGGGGATCCGATCTGCTCCAAATAGTGGAGAGTGGCTTTCCCCTGGTTGCAGCTAATGCAACTACTCATGTATGGTTAACCTGAGTTTCACTGGGAACAATCAGAAATATTAAGTTTATCATCCCATCCTCGTCGCCCAAATTTTTGTGGAATTATTCTAATCAAAAGGAGAGACTTTTAGATTTCTTCAAAACAATCTAACTTTATTATTTAACAACAGGTTCATATTTTACTAAATTAATGCAACAGGTTGAAATGATTAGATTACCGGAAAGGATCACTGATTCCTTACGCTGAGACATTGACTACATTTGCGACAGAAAAAAGTATTACATTTAGAGAGGTTACAGGAAACATCTAAGGCGAAACAGCTATTCCATATGTTGCTGGACATTGGTCTAGTAACGATACCAGGATAATTTTACATGGTTATGGAAAAAAAGAGACCAGTCATATAATATAATATGGGAGTGAATTGTTAGACTCGGTGGCGAGGTACATGTCGCAGTGTCTGAGGGTAGTGCATGCTAAATTAAGCGCAAATAAACATAAATGTTGGGATACATTAAAACAAACAATTAATGATTTGAAGGAGTACAGTGGACTTATTATCAGGTTTTGTTTGTAGTTAAAACTTTTGGGTTGCTGAATCGGTGTAGTATAGTGAATGCTAACTAAATGTTTTGTTGTTTTTTGGGGGGGGGAAATGTGGGTTTCATTGTCTCTCTTTGAAATGTTTCTCGTGGCTGTGAGATTGAGGCTGTAAACTACCAAATTAAATAAGGTCATTTCTGTTTGTTTGTACCTCAAGGGTTGCAAATACCCACACCCACAACACACTTGTTATGACTATTTTTTGGTATTTTTAAAATATTATGTTTGATTTTATTGTAAGTGTTCTGTTTCATTCGGGTTTAGTGAGTTTTCCATTTGTCTTTGTGCCAAGGTATCTTCAAGGGGCACACACACACAAGGAAAATGTTGTCATTTTCTGAGTTTTAATTGAACACATGTAAATTCTTTATATAACACATGTACTGGAAACTTACTGGAAACCTGGGATACGAAATGTATGAAATGTTTGACTGTTTTTTATTAATTAGTGTAATATAGTAAGAAACACTTCTTTGAAGGGTTTGTATGACCTCTGACCTCTGTCCTGACTTTCCTGTGTGGTTTGATCACCCTCACTGGAAAGCCATTTGGATAATGAATTTAAGGTAATTTGTAATATTGATAACTATAATGATGTTTATAGTTCTTAGCAATTACTACTGGTCAAAATAAAAATAGAACAATGGAAAAACTACCCTTAAATCCATAAAGAAAAGTATACCCATATGGTCATAGGAAAATAGACTTAAGACAGCCTACCCTTAGTCAAAGAAAACACCCTCTCCTTCTTCACATTGGTCACATGTGCCCAAAATTGATTTTGACTTGTCTAAAATTGTTTATTTTGGTGTATCAGGTTGATTATAGAGGTCTACACACTACATAAAATTATAGTAATTTAAATTAAGAGTGCATTAGGAGACATACCTGTCATTATAATCATGATAAGAAAGTAAATACTAGAATTAGAGGATAATTATACTGTATTATGATAAAAATTTACATTTTGCCAATGATGATGTGTGTTAAATTGAGGGTTTTTGACTTTGAGTGATAGGACCAATTTAAATCACTGAGCAATGTCATTGTAAATTTGGGTTGGATAATTAATTGGGTTTTGATTATGATTTGGAAACTGAATGATTTTTAAAACCGATGGATTGATTGGTGAATGGGGAGAGTGAAACTGATCCTAATCTATTTGACTTATTTCCGTTACCAAATTAAGTTTTTGATGATAGTGATAATACTCAGGAACTATAGCAGGTGTGGTGTTAACGGCACATAGAGACTATAGGAGTTGCCTTATAAGTAGTGGAATCATGATGTTTGTCTTGGGTCATGTTCATTAGGCACCAACGGAATACATTTTACTTAAACCAGGAGTCACTACCTGGATTTGTCCTACAAGATATGCTCATTTTAGTTTCTGGGACCATGCTGATCCATTGGAGTGTGCTAGATAACTTAAGCTTATCTTATTGAACTCCATTGTTGCATGCACTGCGTTACGCATAAAATATTTGCTTTTAACAGTCTATGAAGATATGACCTTGAATCATATAAACTGTATGCATCTTTAGTTTTTCTTCTGGGTTCGTGCAGATGACTGTGTATCTTGACCTCCCCAGAGGAGGTTTTGGTAGAATGGTTAGAACTATGTGTTGGAGGTTGAAATGGGAGACAGTGTGTCTTTATCAGTTGAGTTTCAGTCAGTTTACCGTTCCTTGTCGATATCTAGTCTTACACTGAGTGCACAAAACCTTATGTACATGACATAGAGTGACCAGGTGAATCCAGGTGAAATATTTGATCCCTTTTTGATGTCACCTGTTGAATCCACTTCAATCAGAGTAGATGATGAGGAGGAGACGGGTTAACCT